>NW_028261381.1:64829340-65164340 GCF_051295495.1 Thamnophis sirtalis | reverse complement strand
TAATTTCTAGGCTAGAGAAAAATTCTGCCTGGTCTGCAAACAGAGATCACATTTGAAAGAATTTTGAACCCAAGCAAGCAAAGGTCCCCACCAGTCCTTCAGAGATGCAAATGAGGGAGAATTAGTCAAGAGGGGGGGCTTATCCTCTTAAAGGAAGGAAAAATAGACAAGATGGAGAATACAGGGCCAACGCCCTAAAAGACAGGAAATGACGCCTGCTGGCATGAAGTAGGGGATGCCCTTCCTCAGATGTTTTACTGCTAGAGCCTCCAAAGAGGGTAGCCAACTGAATTCTATCTAGGTAAACAAGCAGGATAGTGGAGCAACTGTTCCAATGTTTAAAAATAAAGATTTTGTAGGAAGTTAGCACCCTCCCCTCTCCTTTGAAAGTGAGATATGTTAGGAAATGTTAAAAGGGCAGAATATTTCCCCTAAAAGGGAGGCAGAAACTCAGCCCGCACACCAGGGGTGGGATTAAAACTTTTTTACTACCAGTTCTGTGGGTGTGGCTTGGAGGGCATGGCAGGTGATGGACATTGTTAAATCTCCATTCCCTCCCCACTCCAGGGGAAGGCTGCTGTAAAATCTCATTCCCACCCCACTTACGCTACCGTTCTCCAGAACTGGTCAGAACCTGCTGAATACCAACTCTGCCCCATACCTTTGTCAATGGGCCATTAAGAATTGCCAAAAGCCCTTTCATTACATCTTCACCCAGCAAGAGTCAACCAAGCTTGGGACTCAGGACAGCCTACAGAGTTGCCCCTGCATATCCCCATGGGAGTCTGACAACCAGGGACGTGCAGTCACTAGAGGCAAGGGAGGCGGAGCCTCCCCAGACTCCTGAGAGAAAGGAAAGAGTTTTAAATATTTTTTTTAATGAATTAAAGCCAGGATAGTTGCTACCAGATTTCAAGTCACAGTGGCTTGGTGTCTGCTCTCAGTGTTAACTAGGAGGAGGCCAGAGAACTCGGGGCCTCTTTTGCTTAAGGAATTTTTCGCCTTTTAAAAGTTAAGGCGGAGTTAAAAAGCAAAAGATTTAATATGCAAAAGAGGCACTGATTCTCCCGCCTCCTGATCTGGGAGCAGCGAATCATGTCTTGCACTTGAGCGACTGCGCAAGTGCAAGGGTGATTCTGGAGAGGTTTTTCTTTCACCAGCTGCCATTTCTTCTGCAGCCAGCCCAGCACTGAGCAGGGAGGACGAGGAGAAGAGCGGTGAGCCCTTGTGGCTGGCTGGGGAGGGACTCACCGCTCTCCTCCCAGCCAGCCAGCCACCCGACCTGCTCCCAAGAATGTCAGCGGGGACGGAGGAGGCGGGGGGGCGAGGTGGCAGAGCGCGGCAGCGGCGAGAAGCAACACCCCCGCCGCTGTGTCCGACAGGCATCTCGCGTTTATGTCCATCATAAACGAGAGACGCCTGTCGGACACAGCGGCGGGGACGTTGCTTCTCGCCGCTGCTGCGCTCTTGCCTCACCAACGGTATCCCTCACCGCACGTCACTGCTGACAACCAATCAGAATTCCATCTCTTCCCCCCCCTCTCTCTCAGGATTTTGCAATATCCTTCCCCCAGGAATGGGGTGGGAATGGAGATTTTGCAGTATCCTTCCCCTGCCATGCCCACCAAGCCACGCCCACAGAACTGGTAGTAAAAAAAATTGAATTTCGCCACTGGTGTGGAGTATGCACTGAACTCCCTAAATCTGGACTCCATTTTACTAGGCATGAGTTATGTGGTCCAGAAGGACCTTCAGGTTGAATTTGCTGATAGAAGTTGCTCAAGAACAAGTAAGAAAGGGATTTTGGCCTTTTCAGAGTGGATTCTCCAAAGGATTATAAATTCTCTGGTAGAAGAAAATCAGTTGGAGTTGGAAAGCTAGCAAAGCAAAGCAATGAAGAAGGAGGCATTGCCTTGAATTTTGATACAGATAATTGGGACATCAGCATTTTGAGCAATTCAGGTGAATACAAAGGGAAGAACTGGCCGTAAATTGCAAATCCACAAACTGCAAATGTACCTGTCAGCAGATATACAGATTTTATGTCTGAAAGAATCAAATATAAAAATTACTGAAAACAAGGAAAACATAGACAATGTGCTCCCCACAGCATTTAGTGGGTAAGGAAATCTAGATTGACTTTGGTTGTCTAAACATTGAGACAAATGAAGGAAACAAACATTTTGTAATTTTCTTGGACTAATAACAGTAAAGGAACTAGCAGTCCAGAGATATGCCACAGACTAAGAGTAGCAATGAAGGCCTTGAGGAAACTATTCAGATTCAATGGTATCCCATGTTGGCTTTTGAACAAATGGGACAGAAAGAATATTAAATGTTTTTGAACTTCGGTGTTGCAGAAAACTCATGAGAACGCCATGGAAAATTATGAAAATAAACAAATGGCTCATAGAACAAATCAATTCAAAACTCTCAAGGCATAAATGATCAGACTCAAGTTATCCCATTTTGGACACATTATATAAAGATCTAACTATAAACCTGGATACCACCAGCAGATGGATACACTGAGTTACTGTACAAGACTGATGGATCTATCATTGATAAACCTGTAGGGCCAGGTTGGGGACAGATATAATCAGAGATAATCTGGCTACTGGTTGTTGTTGTTGTTAGTTGTGAAGTCGTGTCCGACCCATCATGTCCCCATGGACAACATTCCTCCAGGCCTTCCTGTCCTCTGCCATCGTCTGGAGTCCATTTAAGCTCACGCCTAGTGCTTCAGTGATTCCATCCAGCCATCTCATTCTCTGTCGGCCCTTCTTTTTTGCCCTCAATCTTTCCCAGCATGAGGCTCTTCTCCAGTGAGTCCTTCCTTCTCATTAGTGGCCAAAATATTTGAGTTTCCTCTTCAGGATCTGGCCTTCTAAAAAGCAGTCAGGGTTTATCTCCTCTAGAACTGACCAGTTTGATTGCCTTGCAGTCCAAGGGACTCACAGGAGTCTTTTCCAGCACCATAGTTCAAAGGCCTCAATTATTTGGTGCTCAGCCTTTCTTATGGTCCAACTTTCACAGCCATAAATTGCAACTGATGGCACACAACAAACTGGCTACTGCCAAGATTAACTAACAGAGGCTGCGTTTATGCAACACAGTGCTAAAACGCAACGGGGGTTAATGTGGTTCAGCAGTTCCTGCTAATAATAAGGGAGTAAGTTAACAGCTCACATGTACTGCATATGGGCTTTCTCAAAAGCAACACAAAAGTAAGAGCTGTGTTGGCACAGTGGTTAGAACGCAGTATTGCAGGCTATTTCTGCTGACTGCAGGCAATTTGAGTCCCATGGGCTCAAGGTTGATTCATCCTTCCGAGGTCGGTAAACTGAGGTTCCAGATTGTTGGGGGGGGGGGGGAGCGTGATATGCTGACTCTGGAAACCATTTAGAGAGGGCTGTAAAGCACCGTTGCTATTACTAACTCATTTTACAGACTATAGCCTAAAAGAGAAAAAAATATAAAAGCGTGACGTCCCAGCCAGTCTCTGTCCCAAAATATTTGGCTGGGCAGACTATTACTAATTACATTCTTCAGTGCGAAACCTTCCCGTCTGAGATCCCACAGCAGCAGCCTCACCCCATAGAGTTGCGACCATCGGTATCTGGGCGGGGCTTTAAGGAACAAGGGACCGCCTTCCTTTTGGGGTGGGTGTGGTGCCTGTTAGATGTCGCCCGCCCCTCTTGTAGCGGAGTGTGGCAATTAATAACGCAGTTGATATGTGTATGTGTGTGTGTAGCCTCCAAATGACATGGCTTTTCTTATTCGACACATACCAGTATATAAGTGCGCGCGCGCGCACACACACACACACACTTATCGAATAGGAAAATATGCGTGGGTTGGAGACTTGCGCGGGCAGGGACTTGCTTTCAAAGTTTTGCTCATTAGTCATAACTACAGGAGAGCGCAACCAGCCAGGAGGAGCATCGCGTATTTATTGCGCATATGCAATAATGCAAATCACAGGCTCGTTAGCATCCATGCTTTTAGCGGGCGGGGAGCTCGTTGCACAAATGCTTCAGGTTACAAAAGGGAGGCGCATCCGCACAGCCCCACCCTTCAACCGTTCTCGGAGACCAGTTTTTTCCTTAATAAGGCGGTAGGCAACGGGTTCTCGTCCAACGTAAGTTGAACCTCCCTTCGCTAGACCGGCCTTTCCTTTCACCACTCTGGCCTCCTGGCTGTGACACGTGAGGCTGGGTGTCACCGCGGCCATGAATATGAATTAGAACGGGCGGAGCCAGCCTGGGCCTTGATAGGGAACGTCATGAATATGCAAAGAGTGCGAGGATCGCCGGAGCCTCCGTTGGGCCCCGGATCGCGAAGCTTGGTAAGGAGCAGTTCGCGAACGCCCCCCCCCCCCCCCACTGAGAAGGTGGGGAGCCGCGTGGCTCTTCACTCATCCCGCTCGGGGAAATTTCGCCTTGCAGAAAGTGGCGGGGTGCCGGAGGCTCTGAGCGGGAGAGGTAGGGGGGGGGGGGAAGGGGTGGAGGCCGGCGAGGGGATAAGGGGTGCAAGAAAGGGGGAAAGAGCCCGAAGGTACAGTGAACGCATGTGGGGGGAAGGGGGGGCGAGACTACCATCCCAAATGTTAAGTGTTGGGGTCTTTAAAACAGGACCGGGAGGGTTAGGAGGGAGGAGAGTCGAGCCACCACGGCGGCATTCTGTTTTGGAGATCCTAGTACGCAGTTGCTGCAAGGGTTTGTAAAAGGCCTGGTCTGGAGACCTGACCGGCTCAGAGCAAGGATGGCGGACAGGCTGCAGCGGGAAGGCCAGTGAGGTTGGTGCCATATGGTGCGGGGCTGCGCTACTTTGTGTGTCGCCTGGACTCCGGGCGCCTATTTCTTGCCCTGATTTTTCACCGAGATTTGGACCCTCGTTTTCCTGTAGCTGGGTTCTCCCTCTCCTCTTATTGCCTGGAGTACTTTGCAGCGCTACCTCTCTCCAACCACTCCCTCTCTTGGCTGAGGTTCCAGGTTATACACACCTCCTTTTAAAACTTACTGAATAGCAATGAATGCAGACAGGCTGTGTGACCCTAAAATACACCCTTTGACCTGTTCTTGAAACACGTTCTTCCCCAGTCCCTGCCTTTCTTGGGAGAAGAGTGGTTTGAAGTCAGCCAAGGATAATTCTTCAAATGGCCCTTTGGCATCATTATTTTGGCCTTTTGTGTGGGACCTGTTGTTTACAATGCAGTTCCTTCTCTGATAGGAATAATCTATTCTCTTTGTCTTCTTGAGTAGGCAAACTAGAGAATCCTCCACCCCTTCCAGCTTTTAAAACCATCTTCTTATCTGCTTAACAGAATTGCATCCTTTGATCTTTAGGCTGCTTTTTTCACTTTGCTTCCAAAATCTTAGGATAACCTACATCTGCCCTGCTTTTATTTGGATCTCAGAAATCTTTTTGAACTAAAAGAGCCACAAACTGTTCCTTCCCAGGAGGGGGAGGAAAAAAAAAACCACAACAAGGGGGGAGTGGCTCAAGAGACTGGCTTCTCCACCAACCAGAAGGAACATCGGATTCTAAGGACAGTTATCTGGAGGCTGGAAGGGTAACACTTTGGTGTTCCTTTCAGCTGAAGGGACAAGAGGCACATATTGCTTTGCAAGGGAGAACTTCTGGAAGCCAAGATCAGCCCAGTTTAAATTAGACATCTGTGCCAACATATTGCTCTTCCTTTCCACTCCCTGTCTCTTGTGTGTGTCTTTTTGGATTGTGAACTCGTGGGCAGGGCCTTTCTCTTTTGGCGAATGTAAATGGCTTTGGAAGAGAGTTTTATGAAAAGTGATGTTAAAATAAGCCTGTCTTTTATCATAAAATTTATGCTTGGGTTTTTATTAAGCCAGTCTGGTTTCATCGAAAATCTCTATTCTTGCCATTTTAAAAAAAGTCCATCTGCACCTACTTATTTTTCTCTACTTTTCTGCCGCTGTCCTTTCCCTAAGGAGGCCCCTCTTGGTTAACCATCCCACAAGAGCTTTTAATCCTTGTTCTTCTAACAATTGCGTGTGCGCTGTGGTCGTGCTAAGATACTTTTGCAGTCTTCTCTCACCATGGGCTTCATCCAGGTGTATGGGCTTCAATTCCCGTTAGATTTTTTTATCAGTGGCCATTCTGAGTGGAAAAGTCTGAGAGTTGATGTACACACATCTGGAAATTTCCCTAGTTCGGGAAGGTTGCTTTTACCTGTAAACTTTTCACCCATATAATAGAGATCAATGCCCTATCTGCCAATGTTTTATAAATAGGATAATATGTAAAACAAAAATCCATAAATGGCAAGGGATTTACTTGAATGTAAAATACAGTTCAGACTGTATTGCATATGGGGGGGGGGCTGTTGAAAGACATGGTAATAACTTTTCTTTCTCTTTTTATTCTTTTTATTTATTGATTGACTTAGATAATTTATATAGCCACTCATTCACTCTCAGTGTCTCTGGGCAGCTTATAAAAAGTAAAAACCCAATTTACAAACAGTAAAAATATTACACACACACCCCTCCCCATGACAGCAATTAATCAAACTACTTGGTGGATTCCCTCTCACTCTTGGTTCCCCATTGACAAAACCAGATCTTCAGGACCTTGTAAAAGAGTATCAAAGTGGAAGGCAGTCTAATTTCTGTGGAGATGATATTCCAAAGGGAGGGAGCCACCATGAGGAAGACCTTTCTTCTGGGTCCCACCAGATGTACCTCTTTATGAGAGGGGACCATTGTCATTACTTTCTTTCAATGAAGAAGTAACCTCATTGTCTCATTCCTTTATGAGAAATGTGACCAAAGGAGGAATACTTTCAGATGATGAGCTATACAACTGGTAGCCTGGTTGAGTACCAATTGCACAAGATGAGTTCCCACATAATGAAACACTTTCAGAAGAGAAAGTTGTGAGAAAATATCACTTATTCTCCAAATCTGGAGTACCTATCGCTACTGTGGAGGGAGCTCCAAGCCACTCAGCCCTTTCCCTATGAGGCTTCCCATGTGGCTGCTAACATTCTAGGGAAGAAGAATTCAATTTTAGCTTTGTTTTTGGCAAGAGTTTCTGCTTTTATCTATTTTTTCCTTTTGGCATAGAATTGCTGAAATTGGGGAAAATGTTTAGTAAGCTTACCTTTCTATGTCCATCTTGAAGAATGCTTATATAAATAAACAATAAGAGTTCTGATTTTTTTAAAGTACAGTGGAAAAATCTCAGTTGTGGTTTTGGAGGTAAATATACCTGAAATGAATAGGTGCTTGTTAATTTCACCCATTTTTTTTGTCTTTGTTATAGCTTCAAATTCTGGCTAGATTGCATTTAGAACAGAGTGCAGGGACACTCCTTAGAGTGGTACGTAAGAAGTAGAGTTTAAACATTATGAGTCACATTTTCAAGCAAATGGAACGAATAGGTTCGTTCAGTACAAGCTTGTAAGAAATAATGATATATCTATTATAATATAGGAATAAAGCTTCTATTGCAGTATATGTAAGAAACATATTGCAATAGAAGCTTTATTTCTATATTATAATAGATATATCAATTATTGTTGATCAGCATTTTTAAATAGTTAGAAAAAAATTAGAATGCAATAATTCAGGGAAATTTGTTTAAATTTCTGGGAGCAAGTAAACAACAAGACTTGGTGTGTTGGAGAAGGCAACTAGTATAAGAAGCGTCTGTGTCAGTGGCCCTCTTAGTTAAGAAGGAAGAAAATTTAGCCTTGTAAATATTGCTGCATTATCACATTTTATCATGCTCATTGCCTCTGCTGATTTAGGACATTGAGAGTTGACATCTAAACTATCTGTAGGCCAAATGTCCCCATCATTGCTCAAGAAAAAATGGTTTGGAACCAGCTGATCACAGGTTAAATATCATGATGATGGTCATGGTTAGGTTTAGGTTTAGGTTTATTGGGATTTATATGCCGCCCTTTTCCCTGAGGGGACTCAGGGCGGCTTACAACCACAGGGGAGGGGAAGTGCAAGGTCAAAACAAACACTTTGTGAACAAAAGAAAAATAATAAAACACAGCTTTCATTCAGCAATCAAACACTCGGGCGGGTAATTGGAAGCCTATCCCCAGGCCTGCTGGGAGAGCCAGATCTTGAGGGCTGCGCGGAAGGTCTGGGTCGTGGTGAGGGTGCGGATCTCCATGGGGAGCTCGTTCCATAGGGTCGGGGCAGCAACAGAAAAGGCTCTCCTCCGTGTGGTCGCCAGTCGACATTGACTGGCAGATGGAATTCGGAGGAGGCCCAGTCTGTGCGATCTGATTGGTCGATTTAGGGAGGTAATCGGCAGAAGGCGGTCTCTCAAGTACCTAGATCCACTACCATGGAGTGCTTTAAAGATGGTCATCATTATCCTGAAGCGCACCCGGAGACCAACAGGCAGCCAGTGCAGCTCGCGGAGGACAGGTGTAACGTGGGCGAACCGAGGTGCGCCCACTATCACTCGCGCGGCTGCATTTTGGACTAGCTGTAGTCGCCGGATGCACTTCAGGGGCAACCCCATGTAGAGCCCATTGCAGTATTCCAGTCTAGAGATCACAAGGGCTCGAGTGACTGTTGTGAGGGCCCCCCGATCTAGGTAGGGCCGCAACTGGCGGACCAGGCGAACCTGGGCAAATGCCCCCCTGGTCACAGCTGACAGCTGGTGGTCAAAAGTCAGCTGTGGATCCAGGAGGACTCCTAAGTTGCGGACCCTATCTGAGGGGTATAAAATTTGACCCCCCAGCCTAAGCGTTGGTGTATTAGCCAAATTATTGGGGGGGAAACACAACAGCCACTCGGTCTTATCCGGGTTGAGCACCAGTTTGTTAGCACTCATCCAGTCCTTAACGGCCTCCAGACCCCGGTTCATCACGTCCACCGCTTCATTGAGTTGGCACGGGGCGGACAGATACAATTGTGTATCGTCCGCATATTGATGGTATTTTATCCCGTGCCTCCGAATGATCTCGCCCAGCGGTTTCATGTATATGTTAAATAGTAGGGGGGATAGGACCGAACCCTGAGGTACTCCACATGTTAGGGGCCTCAGGGACGATCTCTGCCCCCC
Organism: Thamnophis sirtalis; assembly: GCF_051295495.1. Taxonomy (NCBI): domain Eukaryota; kingdom Metazoa; phylum Chordata; class Lepidosauria; order Squamata; family Natricidae; genus Thamnophis; species Thamnophis sirtalis. Next base: position 65,155,265 of record NW_028261381.1, on the reverse strand, counting down.
CACTAACACCGACTGCGACCTGTCCGAGAGGTAAGAGGAGAACCACCGCAAAACAGTGCCTCCCACTCCCACCTCCCGCAGTCGTCGCAGAAGGATACCATGGTCGATGGTATCGAAAGCCGCTGAGAGGTCAAGGAGAACCAGGATGGACGCATAGCCTCCATCTCTGGCCCTCCAGAGATCATCGGTCAATGCGACCAAAGCGGTTTCTGTGCTGTAACCAGGTCTGAAGCCGGACTGGAAGGGGTCAAGATAGCTAGCTTCCTCCAAGGCCCGTCGAAGCTGAAAGGCCACCACTTTCTCAACAACCTTCCCGATAAAGGGAAGGTTGGAGACAGGACGAAAGTTGTTTAAGATGGCTGGATCTAACGATGGTTTCTTTAGGAGGGGTCTCACCACCGCCGTTTTGAGTACGGCGGGGAAGTGCCCCTCCCGAAGAGAGGCGGTGACAACCGCCTGGATCCAGCCATGTGTCACCTCCCTGCTGTTAGCCACCAGCCAGGAGGGACACGGGTCCAGAATACAAGTGGAGGCACTTACAGCTCGGATGGCCTTGTCCACATCCCCAGAGGCAACTTCCTGGAACTCAACCCAGAACTGATGTGGCAAATGATCCTCCTGTGTCTCAGCTGGATCTACTGCGGTGGAGTCCAAGTCCGATCGCAACCGAGCTACTTTGTCCGCCAAGAATTGAGCATAATCCTCAGCCCTACCCTGCAAGGGGTCTCCCGCATCCCTCCTATTAAGGAGGGAGCGGGTTATCCTGAACAGGGCGGCTGGGCGTGACTCGGCGGACGCAACCAAGGAAGAAATATATGATCTTTTTGCAGTTCTTAATGCTCGGACATAGTCCTTGGTGCAGGTAGTTAAGAGTGCTCGGTTTACCTCGGACCTATCGGACCTCCACTGGTGCTCTAGGCATCTCCTCCGGCGTTTCTTCTCCCGGAGTTCCTCGGTAAACCAGGGAGCTCTCCGGGATCCACTGACCCGGAGGGGCCGTAGTGGCGCAATCCGGTCGAGAGACTCCGACGCCGCCGAGTACCAGGCGGCAGCCAGAGTCTCCGCCGAACTGTGGGCGAGGGTATCAGGAATAACCCCAAGCTCCGTCTGGAACCTCAAAGGGTCCATAAGTCGCCTGGGGCGGAACCACCTGGTCGGTTCCTCCTCCCTACGGTGGGGGTTTGGCCTCCGGAAGTCAAGCCTCAGTAGGCAATGGTCTGACCACGACAGGGGTATGATCTCATTACCCCTCAGACCAAGATCACACATCCACTGCTCCGAGAGGAATACGAGGTCGAGCATGTGACCCGCTGCATGGGTTGGGCCCCGAATTACTTGGGTCAAGCCCATGGCCGTCATGGAGGCCATGAACTCCTGCGCCCCATCAGAGCGTTCACCGAGCGATGGCAAGTTGAAATCCCCCAGAACTATAAGCCTGGGGAACTCAACTGCCAGCTCGGCTACTGACTCGAGGAGCGAGGGGAGGGATGCTGCAACGCAGTTGGGAGGCAGGTACGTTAGCAGCAAACCCACTTGACCCTTGAGGTCCAACTTTATCAGCAGAGACTCACACCCGACAAGCTCCGGAGCAGGGACCCTACGAGGTAACAGAGACTCCCGGATTACAATAGCCACACCGCCACCCCTTCCCTGGGCTCTCGGCTGATGAAGCACCTGAAATCCCTCTGGGCACATCTCTACAAGGGGGACTCCTCCTTCTGTGCCCAGCCAGGTTTCAGTAATACATGCCAGGTCTGCCCTCTCGTCAACAATTAAGTCCCGGACGAGGGGAGCTTTGTGAACAACAGACCTGGCATTTAGCGACAACAGCCTGAGACCAGGGTCCTGACTACTCGCGCCATCTGGTCTTGGAGTGGGACTCCTAGGGCCGGAAGGAGGGATCTCTGCAATGTAGCGAACCCTCCTTCCCCGGTAATGGCCAGCCCTAAGGTCCCCGCCGTATCTGCCTCTCCCTGTCACGACCGCTATGCTCCGACCCACTCCCATGTCCATGGTCCCCCCAACCACCCCGGTTCCTCCCGCCTTCCCCAGCAGGTCCTCCGAGTCAAACATACTCATTTATCCACTCTAACAATTCCCACGTAAAAATTTAAAACATATAAAATACAAGGGTAACAATTACTAAAAGTGGGCCATTCATTCAATTCCAGCCAGCTCCCATACACTCAGCATTCTATTTAAAATTGCGCAGTTATAGTATGTAATAATAATAATAATAATAATAATAATAATATGGGAACAATGGAGGAAGCGATGGTTTGCTCCTCTCCCTTCTTATGACCTGAGGAAATGTCCTAAGCCACCAAATCAAAAGTACGTAGTATATCAGGTGGCTGTAGGCAAGCGAGATTAAATATAAGACTCCAAAGTTCATAAACGACATCCGTATAGTCTTGTCCCACTGGTGGAAGTTAGCGGGCTGTATATTCGAGAGTCTCTTTCCCAAGGATATATAAGGGCCCCAATGTAGGGGACCAGAGTTCGAGGCTAACTTGCACCGCTCTTGGAGATGGAAGGAGAAATGCTGGTATTCTCGGGGCTCAGTCCTTATCCCTGTAGTCGCCATCCTCTATTTCTCCCCGCCAGTTGGCCACAGTCCTACTCCTCCTACTAGTTTAATGAGCAGGGAGCAAAGTCCGGAGGGGGCTACAACGACGATAGACAGCAAAGCAGCAGATGATAAATCATAAATAATAAAATGGCGACAGATAGTACAGTGAGCAGAGATAGATCCGAGGGGGGGGGGGCGTCTAGGGCGATAACAAGCACGTCCATTCAATCTGTAAATTCAGTGCAGCCTCCAACAACTTCCGACAGCCCCCTTCTTTAAAGTAAAATAAATTAAAAATTCACCCCTCTCAGTTCACTAGTCACCAAGACTCACAATCTCAGTCACGACTACTCAGCTCCAGCATAGTCAGCAAGCTGGCCGGAGAAGAGGATGTAAAATGTAATACTGTGAGTCAGCTGATTGGCGCCGCCATTTCCTCCATGCTTTCCTCCACGTTTCTCTTCCAACCTCAGCAGCTGCTGTTCCGCTGCTCTGGGATGGATGCTAGGACCAGGGGCCAGCAGGTAATTGGCCAGGGGGCTCACCAGCAGCACCAAGGGCTACCAGGAAGACCAGAGATGGTAAGGGGAGGCTCCAAACAGGCTCCGAACGCCCGCCGCCGCTCTCACCGCCGCGCGCCGCCGTCGCCGCCACCCTCGTACAGCTGCTTAATCCACCAGTAGTCTAGAGAAGGCTTACAAACTACGTCTTCTCTGGATTTTTCTGTAGGAGATGTTTTATTGAGTATCTTGAAGGTATGAATGTTTTACAACAGGAGTTTATGTAGATATTTAACAGTGCCCTTTGGGGATTTTGTCATTTCAATTTCTTAGTTCAGTTTTGGCACTTGCTGCCTTCTTACTATACCTTTTGTTGTCTCTGTGTCTCAAGTTTCTTCATTCCATATTTTCTCTGCTCTTTGCTTGTTCCCCAGGATTTCCTCAACCAGATCCTTATTATAATCCCAATGGGAGGGGGGAAGGGTTCTTGTGTAATTTAAAGTTGCAGTGTCTCAAGTTGCAGTTGATTCTGATTCAAGTTCTAGGAAACTCTTCTTTCTCTGACGGATTTAGATGCATCAGTTGAAATTTGTGCTTAGCTATTACTTAATTTATCTGCCTTGGCTAAATCACTGTCGCTTTCTTTTAGTTTCCTAAACAGAGGGAACTAATTTTGTCTTACATCACCAAATTCTAAGGAAGTATAAGGAACATTTCTATAGAGAATGCAATAATTACTCTGCTTTAGAAGCAACTTTTTTTTTCTTTGCACGCTGAATCTTCCTATCTTTCTTAGGTCCTTGTAGCTTACTATAATTCTACACATTTATTTTCTGCATATCAACTGTTCATCACTGTAGCCCCAAGGCTCATTTGGATAATACAATGTATTTCCTTGCCCAAAAACTTTATTTGAAGATGTGTTACAAATACTTTTAAACCCCTCCCCAACATTTTTTCTGTGGGAAAGTATTTACAGGTAGTCCTCAACTTAAGAACACAATTGAACCCCAAATTTCCATTGCTAAGCAATACAGTTGCTAAGTGAGTCATGTCTCATTTTATAATCCTTTTTTGCTATGATTGTTAAGCGAATTGCTAAAGTTGTTGAGTGAATCAAGGGGTCATTAGTAATAGCAATAGCACATAGACTTATATACCACTTTAGAGTGTTTTTACAGCCCTCTCTAAGTGGTTTACAAAGTCAACCTCTTGCCTCCAACAATCTGGGTCCTCATTTTATTCACCTCGGAAGGTTGGAAGGCTGAGTCAACCTAGAGCCTGGTGAGATTTGAACTGCCAAATTGCAGTCAGTCAGCAGAAGTAGCCTGCACTACTGTACTCTAACCACTGCGCCACCATGGCTCTAAGTAAATCTGGCTTCTCTTATTGACTTTGTTTGTCACATGTTCCCTAAGAAGGTTGCAGATGACAATTCCAGGACCCCAGGATGCTACATACATTGTAAATACATGCTGGTTGCCCAGCACCTAAGTTTGATCATGTGACTGTAGGGATGCTGCAATTGTCATAACTGTGAGAACTGGTCATAAGTCACTTTTTTCAGTGCTGTTGTAATTTTGAATGCTCATTATGCAAAAGGTTGTACATTGAGGACTACCTGCATAGAAAAGTTGGGGTTAAGGTTAGATTTTAAAGGCTTTCAAGCCAAAATGTAGAAGAGGTATGAAAAAAGCCTCCTTTCATCCCTCAACTCCCACCTCCACTGTTCTTGCAACATGAAAAACTCTGAGGAAAAGAATTTTGCTGTAATAATTTCTCCCTATTCACAAACTCAATAAATTCTTTTCAGCATGTGATATTCTCAGCCAAACAGAGTTTTTTTCCTGGTTCTTTGTTTACTCATTGTGCATATTTTCCTAAAATATGTACTTCCTCTTTGAAAGTTACTTCATACTTATTTTATATGGATAACATTCTTTTCTGTGCAGGGAGAAAATAAATAATATAATAACATGAATACATTTCTCTCTTTCTCCAAATACGTCACTTTTCAGAGACAAGTAACATTTATGTCGATTAACCTTATTTATGTGTGTGCTGGCTGGCCTGCTTGATAAAATGCCGCTACATTAGCTTACATTTTGCACACTGAAATGTTTGCCAATTTTATCCTGGTTGATGAATGTTTTCTGCAATCTGATTCTGTAGATAGGTTGGGACTGCAACCCAGAAATTCCAACCATCATAACTATTGTGTGTCTTTATAGATCAAAACAGATTGAATAGTATGTAAAGGATGGTACTTTAAGATCTAAGATTTTGCATAATTGGAATTAATATTAAGAGAGAAAAGGCTAGAAAGCAGCAGTACAGATAAGTTCTCGTCTAGCTACTTCCTTGTTTAATGACTATATGTAGTCACAGTGGTGATAAAAAAAAGTAACTTTATAACCAGTCCTCGCATATACAATCTTTGCACGTCTTGTAAGGCCAAGGAAAGCTGAAGTAAGAACATAAGTACTGTGAGGTTTCACGTAGCAACTGCTTTGTTTAATGATCGAGTTTCTGGTCCCAATTCTGGTTGCTAAACAAGGACTACCTGTATGTGGGCAATACAAAGATTCAACTTCAGTTCATGTTATCCGCAGAAGTGGTTGGCTTGTAGATACTAAGGGATAAGATGAGGGGCTAAGCAGCAAGCAGGGTGTTGTTAGTCTGTTCTTCTGTCTACTTCATTCAAGCATGGAAGAAGTTGCTTGCTGGTCCCCAAGAGGCAGACTGAGAATGGGGGCATCTGTACGGTCTTTCAAGGATACCTTGTTCTCCTCCCGTTGTCCACTGTGACAGTTCCCCCCCCCCCACATCTGACTAAAGGGGAGCTCTTCATGAGCCTTTCTGTGGCCTCATTCTGGGTCCAATTCTGTTTCGAATACAGCCAATTGGAACAGTTTCTGCTACACACACTCTTCGTAATGCTGTTTCCCTTCTTAGAGAGAGTTTGGCCCATTGTTGAAATCTAGTGGGAGGTCGTTGCTGTAGTGATGGGAGCAGGCCCCAGCTTTACCTCATTGAATTCCAGTGGCTCTGCCAAGTGATTGAGAAATCAGGAAAGGGGCAGCACTCCAGATGTTTACTCCTTGCCCTGCACAGTCTGGTTGGGAATATGTACAGCTGGGATGGCGCTGAGCTGAATTTCTCCCATTAGTAGGGTGGGGGTGGGGAGCTGAAAGGAACTTGGAAGGAGGAGAATGGCTCAGATTAGAAAAGCAGCCAAATGGGAGTGCTGTGGCGAAATGACAAGAGCTGACAGCAGAAAGAAAGAAAGATCAGCAGAGGGATGGAAGAGGAAAATTCAGCATTAAATGGAGAGAATAGCAAATTGGCAGAGGAGGAGAGGGTGCGACGAAGGTGGTGCAAGTATTGTGCTGAACAGGGCAGTAGCATAGGTTAGGCAACCTAAACCCTGATGCATTTGAGGTTTTCTACTTTCAGTGTGAGTCATGGGCTGGTTGCTTGTGCTCCCTTCATCCTTGTTCCAGCCTGCCCTGGGAGTAGCCTAAGATGATATATTCTCATTCTCTCTCTCTCTCCCTCCCTCTTTCTCTCCCTCTCCCTCCCTCCCTCCCTCTCAGAGAAAGACGAGGAATGGTACCTCTTTTAAAGCTAAAACCTAGCTAAAAATAGTAAGCAAAGTATTGGGGAAATTTCATTTTGATGATTTAATATCTGAGCTGTGCCATCTGATAAGAAGCCTTGGTTATCTCTTGAGAGGATTTTGCAAATTGCCTAACCTTTTTGTGCCTGTGTGTATGTCCTAGGGGCTGGCCTTTATGCTGACTTCGGAGTCGCTGCCTGATGTGATGGATTCTAAGCCTCAGCCGCTGTGTTCTTCATTTTCCATTACCGCTGCCAATGGCCGTAAAGACTCTAAACCACCGTCAAGCAGCTCTGATATAGGTATATCCAAAAGAAAGCAAAAATAGGTTCCTTACCACATGGCAACCGGCCAGGTTTTCTATTGATAATAAGGGAGTGGTTCTCCTAAGAATTAAGTGCTGAATGTGATATGAATAGCTCTTTCTGTGCTATTGCAAATTGCACATATGTGAAGATATTTTCTGATGTATTCTTATGCATAATTCTCCTTTCCACCTCTGAAATATTAAACCCTAAATTAAAGGACATTTTAATTCCATGTTGTAGGTTCAGGAGGATTTTTGTTGTTACTTCTTTCAGGACACAAACTAGGATTCTTAACAGTTCACTCCTCCTATAGTCTAAACTAAATCTGAGTAAACACAATATTAAAATGGATAAAAATTTATTTTTCTTTGGGTAAGATGTGTTGTTATCCAATCACAATAAAAACATTTAAATTGGCTTAAAATGTTTTGCCTACATTATGTAAACAGCACTTTCAGATAAATGGTTTTGGATAATGAAGGGAAAAAAGGGAATTGCTGGTCTAAAATGATAGAAACCGTCATGAGCTTTAACCATGTGAATTTGGTGGTCCTATCAAGGATTGATCTTACTTTTTAGCCTGAGACTCTTTCACCTTAAAATGCAGTCCATAGGGTCTTTCACGGGCTATGCTGTATTTTTCTTTGTTACCTGGGATTTGCAAGCTTGGTAAGCTGTTCAGTATGACCTGGATCCCCGGTTACATACAGTCTTCATGGAAAATGTTAAAAAAATTATGCCCATTTTATTCCCCTCTTCCCATTACTATCACTCCATTCTCAGCTCAACATTGCATACAGCTTTTTATTAGAGAAAAACAATGACATTTGAAATACATGCATGTTATTGCACTTGTTTAATCATAGATTCTTGTAATCTTTGAACAAGCTTCCACGGCTAAAAGGATGAGATGACTTAAATCTTTTCAGAAGGAAGCTACTCTAGGCTTGCCAGGAAGACAGTGGACCATTAAACCTTTCCTCAGCCTAGAACCGTCACGGCGAACCCATGACACGCATACCCAAAGTGGCACATGGAGCCATGTTGCATGACATGTGCAGCATTGCCCATTCTGCTTCCGGGTTTGTGGTGCACATGCGCACACGACGATCAGCTGACCTTTGTGCATGCGGCAGTGCTGGAAACTGGAACAGCTGATCTTTGTTTTCCTGCGTGAGCATGTGCGCCGGCCAGCTAATCATCGCACGTGCATGCATGCCAGTAACTGGAAGACTAGCTGGCCAGTGTACATGCGTGCGCCTGAAACCGTAAGTTTACTTTTGGGCACGTGCATACACCCTGGGCAGCTCCTCTAACCCAGATGAGCACGCATGTGCATGCTCCATTTTCGGCACTCAGTGCTGAAAAGGTTCGCTATCTCTGGTCTAGAGCATAGATTCAATAATATTCCCTGAAAATTGGGAAATTAAGCATAAAGGCTTTAGTAACAGTAATTTACGTTACGAATTCTTGTATTGGAGCCTTATAATTTAATGGCTACATGTTAACCATTTCTTATTAAATCCTTCTCTCAGGGGATACCCGTCCAAAGCCACCTGTGAAACCTAAGCCTTGTGTTCTTCCTAAGCCAGCTGTGCCAGTGAAGCCTATTCCTGGACTGCGCCAGACTCTTTCTGAGGTGCCTTCTGCAGAAAAGATCAATTTGTTGGCTGGGCCTAAGCCATATAGCAGTGGAGCTGGCAGTGCTGTAAAGCGCCTTTCCTTTAACTTGAAGTGCTCTCCAAGAGAAGTTACCAATGGGAAAGAGGTTCCATCTCCTTTCTCCATTGGAGGCAAGTCATCTGAAGATAAAGAAGAGGCTGAGCCCACCAAAAAATCCAGTGCTATTGAAAGCGCTTCTGAGGAGGAATGTAGAGAATCGTCTAGTGTAGCCAAATGCACACTCCCCTTCAAAGTGAAACCGGTGCCAGTAGCAACTAAGCCAGAACGTTTTCCTGGGACCACAGTGGAGGAAATCTTGGCCAAAATGGAAAAACCCAGTTCACCCAGCTCTGACTTGCCTCGGCTAGTACGCTCTTTCTTCAGCCAAGATGGTAGTTCAACTATTCACCTAGGGCCTAAGGGTTATGTTGCCTTTCAGAGAAGTTCCAGTGGAGAAGGAGTAGGAACTGATCCAGAAGGGTCTGCTTACCGAGTCTCCTGTGAAATTAAGGAGAGGAGTTTATCAAGGACCAAGGAATTAAAGGAAGAAAACAGGAGCTTAAATGAGCAGCATGTGTCTGAATCTCAACAGCCAGAGGCAGAGGTCGAAAGAAATGAGATTTTCCTTCCTACAGACAGGTAAGGATCATATAATCACAGTGGACCATTCGAAGTAACCTTGAAAGTTCAGCTTTGCTGGGTGAGTCATCAAGTGCATTCTGAGAGCAGAGATTGATTATAGATTAGTAGGTGTTCTAGTGCTAATGTTCCAAAAAAAATGAAATTAATGCACCAAATGTATCCGACAGTTTCTTTTTTTGTACTTTTACATTTGGCATTAGCGGGGGCAAATGCTTTCTTTAATCTAAGAATAAAAGAATAGGTTGCTACATTTTTAAGATTCCAGCCCTCTTATACACACACACACACACACACGGATCAGTCTCAGTCTCAGTCAGTTTGATGTGACTTTTCTCTGACTAATCATGTCTGGAATTGAGCATATTTCTCATAGCTCCATTTTTGCCAAATCGCAGATATAAAGAATTCTAGGGTTGCAAGAGATGGCAGCTCTCCGATCTAAGTGATTTGTTGATAAGGTAGAGGAGATGACAACTGGTGAAATGGAAGATGCTTGGAATATTCAGCAAGACTTAAAATTTCCATAATTTTTGCTTTTAACACTATAATCAGTTCATTTAGATCAATCATGGAGCTTCCTCATTCTTATGTAGATTGCACGTGTGTTTGGCATCATGCCTTTAATTTTTGCATTTAACAGTATAATCCATTTATTTAGATTAAGCCACAAATAGCTTTTCCATTGTTAAGTAGATTATACCTGTGATAGGCACAATGCCCTTAAAATAGGGATAGTCCCATTTTTATGGGCTTTGAGAACTAGCCTTTGGACATCTTGTGCCTGGAGCACCAAGAAAATGTAAATGAAGTGGCTGTTTCCCACTAGTACTAGAAATGGAAAAAAATGTGATACTCATGATAGTTTAAATTGGAGGAACTTTAAGTCACTCCACTCTATCTATGAAGATGGTGAGGAAGAAGGATGATTCTTCTCAGTTTTTGGAAGCTTGTGCAACAACTTAGGAGTGTCATCTTCACATGCCCATTTCTTTAGTATAATGGCTATGGTAGAAACTCACAATCCAAAGAGTTTAAGGTAAGCAGTGGTCCTCTGAAAGACCTTTGAGGGCTCCAGATTGGCTATATATGCTTGAGGTTCAGGATCCTTATTTCTGGTTTTTGTGGTTGTTGATTTACTTGGCATTCATCCTGCCTTTGTACTAATAGAATCATAGAAGGTGATTCTGTTCTGTAATGATAATACATCTTTCTGTTAGCAGCTCCAGCCAGCCTAGCACGGGCTGTGAAGGAGACCAGCTTGAATCCAGCAGTCCACTGTCTTCTCCTGGTGTGAGTTATCTGCAACTCGGCAATTCTTCCATTGGTCTCTGTCCTTCCAGGCTCTCTTCTGTCTCAGGGGTATCTGCCACCTCTCTCCTTCCAGGCTCCCTCCCTGTAGGGTGCGTGTCTCCTTTCTCTACTAATGCTTCTCTTCAAGAAGAAGTAACACTAGCAGGGAAATTTTCATGCATCAATATTGGTTATCTTAGCCCAAACTTGTTGCTCTTTGGGGCATAGGTTATGGCATTGTAAACAAAGAAACAAACCTGCCGATATGTCCAGGTGCTTGATGTTTCAAAGTGAAATATTCAGCTCTGCTAGCTGTGTTAGATGTTATCACCTGTAATTTATATTTTCCCATCCTGAATGGCCTTCCCCGGAGTGCAAAAATCTTAGCTATGCTGGTTAGTAGATTATGAGAATCTAGATAGTTGTTTTTTTTAAACTAACCACTTCATGTCCAAGCAAAGAAGAATAGAGCAGTGTTTCTTCAGATCTTAAAAAAAAAGCCCAAGCTAACTACACAGAGAGAACCAAAGCTAATACAACGTTATGGGGCCATGGCCAGAGGGAAGGGAGCAGTTGTGACTCAGAGTATGTAGTTCAACGACCTGCCAGGTATGTATGAAACAGTTCCCACTGCTCGGCCTGTAGCCAAATTCACTAGTAGAGAAGGCACAGCAGCCTCTTGCTGGTTGCTCTGAATTGGTAATGAAGGTAATGATTAACTCCATTTGCTTTACTTCAGGAAAGAGAGCCATAAGCTCATTGGGTGTGTTTTATTTAGCTCTGCTTTGTGTTGCTCTCTCTCTCTCTCTCTTTATAAATCTAATCAAAGAGAAGGCAAAGGCTGAGGTGGGTGGGGCATGTATTTTTGTTTGTTACTGCACAATGTTGACTGATTTTTTCAGCTTCTTTTTTCCCTTTCGTGCTCCACTCTTTGCATTTCATTATCTTCTGGCTTTAACAATATAGGGGTGATACTTTGGAGAGAGGCTTTCAAGGTAGTTTTTGATGTGTAAAAGCAGGAAGATGCTGCACATTTAGTGATTCAAGGAAAAGGGATATAACTGAGCCAGATAGTATTGCAGTATATTCTAAATAATAATTCTTGGTCTGTAGGATGCAAGATGATCAAGTTCTAAGATTTTGCTAGATCGTTTTGGAAGTTTTCAGGGAAAGAAAGTAATTTAATTTGTTCTTCCTGTGTGTCTCTTTCCCCCAGACCAAGTTCTCTTCCAGAGTCACACCCGGATCTCCTGATGCCCCTTCTGAAACAACCCAACCCCCTGGTGCTCCGTACCTTCCAACAGATGTCCCACGTAGTGAAGCTTTGCTTCCACCAGGTTCCCCTGACGGAACTGCTAAATCCTCCAGAAGTCCTCTGGTAGACTCTGTCAGTCACATTCAGTTTGCAGATCCCCCTGTAACAATTGCAGATCCCTGGCCTCCAGGATCCCCTATTAAGACTTCTCTAGGACAGTCCTTGCTTTCAGACGTGGCAGATGTTTCTGCAAGATACCCTGAAGTCCCTCTTCTCCCTGAGCATACTGCCAGTTTGAGCCATCCGCCCATTGAATATAATCTGCAGTCTCACCAATGTCTTACAGGAGTCTCAGAATCCCCTGGCTCCCCTAGCATTCTTTCAAAGTGCCATGTTCGTTCCGATCAGCCTCCAGGGTCCCCTTCATGCATACCAGACACCCTACTCAACAGGGGAAAAGATTATCTCAAAAATCAAATTCGTCCTCTTGAGGAGAAGGCTCCCCTGCTAAATCAGCGTCGTGCTTCAGAGGGAGTGGTGCAACCACAGGGTAAAAAAATGGTCAGGGAAGAACTAGGAGGTTCTTTAGCTGCACTGCCAAGAGAGAAGGACCCACCTGTAGAGCAGAATTTAGGAGGAGAGTCTAGTTGGAGTCTGTCACAGTCATTTGAATGGTCATTCTCTAATCAGGGACTGGAGTTGTGTGGGAAGAGACTAGTATCTCCTCCCAACTCTCCCATTCAGGAACACGATGATGACAACCTTTCGGAAGCAGACTTGGATGGAGAGATCCCTCCCATTCAAGGATCATATCAAGAGGCAGGTTCAGAGAGACAAATCGGGAAACAGGAGGAGACTGAGGCTAGTGAGCACAGTGCCAGTAAGGAATCTGAAAGTAACTGGAAGAAGATTGAGGGGCAGCTAGAAGTCCAGTCTACTCTTGAGTTGTCAGCACCTGGTGGTCCCTCTGTTCAGAGAAAGATTGGTGGCCCTAATCTAAAGGGCCCAGTGGTGGCTGAAGAGGTTACTTTTCAAGAGGATCATGATGATTTCCTCCAATTTTCCCCAAACTTTGAGGAAGAGGCTCTACGAGCAATGGAGCCATTACCAAGTGTAGAGGAAACTGCTCCTCCTGCAGAGCCTTGCATCTTGTTCTCAGAAAGTGCCCAGGTGCAGACAGCCGATACCTGTCAGGAAGAATGTGATGCCCTGGGAATGGCACAGGAAGCCAAGATGGGGAACTCTGACCTACTGGGTGGAGTTGAGCCTGGTCCTAGTTCACATTGGCTAGATGAGCTTCTGGCATCTCCTCCACCTAGCACTGATGATGCAAAGAAAAGAAGTACATCCAAGGTAGAAGACCCCACAGGACCACAGGTAAAAACATTGTACTCGGTAATAATTTTATGGAAGGCAGTCTTCTATTTAAAAAGAATTGTGACTAAAAGATCTTACTGGCATCAAACTCCTCAGCGCGTAAGGACGTGGCATAGAAAGTGTTTAATGGACACAAGCATGTTTAGATGAGTAAACATTCCTGCCCAGTTAGATGACTGAGCCAGGGCTTGTCTTTAAGAACAGTAGGCTGCCTTTTTTGAGTTAGCTACAAAGTAGTTAAACTGGTTGGGTGGCTGCAGAATGTACAAGAGCAGAGGCTGAGTCAAAAGGTGCTGCCATATGAGATAATCCTCTAGTCATCTGGGAGAAGTTAATTTTCCTCTTCCCAGATCCAGTTCTCTTTGTGCATTGAAGATACGCTTGATTTCTTGAACTTCTTGGTTATTAAGAAGTTATAATTTGGATCCATTACAGTCTTGTCCAAAAGTGAACGTAGTTGTTTTTAGTTAAGAAGGACTTAAGTTATATACATTTTATTCCATTGATGTAGTCCTGAAAGCTTAAAAAAATCAAGTGGGCTGATAGGTTTAGGATGATTAATTTCCATTGGAAATTAATTTTGAAATTTGACTGGAAATTCATGATATTAGCTGCTCCAATCTCTCTTCACAACTGCAACAAACTCACTACTCTGTTCCAATTGGGCCATATAAACTTCTCTATACTTTCCCCGTCTTTCTTGCCAAAATATCTTAATTATTCCTTAAAAATGATTGCTTATTTTTATTGGCATATTTCATCTTTACAGCTTGTGCTGCTTTTCTACCTCAGAACATGTGAATTATTTGTGTCTTTGGTATTTGTAATCTTCTGCAATTATGTATGATTGGATGTAGCTTTAAAACCTATTGATACATGTGTAACTATAAATTGGATCGTAATACATGAATTACAGGTAGAGATAGTAGTGTCTTACTGGGGGAAGTGGCTTCCATTAACAAACAGCTCGTGTAGCTTGGGAATGTAGAAAGCTACTGTGAAAAGTCAGATCCCTTCTGTCCATCTAGTTCAGTATTGTCTCATCAAGTACTTTAGACTTTTCACAACTGGGGCTAATTTTTATTTTTAATCTTAATTAATTAATCTTGACTTTTGGATCAAATGTTGAAGGTTTCACCAAACATTTATATGATAGACTGTCCTAGTTGTTGATCCTGACTCATCAGTTGAAAGGTGGTGTTCCATACACAAGGTGGGGAATTTGTAGTTCTCACTATACTGAACTGTAACTTCTAACAGCTCCAGTAACATTGCCTATTATGAAATTGCTGCAAATTATAGTTCAGCAATATTTGGAGACCCATGCATTTTTACCTCTTAGTATTTAAATGATTTAAAAATTGCTGTCAAATGCCTTTCCCAACTCCAAGTAGTTCTCAACTGGTCGTTTAGTGACCATTCACAGTTTACAACAGCACTGAACAAAGTGATTTGACCAGTTTTCACATGACCGTTGCAGCATCCCAATGGTCACATCAATATTCAGACGCTTGGCAACTGGTTCTTATTTATGATGGTTGCAGTGTTGTGGGATCATTTGATCCCCTTTTGAGACCTGACAAGATTGCTAGATTATTTTTCTTTGCTTTATATAATTTGCACATTTTGTGATTGACATCCCTCTAATTTATTATCCCAATCCTTTGCACGTAAGAATCTCATACAATTTTCCCCTTTGCCTTGTTTTTTTCCTTTTCTTCTTATTTTTTAGGATCTTCTGGGATGGTCACGGAAGGACCTTCATAGCGAGTTTGGCATCGTAGGTGCTGATCATTCTGATACCTTTCGCTTGGATTGGACTGCCGATGTGTCCAAAGTTAAATGGCTGGGAGAAACAGAACAGGATCGTGAGTTTGGCACTGGCTCACAGGACTGGCCAAACTCATACACTGTTGGTAATCCCAAAAGTCAGGATATGGAATTTGGTACTGGCCAGCAAGAATGGGCTAGAGGATCGCCGTTACTGGGAAGTTCCAGTCCAGTGCAAGAAGAGTGGCTTGCTTCTTATGGTAGCCATGGTGCTGATCATCCAACTGAGGAATCCAATTGGAGCAGCACATACAACATCAGTACTGCTGAGGATCAGCACGCAGAACCCTATGTGAGGAAGCCTGGCTGGCCTAGTCTCTGCCAAGCTGGCAGTGATCAACAGAGCAGTGAGTTTGTTGCAGTTGAGAAAACAGATTGGAGCAGCCAATATCAAGATGCTGCTGCTGAAACAACTGACTGGTCCAAATATCATATGGAAAATGTCAGTTGTCCAGAATCAGATGTCAGCCCCGAATTGGCAAAGGTGCCTAGTGAGTACACTATTGAGAGTCAACTAGAAACAAAGTTCAGTGTTAAACATTCAGATGACAGCACCCCAGTTTCTGTGTTCAGTGCCAGCCATTTAGGCTGGCCTAGTGAATCTGGTTCTGGCAGCGGTACTAGTCAATTACAAAGAGAGTTCACTGCCCATCAGGTGGAACTATCTAGTGAACCTCAGAACTGTCCAGAAGTTCAGCTTAGTTTTCAGCAGGACTCGGGACTAGATACATCTGGCTTTGATGATGACAGTTATCCAGAGTCTAAACTGAATGTCAAACAGTCTGACTCGCCTAGTAAGTGTGATACAGAGATTGCCCAAAGCCAAGATGATGAGTTCATTGCTGGTAAATCTGATGGAGCCGAAGAATACGATGGTGAAATAGGTTGTAGAATTGAAATAGATGGTGGCATCAAAAGCAATAACTCTCAAATGGAGGTGGATAATCAAGAATTTTATGCCCTAAGACCAATCTGGTCTGATGAATACTGCTTGGGTAAATTTGAACCACGAGAGGATACTACTGGTAGAGGAGATTGGATCAAAGACTCTGAATTTTCAGAAAGTGAACATCATGATACTACAGGACGGGATCTAATAGCTGGATTTGGCTCATTAGATTTGTCTGATCAAAAATTCACAGTCAATTTAGAGGAATCAACAGACAACCTAATGCATCAGGCTGGGAATTTAACAAATTTGGCCATGGACGAATCCCGAGGAATCGCAGAAGGTGAATCTGAATGGACTCTACATCTTAACACTGGAGAATTGGCTATCTCCGGTGACTTAAATGTTGAGAGCTTAGAAGCTGATAAAAAACCTGCAGAGAAGCATCTTCCTTTTGGCATGGACACTTCATCTGCCTCATCAAATACAAGATCGGTGAATGCAGAAGAAGGCAGAGAATCTGATGTTGGACAAGCAGATTTAATTAACAATATGGAAGTATCTGACAGCGCAAAGACAGATGTATCTGATTTGAGACCCAAGGCTTTGGATGGGGCTGAAGTGGCATATAGGGATGAGAGCCGTCATTTGGGGGGTATTGTTTTGGAAGATGATGTGATGCAGCATCAAGGAGCAACACCAGTATGTGGAGAGAGGTAAAAGCTGTTAAAATTATTTGATAGTTGAGATGCAAGGAAGGAAGGAATAGACTAACACAAGGAATTAAAAGTAGCAATTAATTTTGTTCTTGCATTGGTTTATTAATCAACTATGGTGAATGAGCAATTGTTGATATCTTATGTACTTGGGTGTGATTCCTTTCATTACCGCAGTAACCAGTTATTAGTGTACACAGTGCTATATAGTTCTTTGTAATATAGACTTGATGAAATAAGTTGCAACTTCCTCTGAAAGTCAGACAGCATTGGAAGAGCCCAAATCTGCAATGCTCATATTGCAGTTCTGTGGAAATACAATTCAGTTCACAATTAAGATGGTTCTATGTCAATTTTATTCTTGTTTAAAACAGCCTATCCCAACTGGACACAAAGATGTGTGATTTTAATTTCCAGAATTCTCAGTAAGGCTATGATGAATTGAAATTCTAGAAATTGAATGTCACATCTCTGATTAATTCGTAGGCTGAGGAATGCTGTTTTAAGCCAAATGGGAAATAACTTGTACTTTTCACTTGTTGCTAAAGTACAATTGCTAGCATTGGGAACTGATGCTTAAAAACATATATATCCATAAATTGTCCATTAAATAGTAAGACAGGGAGGATGTAATAGTGACTGGATAGCCACAAGTGGAAAGCAAATATATATGCTCTTTGTTACTGCTGAGAGAGGCAGGCATAAAGAAATAATGTTATCTAATGAGTATTGAAGCTGTGCTTTCTGGCACTCTTATTTAATCTGGCCAAAAGCTCCAATTGTAGACCTTAGTAGTTACAGTTAACACTGCTCTGATTTTTTACTTGGGAAAATGTAGCAAGATACCAACATTGCTGCAAAATGAATACACAGATGTCAGTTTGACTTGTTCCAAATGATCAAATGTGTAAAGTTAGTCTTTTCCATTTGCTGTTGTATGATCAATAGTTCATCCAGTGTACTGTTTTGTATTGGGTAGATGCCATGTTCTGCAGAAGGGATGGTAGGGGGACTTATCTTTCCTAAATTCCATTCAGCTGTCTATATCTGCAGATTCTAGGGTTTTTTTTTTGCACAATATCCGTCAACTCTTTCTCTCTAAGGTAATCTTTCCTGTCTCGTTATTGTATTCTCTGAGGTAAATGCAAGATAATATCCATTATTCTTTTTCCTATAATGTATTCTTGTTTGTTTTTATCTCTCAGCATATTTTACCTACAATAAGACCCACATCTCATCTTGGCCTTGCTGAGATTTTCTACAATGCTTGAATTTTGGTTCTGAAAGCTTGATAGATGATAGTTAAAAAGCAATATTAGTCAGTAATGTCTGGCTAATAGTGTCAAATTTCTTCTGCATTCTACTAGCAAGTGCATAAATTCTCAAAATATATAAAGTATTAGTAACACCATGGACCTTTAGAATCCATTTTCTTAAGTAGATAATGAGATTATTTATTTTTAATATATATATTTTGACTATCATTGACTTTCCTATTTTCCTGATCATGGATCTTCTTATATGACAGCTTCTCAATTATAAGTTTCATTAGCACCCTTCCTCACATTCCAGTTTGATCTACTGCAACTTATACTACTCTGCATGAAATATGACACAGCTTCCAGTTAAAAAAAAGTGTAATGTAATGTTGCAAGACTGATGTCAACAAGCAGTGCATTGCAAGGTCTCCTAGCTAATGTAAATGCTCACTGAACTGTATCCTGACATGACCTTAATATATCTTTCCTGTTGAACCCCTGGCCCTTGATGGAGGTTATGTGTGGCTGAAGATTTAGAGCAGCTGTGTGGAGTAATGTTGCAGCAGGAATTCCCCACCTATCCTGAGGAGGTGGTGTTTATTTTATATTTAGTAGATTGCTATGAGGTAACACATCCAAAGGGAAAAATAATCTGGGTGGTAAAAAATATGGAACAATTTTCTCCCTTGCCAAAGTAGTGGAACAGAACTACCCCATGGAGATTCTCAATTCTGGAACTATGACTATTGCTTTCACTAAAAAAATAACATTTTTGAAAACAAGTTAACGTGACAGGAATGCAGAATTATAGTCCGCTATTCTTACTCTGTCATTCTCTTTTTCTCAGTCTTGCACTGACATTGGGCCCATTTTCAGCTTGCATAATGTATGCACCAATCAGGTTTATACCTCATTTTCTGTGGCTTATAATCAATTTTTCCCTGTATCCTACTGCTAGAGAAATCCATCTCACTGCATGGAACAAGGCATATAGATTGTTGGCTCATTCTTCCATAATGCCCTTGCTGCTTGACATTATTATGAATGGAACAGCATATGAGAAACTGCTTCTACATAATTTTATAAAGAAATCTATAGGTCCTACTTAGCAGTAAAAATGCAGCACATTCTTGATGTCATCAAATTATGTTCTCCATGTATCTATCTCTAGATATTGAAGAGGAAAAGTGCTTCGTTCTAACAAGCCAATGAAGAAATGACAGCATGGTTTTTAACAGGATGTTTTATTAACTAGACAACACTAATAACAGAACAACTCAGGAGGCGCCTGACAGCTATTTATATGAGGAGCTTAATCAATTTTAAATAATTCAAAATTGCCATCATGTAGTTCATGAGGGTTATGATGCTAAAAGATGCTTAAAGATATCCACTTGGCTTCTGTAAAGGGTCAAGGAGATACAAAACATGACGATCATGGACATATATACATACAGTTTTAAAGTTGAATAACAGCTCTTATTCAGCAGAAGTACTGGCTGAGTTGGTTTGAATAGATAGGGAAGAGGAAGTCTTCTAAATAATGTTCAGGTCATCCTGCTTCTCTTTCCAACTCAAAATCTGGATTTGTAGGATGTTTTCAAATTGTGCAATAACCTTATATTGAGAGGTATATTTTGGCAGCTTAATGTAAACAATTGTCAAGGTTCACTCTGCATTGATTATGTCAGTCCTCCCCTCTTAATCACCCTACCGATTGTAATTCCGAGAAATCATAACTAGTTTTTCCTGTCATATTAACAGGTTGTGTATAGTGTTGCATATACATAATACAATCGTAACAGTTAAAGGAAAGCTGCTCGGGAGGAAATTATTTTCAGAATAAAATAATGGAGTGAGTAAGGGGGAAGAAAAAGATTTAATTCTAATTTGCCCCCCCCCCAAAGAGTTTTCCCTATCCCTGAGACTTCGTAGGAGAGTGATGTCCAACTTCATGTAATCAGATTAAAAGCATAATAACCTTTAGAAAGATAATCCTCAACTGCTACTTTACACGTTATGCCAAATTTAGTGTTGCATATGTGAAATAAGATGGGCTTTCAGTTATTAGACCTGTGGTTAGAGGAGTGTTATGGAAAATGCTATATAAAAAATGGAATCAATTAGCCATCAGACAATGGATGCATTTATTTTTATTTTTATTTAATTTATTTAAAAGATGGCTGCCCATCTTAAATAACTCTGAGCGGCTGACAAAACATGTGGGTTCCTGCCTCTTATATTGTAAGATTCTTTTCATAAAATGTCTTACAAGCACAAGACACACACAAAAAAATCTTTCATAAGTAGAGAATACAACTTCTGATACAGAATTGTAGTGTTAGTTAAAGGTAAAAGGTAAAGGTTTCCCTGTCAGTCATGTCCAGCTTTGACCCAGCATTGTCAGAAGACAATTTCCGTGGTCCTGTGACTCTAGGCCAAAGGTGCATGGAACGCTGTTACCTTCCCACCAAAATGGTACCTATTTATCTACTCGCATTTGCATGCTTTCAAACTGGTAGGTGGACAGTGGTATACATTGTTGTAAGTGTTGAAAATTTCTTTCTTGGTATTTGAACCTTTTAAACCCTCAGAGTCTTCAGAAACTTTTCATGATTAAAGGTGATAGTAATTTATTCAACATAAAAAAATTCTCTGGGGAAAAAAGTCCTTGTTTTTCATTTTTCTTCATCTTTAAGATTTGTGCACTCTGTCTTCCATTTTCCATATGAAAGCATCTGACTAAAAAAAATTCTAAACTTTATAGACAACATAAAGTGTAGGAATATATCTGCATTTCAAACTTTATTCTAAGTCTTTAATTAAGGCTTTACTGATTTCTGCCTTTTGTTTCAATACAGCGTTCCCTAATCATTGTTATTTTCACTTGCTCCTAACCTAGAATGGGCCTGAATATTGTATGCTATCACCATTAGACCAATGGTTCTTATAAGAAGTGGCCATTTGGGAGTCCAGTAAAGTTGAAGACTTTAGGATTGCAGCCCCATTGAATAGAATGGGGATTTAACAATTCTATGCTTGATACACAGTATTGGTATCTATTGTTTGGCTGTTCTGGGAAAACAGGTGAAGAAGGTTTTAAACCAGGATCTTGCAAGCTTATGAGTTACAAAGTACACAGAAAGGCGGTTGATGTAGTAGTTATAGTTCACTATGGAAATCACACTTATAAAGTCACTATTATATTTCACTTGAGGGTAAGATGAAGTATACATTTTTCTTTTCTTTTTTTAATTATAAAGTTTTTATTTTTATTTTTTCATTTTCATAACATATAACCACAGGTATACTATTATATAGCCAACATCATATTGTATTATTAAATGTTTACATCAATTCATCTTACCATCAACTCCTAAAAACAATTAAACAATTATTGGTTCCTCTGCTCTCCATACACCATATTTGTACCTTATCCATCACTTTCTTTCTTTTTAAATATTTTTTTCTATTTTTGAATAAACACAAAAAGACAAAACATACAACACCCCCACAACAAAACCATCTTCCATTACAAATTGTAGAAAGTGTGTCGATTGGTTACAAAAATGTCTGTGCATCCCTTCCACAGTCATCACCTACAATTCATATCAAATCATATATTTTAAATCAAGTATATTTATATATATTACTATCATCATACCTCAACCTTCATTTGACTAATTGTTTTTATGTCCTTTTATATAAAATATTCCAGATTTAAAGCAAAACCATATAATGGCATTCCATTAGCTCTTCCCAATATCATCCAGTAACATTACATCTTTATAACATGTTCTAAATAAAAGTTGGTTATATTTAATAACAGAGTTTCTAAACCTTTTGTAGTCACCATTTGCAATTTGTATCAAATTTCCTCTTATCAAACCAATATGTTGCCTTCGGCTTCGTGCCTGTCCGATGACCAACCTGAAGATGATGAGTGGGACCTCGTCGAAACGGCGCCAACATACCTTCAATCTTACACGGGAAAAGACCTGAATACGCCAAAACCTGCATAACTGTACCCATGAAAATCTATGAACATATATATATGTTACATACATACACACACACACACACACATACACACACACACACACATACACATATACACATATATATACACACACATATATATATGTGTTATTATCATTATCAATTATTTAACTATCCATTATCACTTCATTTTATACATAATGCTCTAAATTTAACTAAATTTGTCTTAATTTTTTATCATAAGCTTTCATTACATCAACCTGTGTCTTTCCAGTAATAGTGCAGTTTTATGTCTCTTGCCATTTGTGGCATTAGTATTCTGGTTATTTCCTTAGTAAGTTTTGTATGGACTTCTCTTAGCAACTTATTGCATATCTTGTATAAGCTCGAAACCCTCCATCTGCTTCTTCGATCAGCTTATCTTTGGTTATCACTAGTGCTTCTGACAAAATTTCTCTCCTTAGTTCCATCAATTCTTCTCCCTTTTCTTCTTCTATACTTTGAAATCTGGGGTAAAGCTCCAGTCCATCTATCTACCCTTTCCATATCCCACTCTTTCCATTTCCAACCACGCTCAGTTCACTGTCAGTATCAACAATTTTCTTGTCTCTTTGTTTATTTTTTCCTTCAGTTTTTAGAACTCTGACATCCACTTTCTTTATTTGATGAACATCCTCAATTTTTTCATCAAATTTTACTGTTCTATGATCTATGTTCTCCAATCTCTTCTCAATTTACTCTGTTATTTCTAATAATTTTTGAATTTAAAACATAATCTTTTGCAATATTAAGGTTTCTTTTTCATGTTGTGCCATTCTTCCAACTTATAAACACTGCCACTCTGGCATTCAAAACTTTTTATTAAGTTTAAAGCAAGTTCATTTACAATCTTTCAAGACAAGGCTTTTTTTTCACTCCACTCTAGCTGCCAAAAAAGCTCCTGAAAAGCACCTGTATAAACAACCCATGCTCTTCTCACTATCACTCTCTGTAAACAAGCTGAGGAACCTTGAAATGCAAAGTCAAATGATCAAAGAGAAAAAAATAGACAATATTTCCAAGCTTTCCAAGCCTCCAGCCTCCAAGTGGCAGTGTTACTTCCTTTCCCTTTGTTATTACAGCCCTCTTTGTATTCCTTTTATATCCTTTATATTCCAGGCTTAAAGAAAACAAAATTCTTAAATGGAGCAAAAAAAAAAACCCCCATCCAATCCAGCATTATAAAAATAAGGAAAATATTTTAATCCATAGGTATTAAAAAAAGAATGTAAAAAGTAGTAGAAGAAAAACTAATCCGTTCAATTTAAGGAATAGGAAACATTTGCAAAAGTTCCATCTGTAAAATAATTTTTTTTAAAAAGAATAACACACTGTCTAATGTAGGTTAATTTCTCTGCTTATTCTCTTCTGTTTTCAAATTTAATTTAGCTTTAATTTTTTTTTGGGGGGGGTAGTCTCTTATAATAATAAGATTTCCTCACCAGATGGACACACTTTCTCTTTCCGTTTTCCTCCTGTTCCGGAGCTGTCCCAACTTCAGCAGCTTCAATGACT
Organism: Thamnophis sirtalis; assembly: GCF_051295495.1. Lineage (NCBI taxonomy): Eukaryota > Metazoa > Chordata > Lepidosauria > Squamata > Natricidae > Thamnophis > Thamnophis sirtalis. The sequence goes on along the minus strand of NW_028261381.1, from coordinate 65,131,793 downwards.
GCACTTCTGTCACCGGCAAAAAAAGATTTTCCTGGATCAATCAGGGACTTTGCGGTGTCCCTGAGATCAGCAGGACGTACTCTTCCCTGTCACCGTCTCTTCGGGATGGTTTAGGTCCAAAAGGACCATCCAGCGGCAAAAGTATCGACTGCAATCTTTGAGCTCCAAGATCGGACGTCGTGTCATTGCGACGTCAGCTCCTCCCCTCCAAGTATACATTTTTCTTTTCTTCTGCTTTCTGTGTAGTCTTGGATTTTTTTGAATCTTACCTGTATTTTTGAAGTGGTACAGCCTCATAAAAGATTCACAATTTTGGTAATGATTCGTATTCAATATCGTTATACTGCTTTTTTATTGATAAATATATGTTTGAATCCTCTCTTGTCCACTTCAATATATCTCTTTATTATATCTGGAAAGTCCTTCTTCTCCCTTTGACTATGCAGTTTCGTCATAAATACATTTTCATTACTCTCTTACAGTCAGAAAACATTTTTTTTTAAAAGGGAGCAATTGAACTTGGGGCACATTGATGGCAGAGAAGCAAGTAGAGCAAACTATTAAAATGAAACCTTGTTAAGCATTCTATTTTGTCTCGTCATCTCAAACTGAAGCAGAAAATGCCATAGTCAGCGCCTGTCCAGTCCCAGCTGCCTGCTGGAAGGAATGGTGTCCAGGTGTGCCAACAGACCAGAGGTTCAGCAGAAGAGGCCTGCCTCCTTCCATAGCTGCCATTCGGAAGAAGAGAGGAAGCTGAATAACTTGCCCAGTGAGATGGTGTCAGCAGCTGAAAAGATCAGGCCATCTCCATTCCCATTGGAGGATGTAGGAGAGGTTTTATCTGACACGGATGGTGACATCAGCCAGCTGGATAGTGGAAATGGGAGCCAGCCACCAGAAAGGCAAAGTGAAAGTCAAGCCACACAATCTATTTCCCAGGATGATTGTGCTTCGGAAGGAGCTGAAGCAGTAACAAGAAAAAAATTCACTTTCTTGGAGGCAAGTATTACCAGAGGTGGCTACTTATAAAATAAAAAGGCTCTATGGTTGTGATGGTGAACCTATGGCACATGTGCTGGAAGTGGCATACAGAGCCATCTCTCCGGTCACGCCAGCCATCGCCCATTGCTCTTCGCGTGTGTGGGAGCTAGTCTTTGTGTGCACGGGAGCGCTGGAAACCGAAGAGCAGCTCCCTGGCACACATGCATGTGTCGGGAAGCTGAGCTTCTGGTTTCCGATGTGTGCTGGCCAGCTGATTTTTATGCACGTATGCGCACCAGAAAACAAGACCAGGTGACTGGCACACTTGCGCATGCAGGAAACCAGAATCTCAGCTCTTCTGGTTTCCAGTGCTCCCCTGCACACCTGCGGTCCTGTTTCAGCATTTGGTGCCGAAAAGGTCCACCAACACTGCTCTATGATAACATTGGTGGAGCAATGTGGGAGTTATGGTAGTACCAGTAATTTAGTAATTAAATTCCAAATAACACCATCTTATGAATACATCATGTTTTGACTTCTGTATGCTTTCAGGATACGGAGATTCTTGATAATAGTGCACATCGAGACCGTGCAAATTTGGGTCGTAAGCGGGGTCATCGAGCCCCAATCACTCGAGCAGGAGGTACTGCGTTAGAGAATGACAGGAACAGCTGGATGTTCAAAGATTCTACAGGTAACATTCCATTAGGGGATGAATTACTGATTTTTGTTATCAGTGTTTTGTGTTGTGTCTATATGTTTTGCTTCATTCTGTCATTTGTGTGCAACGTGTTCTTTTGAAGCTGTTGCGTATGTTAATGTCAGTCTTGTGAGATAATCCAGAAAAGAAACACATCAAGGAATACTGGCCCTATCTTTATTTAAAGGTTTCATTAACATAATCATGCAAGTCTGAAAGTACATCTCTTTGCCCCCCTCCCCCTTGCTTTTACAGTTTAAGAAACTAGAGAGATCCTTTCTGAGGTGTTTCCCACAACCCCATTCCTTCTGTGGACTTGACTACTTGTTATATGACCTTTGCCAAGTGTGCAGCTCTTCCTCCTGTCTCCCAAGAATGTTCTCACATACCATTAGTTAACTATTACCGTATTTTTCAGAGTATAAGATGCACTTTTTTCTGAGCATAAGACACACTTTTTCCCCTCAAAAAGGTGGGTCAAAATCTTATACACTGAATACAGCATTTTTGGCCTCCCCAAACCCCGCCCCCTTTGCAAAAATGGCCATGTATAGCCTTTAGGAGGCTTCCAGAGTGCTCCTGGGGGCTGGGGAGGGAACAAATGAGCAAAAAATTGGCTGTTTTTTGTCCATTCCCCCCCCCCAGCCCCCAGGAGCACACTACAAGCCTCCTAAAGGCTATGCATGTCCTTTTTTTTTTTTTTTGGGACACAAAACAGGCCCGTTTTTGGGAGGTCTGCAGTTTGCAAAACCTTTTTTTTAAAATTTGTCTCTACAAAATCTTGATGCGTCTTATACTCCGAAAAATATGGTAGTTAACTGTTAGTTATGGATTTATCTGTTTCCAAAGGAAGGCACTACCTACGCTTTGTCCTGTTACAACTTATCAATCATAGTTCATTATTAATAATTTACTGAAGTTCTGAAATCTGTTCTTTTCTAATGCCATCTTTGTACTTGATATTTGAAGGAGTCCATGCAGACATGTCTCTTCTCTAATGATCTAGAAGAGTCTAAAAATAAAATAAAATAAAAGCAATCTAAAAATAGAGGAGAATTGGAGGCAAAGGGATACATTTTTTAAGTAATCATGGTTTCAGATGTGCTTTGAACCTTTATTATAGGCTCCAAAATTTTACCAAGTTGTCTGGCATTGTTTTGGTTTTAGGGAGTATGCTTCATTGTGCATTAATTTTTATGGATATTTCTCTCTTCACCCTTCCCCAGAGCCCCAGTTAGTTTCTACAGTCTCTGATGAAGAAGTCCATGAGGAGTCAAAGAGCAAGAAGTCACGAAGCTCTCCATTGTCCAAGGGGGTAAAGGTAGCCCTCTTCCCAGGCCTCAGTCCTTCAGCTTTGAAGGTAAGGTGTAAAGGGAAGTGAGACAAAACAGAAGAAATTAGAATACATTGTCAGATAGATTTCTGGAAACTGGATTTTTAAGATCATTCCAAATTGATATCAATTTTGCTTGCGGGATTAGGAGATTAAGGTATAAAAGGGACTGAAGCATCTGATCTCCTAAATCTGTTATGGTGTAATGAAAGTAAGAGGATAATAATGAAGAACTGGGAGAAGAAGTATGGGAAAGCTTGTTAACAAAGTTTAGGAGCTTTCTTGGGCCTGCTTGTAACTCTTTTGCTCTTGATCATAGGCTAAATTGCGAGGGAGAAACCGCTCCACTGAGGAAGGGGAACCACAAGGTGAAGTAAAGGAGGCTCCTGTACAGCGTTCTAAATCATGCAAGATTGGCAGCACTAGTGGGAAGCCTCTGGTGCTGCCACCTAAGCCAGATAAATCCTCAGGGTACGTATGGTTGTACAGGAGGAGGGGGCTGGAGAATTGCAGGTAAAGGAATCCTGGAGGCTACAGAAATAAATTTGCCTTCAGTATTCTAGGACAGCTAGCCTCAACCTTTCCAAATGTCAGGTGGGAAAAGGGGTGATTGAGCTGCTTGAACTGTAATGAAATCCCTGGAATGCTGAGTTAGAGTATTCCTCGTTTGAAACAATTGTCCAATCCAAATGCACTGTGTACCTATTATTGCTTAGTTTCAAGTGTTCAAAAGCTGTCTGAAGCTCAGATAGTCCCATTTGAGCATGTTCAAGTTTATTAATGTTTAATTGAATAAGTTTATTTTGTGTATGCTTGTGTGTGCTGATTTAGATTTTAGTCCTGCCCATTATAGGGCTTTTTCTTAAGGGAACATGACCTTCACATGAGGAGGGAAAAAAGGTTGCCCTTCCATATTAGAGTGTGTGGCATAGATGGGTAGTTATATCCAATAGCTTCATGTAGGTTTCTTCTTTTTAAATCTGCATAAATTCTGCAATTGCTTGTTCTTGGACAAAAAATTCCGTGATAGTTTGTGATGAAAGTGCTGAAACTGAATGGAACATTAGATGCACTTTTAGAACAACATTCTCCACCTGAACTTTCTCAGACTTTCTCTTTTACCACAGAGGTCCTCTCAGTATTCTTTGGTTGTCGGGGAGCACAGAGAAGATAGACTGTGTCTTCCTGCCTAGGAGCATTTCTCACTAACTGCCGCTATCCAGTATGGGTGCTGGCAGAAAGCTGCCAGCTTAAAGAGCACTGCCAATTCCTTTGCTGCCTCGGCAACAAAAAAAGAAAGCCCAGAGGGAAATAGGGAGGAACATTTCCTTTTATCTGGGTTATTAGCAGAAGAGGCTTGTGCTTTCACTGACAGTTCTCCAACCTCACAGAGTAATCCCATACTGTGATCACAACACGGAGAGCAGAGGATCCATTCTTCTCTGCCTCCTTCTCTTTCCCTTGCCCTGCTCATGCACGGGGCAAGAGAGGCAGGTGAGAAGAGAGCTGTTCTACATTCCACATCCTTTTGATGCAGAGAAAGACAAGACAAGCAGTGTTTGCCTTTATGGAGACCTGGGGCTGGATTGAGGTTGATTTGGTTTGTTCCTGTTCTTGAGAAATGGTTGGTGGGCTGCTAATGTGCAGAGCCAGTTTGGTGTAGTGGTTAAGATACTAGTTTAGAAACCAGGAGATGGTAAGTTCTAGGCCTGTCTTGGGCACAGAGCCAGCTCTGTGACCTTGGTCAGTCATTCTCTTCAGCTCTAGGAGGGAGGCAATGGCAAACCACTTCCGAAAACTCTTGCCAAGAAAACTTCAAGGATTTGTCCAGGCAGTTGCCAGGAGTCAACACTGATTGAAGGCACAAAAAATAAATGTGCAGAGGACATTAGGCCTCAGAGGCCGTGTTTGGTTTCTTCATTGTCTGCCTTTCAGAAAGTAGATTGCTTTAGAGAGCGTTCACAAGTCAAGTTTTTCATTAAGTTGTTGCTTTGATTTATTTTATTGATTTCTGTTTATGGTTTGTATTATTATACTGGGCTTTATTATAAGTCCCTTCAGTATGATTTAGTAAACAAGGGTGGAAAAGAAATATATATAAATGTTACCATATTTTTGTTCGGCCTGCACTGGAATGTCTGCATAGTTGACGTACTGAATGTTCTTTCTAGAGGTACTTCTTAGTTACTAGATCAATATTTGAAAACTATTTTCTGAAGAGAGGAGAGATAGGGTGGAGTGAAGGGTCCATTTGTGCATTTGTGTTGCGTGAAAAGAAAAATCTACACATGCTCAAGCTTGCTTCCAAACCATAAGATCATTTTTCATATTGTATACCACAGAACCACACTTATTAGTTTTCTGTTAATTTTTTTATTTTCCATCAATAACAGAAGAGAAAAATATAATAACCAAGTAAGAAGAATAAAAAACAAAGAACAGTGGAGAGAGCAAAATGAAATAAACTGGAATATACCAAAAATTATAATTTAAGATAACATATAACTAAAGCAAATGGGAGAGCCAGTTTGATGTAGGGGTTAAGCCATTAGGCCAGAAACGTGGAGATGGTGACTTCTAGTCCCACCTTAGGCACAAAGCCTAAGAAAACTTTTAATTAGATTGCATCCTCTATCCAGGATGGCCTAGAACAGTGATGGCTAACCTTTTTCATTACCGAGTGCCGGAAATGGCATGCAAACCCATCCTGTGAGGCGAGGAACATGCAGCTTCACACGTGGGAGTGCTGAAACCCAAAAAAGCAGCGTTCCATCGTGCATGCATGTGCCAGCACCCAAATTTCCGGTGCGAGCAGGCACCCAACAAACAGCTGGCCATTGTGTACGCATGCAACAGATGCTGCTCTTCTGGATTTCAGCACTTCCATGCACATAAAGGCCAGCTGGCCGGCGCACCTGTGTGCACAGGAACGTGGAAGAGGAGCCAGCGAGGCTGCGCATCCCATGCGGAATGGCTCTGCGTGCCGTTTCCAGCAGACATGCCATAGTTTCGCTACCATGGGCCTAGAATCTTTCCACCAAAGTTAAAAATCTTTTTAGTTGCTGCCCATGAATTGTAAATCAAGTTCTTCATTCTTGGATGGGTTCTACATTTTTATAATATAATTCAACATTACATTCACATGGTGGCCCTTATTTTTTTTCCGTTCTTATTTTTTAAACATTTTCTGATTTTCAGATCTGAAACTTCCTCACCCAACTGGCTGCAGGTTCTGAAGCTGAAAAAGAAGAAAAGTTGAAATCCAACCAACCTTCAGGCAAGTATCTCGGAAGGAGATATGAATCTGTCTTCCCAAGAAGGCATTCGATCCTGCAGCTTTGCAGTGGAATCATACTGCACACTTGGGCATTTTGGTTCTGCAGCTGCAAATAACGTTTGTGGAATTTGGCAGCTTGTCCAGAGTTCCCACAGCAAAATGCTTATGGCTGCTCTAAGACCTGGAATTCCTGTCCCTAAGGAAGATCAGGCACTTAAACTCCAACATTCTTCATGGCTGACATGTTTGGATGAACCGTAAGAGTATCTGTTAGATTTCTGAATTGCCATTAATCATAAATCCTCAATTATCTCTTCCATGCGCTTCATCACATTCTGACTTGAGATACATTTGCAGCATCAAGAAGGTGTTATTAACATTCCATAATTGAGATTGCAGTTTGCTTTTTTAATGAATTGATGCTGGGGGAATATTTGCATCTTCTGACGTAACGTAGCAATGTGAATTGGGTTATTTCTTTCTTTCTTTTGCTGCCCCTGGGCTCATCAGAGATAACTTTCTGGGCAAAAATTTGCACTGTCTGTATTCTCCTTTGGCTTTTAATAAAACAGTGCTGTGAGATTGGGCTTCTCATATATTTCAACATTTTGTTCTGATGGAAGTTCAGAATTACTAGAGGACAAATTCTTTTCTTAGAATTGCTTGAATGGGAGAAGACTGCACTAGTAAATTATTTTACATATGCATTGCAGCTGTGCCTAGGATGGGACTCCTGCATCCTAAATAGGTATATTAGCCTTGGGTTTCATTATATTTTTGTTCTTGCTTGTTGGGATCTCGGCAGTCAGGCCTCCGCTTTTCTTTTACCAGCAGCCAGATATCGGTTTCCATATCTTGGCAGAATTGAGCCATGGTGACATTTGCAGATCCTCTTTGCGATTTTTCTTTGTGAATAGGCTGGGTAAAAAACAATCCTGGCGCTCATCATATGATGTGACCCAAAGGAGACGTGCTTGGAAAAATAGTTCTGCAAGAATCAGCATTCTGCTGTTTATGCAATTATTACATTATCATTCTCTACCATGGAAATGCATAAATAATGTCTTCCAGTGCAGAGTGGCCTGATAAATCATCCTGTATTTTACTTGCCCTTCTTTGATTGACTCACTTTTGACTGAATTGTCATGCTAGTGGGTTTTCCAGTTAAGTCAGTTCCTGCCAAAGCACCCATTTAATAGTACTAGTAGTAACAGTAGCAATAATAGGAATAAAATATTGCCAAATTCTATCTGAATCTTGAATGAGAATGCCAGGAGCTCACAAGATGGCAGTAATTTCAGTTAGCACGGTCTTGTGCTAAAATATTTTGAGGTGGTTTTTTGGGTAACAGTCTGAAAAAGTCAATAGCCCTTGATTTAAATGACTTTGTTGCAGAATCTTTTTTGTGTAGTCCCAAATGTACTCCATGGGATCTGACATGATGCACAACTGAAAAGAGTTTTAAAAAGTCACCATGCTACAATTAAGTTGTTCCAGAGAGTGTGCTGGTTTACATGGGAGGCTAAACATACAGGTAGGTAGGTAGGTAGGTAGGTAGGTAGGTAGGTAGGTAGGTAGAGAGGGGGGGAGAGAAATAAATAAATAAAATAATTAATTCCTTATTGGCTAAGTGTTATTGGGCACACAAGGAATTTGTCTTTGGTACCTTTGCTCTCAGTGTATATAAAGAGACAAGATACATTCGTCAAGAATCAGAAGGTACAGCACTTAATGATAGACATAGGGTACAAATAAGCAATCAGGAAACAATATCAATATAAATTGTAAGGATACAAGCAACAAAGTTAGAGTCCTGCAATCATAAGTGGGAGGAAATGGGTGATAGGAATGATTTGTCCATGAGCTGGAGTCAATGATTTGTCATAATTTGTGTGGGTGGGATGGAGTGCTTCAGCAGACAACCCTGCCAATTTTTGTAATCCTTGTCATTTTTTATTGTTGCAGATGTGCTGTCCTACTTCTGGGGCCTTAACAGCAGATGTTCTGGTCAGCATTTTATGGGTTAGAGACGGAGTTCCCATCTAACATCTTGGAGGGATTTGGGGGAGGGAAGGGATTTGTGGGAAGAGGGAGGATGAAGCACATTTATGCACTTTGTATCTCATTCACTCACTCATGCATATGGCAGTCAATTCTCTTTGCCATTATATTTCCCTTTTTTTTTCTTTCCCCCTTTCTCATGTTCCATATAATTTTATGAAATCATTTTTTTTTTAATCAAAATGCTTGGCACTAGCCTCTTTTCTTTCACACTAAGATAGGGAGGCAAGACAAGAAAGTGAGGCTTTCGCTCTCTCTGCTGCCATATATTGCATTTCAGACAAAGAGGAAAGGATTGTTTCCCCTTCAGTCACTTGAAACAAATAAAGGTTTTATGGCTATGAAGGTCCTGCTGTCGTATTTGCTTAAATGTAATCCTCTGATCTGTCTCCAGAGCCAACCTTGTTACTTGGCAACATAGTCTAGAGCTGGGCAGGCTATAGCAAAATGCTGGTGGAGGGTGTTTTCCTTTTGTGGATGAAATGGTATGCTGTGTGTGTGTGTGCGCGCGCATGCGTAGATAGAATAAGAATAAATAAATAAATCTTAAAACACAGGGCAGGCTGTTTTGGTTGTTGGGAGCTTAGGAGAAATGTCTTTTGAGTTACTGAAAGAGTTTTCACTATAGTGAATATTTGATCTGGGAGGAGATTGACATACCTCTTGCAGGTATTTGAAGGATGTAGAACAGGGGTGGGTTCCTGCCAGTTCTAACCTCTTCTATAGAAGAGGTTCCACAAATCTACAGTGCCATTTAGAACCAGTTCCAGCTCCCTCCCCACCCATCCGTACGTCATCAAGATGAAGAGCGAGAGGAGGAATTCTGGGAATTGAAGTTCACAAGTCTTAAAGCTGTCAAGTTTGAACACCCCTGGGGTTTTTTTCTAAAGGGTTGGGGTGCAAGGGTCTTGTAACTTAACAGCTTTAAGACTTGCGTGCTTCGAGTGCCAGAGTTTCTGAGCCAACATTTTGGTTGCTAAGTTGGCCGCTCCCACCCAGTCACATGGCCGGCAAGCTACTCCCACCCAGTCACATGGCTGGCAAGCCACTCCCACAAAGCAGGCCACACCTACAGAAGAGGTTCTAAAATATTTTGAAATCCACCACTGATGTAGAAGTACATCAAAAGAACTGTTACACTCTCAATCAAATTGCATACTTGTTCCCTGTTCTTGGGAAAAGACACTTCTTGAAGCCTGGGGGCACCAACACCTGCACTGTCAGCTGATGTCAGTGTGCGTACACATCCACATACCCAATCCCTCTCCCATATATGCACATTTCGACCCAAAGGTACAGTCACCACAGTAATGGTGTACACTATCTCAGGCAACATCCTCATTTATGCACACCTACGATTTAAAAGCCACTCATACAGCTAGGGAAGAAAAAAAAATTTGATAGGTCAAAGGCACCTCGAATAAAACTCAGATCTATGTTTGCTACAAGATCTTTGTGTGTTCTAGTTTGCTGCAAATAAGATTGGAGGAATAATTTGGGTGCTGGCTGGAAGCCTAGTGGATGCAGATGCACTGAAGGGGGGCACTTCATTGCTAAACAAACTCGTTCTCCAAGAATCTTGGGTAGCCAAAAGATCTTTCACTGGAGGGACATTTAAGCAGTCTTCCCAAAACCCAGGGGTTTACAGAAGTCTAAAAAGTTTAGTAAATTAAAAAGCCTAACATCGAAGGAACTCGGCTAGATAGATTTGAGCATACTGGAAGGAGGTGTGGCTGACTGGTTGGTTATGACCTGACCCTGGAGTACGTCACATTGCAAGTTGTTTTCTTTTTTGCAAATTCCATTATCTTTGCGTAACTCTTCTCAGCGCTGAGGTTTGCAAAAGAGCTTGGCCTTGTGGATTCCACTTTTCGAAGAAGAGCTTTGCTGAGTTTTATTTGGATGGAGCACCTGATCGTTGATTCATAATATTTATTCAATAAAGTACTTAATGAACAGGTGTTTGATGCTTTAAATAAACAACCAGCACTGATGATGGATGCATGGATAGATGCACAAATAAACAATATGTGGTTGATTCAAGAGTAGCCTGGTGTGAGGAACAACTCATGTGGCTGAATCAGCCAAGGAATTGCTGGTAAGTACATGTAATAGACACATTTTTTAAAATGTGCATTTGTGAACACTGTCTTTTAACACTGACTTTCCTGTGTGCTTCCTGGATTTTTATAAATCTATAATCATGATATAAACAGGGACTCGATATATTACATTACACAAGAGACCAGATCCTTGGTGTAAGCATGCTAGGCGACTTTGAAATGTATTTGTACATTTTATGAAATTTTGTTTTTCCCCCTAAATAGTGTTTGTGTGGTGGAACGCAGTGGCTCAGTGGCTAAGACACTGAGTTTGTTGATCAGAAAGGTTGGCAGTTTGGCAGTTCAAATTCCTAATGCTGTGTAACGGAGTGAGCTCCCATTACTTGCCCCAGCTTCTGCCAACCTAGCAGTTTAAAAGCAGGTAAAATGCAAGTAGAAAAATAGGAACCACCTTTGGTGGGAAGGTAACAGTGTTCCGTGCACCTTCGGCATTTAGTCATGCTGGCCACATGACCCTGGAGATGTCTTCGGACAGCACTGGCTCTTCGGCTTTGAAACGGAGATTGACACTGCCCCCTAGAGTCGGGAACGACTAGCACATATGTGCGAGGGGAACATTTACATTTAGTGTTTGTGAGCTCCTAAACTTGGGAATATTAGTACTGTTGGAAATAGGGCATGCTCTGTTGATCCTACCTACCTTATGCAAGGATGCCAATTGAGTTCTTATGTATGGTTTTTAAAATGATATCTGTACATCTGACTCGGAATTGACCAGCTTGATGACTGCAATGAAGAATACTGAACTTTGGTTCCTGTATATCAACGTTTTTCATCTGTTCAACTTAGGAAAAAGAAATATAGTTGAGAGATAACTTTTGTTTCTATTTTGCCCTTATTTTTAAATGAAGGTGGGGTGGAGTTCCATATTGCAGCATCCATCTTATTGCTTGCTTCGGTATGCTATTTCTAAGTGGTGGGTTTTACCTGCAACTGTTATGTCAACCAGCAGAGGCCACTGCTGTACTTGCTAAACTAATAGCAAATAAGTCTTGCTCTGCATTTAGGGAATGCAAACAGACGAATTAGTGGTGAGAGCAAAAGGAGGTCCACTCGAAAAGAAAAAAGGCTAAGGCAACAGCCCAAATTTCTGGGTTTAAATAGAAAATACTTGCTAACGTATTCTCTTAACATCTTGTGCCAGACACCAAAACAACCTTATTAAAAATGGAATTAAGTTGAAGTGTTGTTAACACGTTAGCAGGGAACCTGTAGCTTCCAGGTGATGAATTGCAGTACCTACCAAATAAGAGTGGTCCAGGCAGATGGGAATGGTAGTCTCTTATATGGAATCATTTCAGAATCTACATCTTTATTTTTCAATGTAAAGCTCATGGAAATCCCAAGCAATTATGCCAAATTTAAATTTGCAATAATGATCTGAGCTTGTATTTCCACCTATCACAATAACCAATATTAATAGTTACCAGTTGTATTTACCCACAAAGCCTCAATTTCCCTATCTAAAGAATATTTTCTCCATTTGAACACTTCAACTCATAATTTAATAAATCTCACAAGAGTTATAATTGTTGCACTAGCTTTTTGAATGCCATTGAAGTCCTACCAGTATTATTTTCTTCCTTCCAGGGGGCATTTTCTGAAAAATGCTGTATAGACTTTGGCGTTCTAGTTAACGGTTTTTGCCTTCAGACTTGTGCCTTTGCTCTACAGAATTTCCTGCAGGGTTCATGCTGGAATCTGCAGGGATTTCCAGATGAAATATGAGAAACGGCATCACAGATGTATGACAGATATGACCATATGGAGGCATAATATTGTTAGGCATCAGGGTCAGTGAATTTCTGTTCTCATCAGAGGAAAACACTAGTCCATCTAGGGGCATCTTTTCTACATAACTTTTACATGCAAATTAGTATTAAAGCAGTTTCATGTGAAATAATACCATTTATGCACACATTCACATAACCTTACTCAATTTATACTAAGAATGCTATCATAAATAAATGAAAAAGCTCCAGAAACTCCACTGCAGAGGTGGTATTCAGCAGGTTCTGACCAGATCTGGAGAACCGATAGTGGAAATTTTGAGTAGTTCAGAGAACTGGTAAATACTACCTCTGAGTGGCCCTGCCACCATATATTCTCTCTTCCCGAGTCCCAGCTGATCAGGAGGGAATGTGGATTTTACCGTATCCTTCCCCTGCCATGCCCACCAAGCCTCTCCTACCAAACCACGCCACGCCACGCCCATCAAACCATGGCCACAGAACTGGTAGTAAATTTTTTTGAATCCCACCACTGCTCCACCGGAATGGTTTACACACTGCATATATTATGTAGTGTTCAAAAGGATATGAAGGCATCATTTTGAGAAAGTTGCCAAGCTCCTTTCCTGTTGATAATGATTATTGAGCTCTTTCCATAAGCTGGTGCAGGTTTTTGACAGTACTAATAATACGTTAACTGTCCATGAATTTTGGAATAATTCTTTTGTACTAGCAGAATTTCACTGAAAAAATTGCCTGTGTGCACTGTATGCAAAACCATCAACTATTAAAACATACAGTATTTTTGATCTGCTTGCCAGAAAGTGACTCTCGGGTCAATTTAATTAAATTTACACCAGCAATCCATTTCCATGTTGCTCAAATAGCTTGTTCCTTTATTCTGTAATAATTGTGAAGAATTGTAGCAGTATCACTCTCATAAACCATTAAGGATTATTACATGCAGGTTTGCTGTTGACATAAAAACTGCTGGTCTTGGTATATGCCACATAATATTAAAAGCTGAAAAAGGCCATTATTTAGAGCAGTGTTTCTTAACCTTGGCGACTTTAAGTCCTGTGGACTTCAACTCTCAGAATCCCCCAGCCAGCACTGGCTGGGGAATTCTGGGAGTTGAAGTCCACAGAACGTAAAGTCACCAAGGTTGAGAAACACTGGTTTAGAGGCTGCTCAGAAAGAAGATGAAGTTGGGTTAAGTGCCCCGTTGCCGATTTCAAAAGTTTAATCCATTTTTCACTTCTGATATGCAATGCAAAACATCCAGTGTTCTGCCATCATCAAAGGTAGATACTGAACATTCATCTGTTAGCTTTAAGTTGATGCCATCCATATCATTTGGAAAAAGCCAATGCCTGGTGATCTTATAGTTACTTAGGCAGTCATGGTTTTACAGACTGTATTGGCTGGGTTCTCCCAGTAAAATAGGTTAACATGAAGTTGACCTGCTATTTAGTGTGTCATGTAATACAGGTAGACCTCAACTTATAACAGTTCATTGTGTGACCGTTCAAAGTTACAATGGCACTGAAAAAAATGACTTAACGACCGTCTTTCACATTTATGACTCTTGCAGCATTCCAATGAGCGCATGATTTACATTTGGATGCTTGACAGCTGGTTCATATTTATGACGGTTGCAGTGTCTTGGGGTCATGTGATCATCTTTTGCAACCACCTGACAAGCAGAGTCAATGGGGAAGCCAGGTTCACTTAACAACCGTGTTACTAATTTAACAACTGTAGTGATTCACTTAAGAAATGTGGTAAGAATGGGGCAAAACTCACTTAACAAATGTCTCAACAACATAAATTTTGGGCTCAATTGTGGTTGTAAATCGAGGATTACCTGTAATTAAGGTGTTCAACTGGGATAGTGAAGAGACAGAATCAAGCCCATCTTGAGTCCCATGATTGCTGACACAAAATAGGAGGAAAGGCTCTTAATTAAATTCCTGTTATCTCTACCACCATGGCAATGGCAAGGGTTCTTATTATGAACACTGCAAGATGGCTAAGAGACATATTTTTCCTTTTCTTCCTGCAAACAATAATATGGCTGGATTATGGCTTGTTTGTCATGAAATGTCTTAACTATCACAATTGACTGAGATCTTAAATGAAGACACAGGCATTTAAAAAACTTTAAAAACTGTCCTAAGCCAATCCTCATCCAGAGTGGGATTCTCTGCTATTCATATCCCTTTATTGTTACAGTGAGACAGACTATAAATATTTTGCTTGCTATGTCCTGGGCTCAAGACCCATTTTTTTCTTTTCCTGGCTTGCCTTCCTGTCTCCATCCTATTTCCTTTCCCCACTCCCATCTCTTGTTAATTTTTTTTTTCTTACATCGCACATTTGCAGCACAGAGTTTAAAGTGACAGAAATAGAAAGGTGATGGACCGAGTGAAAAAAATGTTGACCAACTTTCAGCTGACTAGCAAATCTTTTCATATAGAAGCCTTTCCCTTCTTTATGCTGTTCCATGAACAGGGAAGAATAACTTTGGCCTAAACAAACTAACAAATAAATAAGTAAAAATCTCTGGGGTCTTCTTAATTTGCAGCACTGCTTTTCTTCAGTAAAGGCATCAAGTAGTTTATCCCATTAAACTACTTGGCTCAAATCAGCAATGTTTCTTTTCCTTGCCTTTTCTATACCTTTTTAATCTTAAAAACAAAAATACCCCATATGAAAAATAATGAACGGCTATTCTCATTTATGAGTTTTAAAGGATTGATATAACTTTCCACTACTGAAGGAGTTGTAGCAACACAAACAGCAGCTGGGGTACCAATTCTTGCTAAAAACAAGTCTATTCTGACTATTAAGGCTTGATGAAGCTTTCAGGTGTCCTCCCCTGTATCCTTTTCATCTAGTAGGAGTTGCAATTTATGCAATCTTGATGCAATTTTTATGCAAGATATAAAATTACTTCACACATTTAATACTTCGGCCTTTCTTTCTTGCAGTTTATACATCAGAACTAGGACTCACACTCACCAAGGTTGACTGAGAAGTAATATGCTTATTCTAGAATCAATAAATCTTTGGTTCCCAAAGCTACTAGGCTTAGTTTAAAAGTCACATGCATGTCTTAAAATGATGTTAAGCATGCTTACTGTATTAATCAAGTTTTCTGGTTTATACGCTTAATCATATGAACATAGTCTATTCTCAGGCTTTTTCCATAATACAGACTCAAACCTTGGACCATATGACCATTGTTTGAAGGATCTTGGGATCTATAGCTTAACAACAATTAGTGGGTGCTGCTAATAGAGAATATGGAATTTATGAGATGGACCTCCTTTTTTTCAAGGATTGCCCAGAAATAAATATAATGGGCTGACCTTGTCAGGCTAACATATTCTAACCTGGCTAAGGTCTACCAAGAACTTCAGCATACCTCTAAGAAAATTAGGAAAGAAAAGTGCTTTAATTCTTCCCAAAGTCTAAAATTACAGAATTTAACCAGCCTTGTGTTAAAGAGTAATTACATAATAATCATGGTCCCTTGAAGATCGAGAAGATTTTAATAAGAAATTCCTTTGTTAAAATAAGTTAAATCTTTAGATGTGACAAAGATTCTTGGTGGAATATCAATACAAAACTGCAAATCAAATCAATATAGCTTGGCTAGTTAAAGTAGACCCTGATGATTTCTTTGAGTAAGTTCTTCAGTATCAGCACATATTCTTATTTCATTACGGGAAGGGAAGGGAAGATGGGAGCGCGTGATACCATCCAGGCCTTCTACTTGTATATTGATAGGCAAATCTTCTTTGCTGGTGTTTGCTTTCTTTTCTTTGTGAACAGTCCCCTTATTTGGTAGGGATAAAAGAAAGATGAGATGAAGATGAACTATTGTTTGCTCAATCAAGGAAAATATTCTTTGCTATTCTGAATCTAGCAACAAATTAGAAATCATCTAGTAGTTGACTATAAGGTAAAGGTAAAGATTCCCCTTGCACATATGTGCTAGTCATTCCTGACTCTAGGGGGCAGTGCTCATCTCCGTTTTAAAGCCGAAGAGCCACCACTGTCCGAAGACGTCTCATGACTAAATGCTGAAGGTGCATGGAACACTGTTACCTTCCCACCAACGGTGGTTCCTATTTTTCTACTTGCATTTTTACCTGTTTTTGAACTGCTAGGTTGGCAGAAGCTGGGACAAATAACGGGAGCTCATTCTGTTATGTGGCACTAGGGATTTAAACTGCCGAACTTTCTGATAGGTAAGCTTAGCCACTGAGTTGTCCCCGCAGTAGTTGACTATATCAACCTACTAACCCTTTGTGCAGCAATAAAGATATGATCTCATTTTCACCTGTTGGGGGCTATATTACAAATTGAATTATATGGGGGAGTTTTTCTTCGGTGGAGGAAATGAAAGCTGGATTCCATTTATTTAGCTGTGTCTACCGGGGCGATATACCAAATGCTTTGGGGCAGGGCATACCAAAACATGAAGATTTGTCATTGCCTCTGTTGTCCTATTCTTGACAGCTAGGCTGCTTTATAAAAAAACTATTTGTGTATTCAATATTTTGCTCACTGATTTACATTATATGGTTGTTATGGACTACTGAAATAAAGGGTGGAATATTCTGAATATTTAAAGCAGCACCAAAATGTTAAATTATAGTTATTTGAGATCATCCATCCAAAATGTGACAGTACAGCTAGGCACTCTTGAAAAAGTATTTGGATGATGTGCTTTGAACCTCAAAAGACAAGCATATAATCTCTCTATACTTCATTAATGCAGCAGCAGAAGCTTTTTCCAGCTTCTGTTCAGTGACGCTGAATAAAAAAGGCTGTTACTTAAAGCTTGACCGGGTTCACATATTGTTCTAAAGCCAATTTAGGCTGTTTGGTTTTAGCCTTAGAGGGTTGGGCAAATCCAGTCACCATTTGTAACATCGTTTATGGTTTAGTGCAATGTGTGAACAAGCCAGCCAATCTGACTGGTTCAAGCTACGGTTAAGAAATCCAGACCTTGTACAACAGTCTAAATCCAGTTTATATGTTTCATTTAAGATCTGAGACAGATCTAGGTAAGTTTTAGATTTTTTTTCCAAACACGGGTGATCAAATCACCTACTGTGTATCTTTGTTCAAGCATCACTGCTGGTAACCTGAAACCCACACAGCATCTGGCAGGAAAGCATAACTCAATGAACTTGTCACCTTTTCCTGGACTCCATCTGAAGATGGTGACCAAAGTAGGTTTTTATGGCTTCTACACTATTCCAGTTTTTTCCAGGCCAGCATTTTGCATTCTGTTTATTCTGACAAGGACTCTTAGAAAATTAAAAAGCTTGCTGATTAACTTGACATTTTGGTTGGTCCCACTGAGAATTTTGATTGAACATATGTTCTCCAAGGATTTAAACTGCTATTTACTACTTAACAATAGATATTTGTATGATTTGAGCAAATTGTGACCTGGTTTAAACCAGACATACTTACTCTAATTTGTAAACTAATTCCAGTGAGAAGAGTGGGGTTTAACTGGATTTGAAAGGTCTGGGTTCAAATCCCCCTTCATTCACTGGGTGACTGCCTGTCATTTAATTTTAGCCTAATCGGCCTTACGGGGAAGTTGCATATATTAAATGAGGGAGTTATAAAGGTCATTTTTGGGGCCTCTGAAGGATGCAAGTCACAGGGATTTTGAAGTTGTTCTGGAATGTTTTGTTTTTCCTAGTTTTAACCAAGGGAGAATTCTGACATTTCAAAGAGTTGGGACAGGCCTGAATTACTTGCTAGTTGCTTTGTTATTCTGATGATAGTGCAACACAGAACTCCTTGTGTTATAAACAAAGGCACATGGAGGATGACCAGGACAGCTGATGGAAATTATCAGGCTGATCAGTAAAGCACAAAGGGAAGATTGAACACCAAAGCCCTAAATGGCTTGTAAGAGTGGTGCTATGGTCAACACGAAGCCATTTTCTAATCCAGCAGGCCAGATATTTCCTGGGAAGGCAGATAAAACCCATCAAAAGGCAAGATAGATGGCTAGCAGTTCCATCGCTACAGGTACTTCAAAGGAGCTGGAGATATCTTCTACGGACAGATAGCAAATATGCTCTGGTCCTGTCCAGGAGAGACTAGAATATCAGATGTTGCCTGGTTCCAAGTTGTTCTTTCATACTGTTTCTGTGTCTGATGTTTTGGCCATGTCAGATTTAATTGTCTAAACGTCGTATCCTAAAACCGCAAGTAGTAAATTAACATATAAAGACAGTCTCAATTTTTCATTAGTGAATATGCAGTCTTATTACACGTTGTACAGCTGAAAAGCTTTTCTTATTTAATTTGTAAACTACTTTACTCTTATTATTATGTGCTTCATATAAAGACTGTGTGTTTTCTGTGGGAACTGCCCAAAGACATTTCTTTTGGGACTGGGAATAAACTGAAAACTGAAATTTGAGCATTTTAGATGCAATGCAGAGGTTTAGATCAGTTACAATGAATTGCTAATAATCTCTCTCTCTCTCTTTTTTTTAAGTTGATAGACTTTAATTCAGGTTTGCTCCTTTTAGAAAAAAATATCTACAAGTAGTCCTCAACTTACAACAGTTCATTTAGTGATCATTCAGAGTTACAATGGTACTGAAAAAAGTGATTTATGACCATTTTCCCCTTTTATGACCATTGCAGTATCCCCATGGGTCATGTGATTTACATTTGGATGCTTAACAACTGGTTCATATTTATGACGGTTGAAATGTAACAACTTTTGCAATCTTCTGATAAGCAGAGTCAATGGGGAAGCCAGATAGGACCTATTGCTAGATCCACTTAACAACCGTGTTACTAATTTAACAACTGCAGTGATTCACCTAACAAATAAGGGGAGAAAAGTCATAAAAGGGGACATAACTCACATAACAAATTTTTCACTTAATGACATAATTTCTGGTTGTAAGTCGAGGACTACCTGTGTTTTAGTATACATACATTGTATCATTATCATTATAAATTATCAAATATTTAAAACTCAAGAAATATTTTTCAAATACGTGGATCTTCTAGAAATGCCCCATGTGTCTAAAGTTTGAACAATTCACCACCAATGATCTCTGCAGACCAAAGCATGACTTAAGTACCTCCCTATACACACACTTTTCCCCCACTCATATGCTTCTCTCTGAGATGTTTGCTGGGAGTCTCTCATTCTTCCCAGCTCTGCCCCCACCACCTTAGTTTTCAAAGCCTTTCAGGGAGCCAAGCAGAATAATTTTCAACTTCCTTAGTAAAAGCTTATTTACATATATGTATGAACACACCATTCCTTTGCATTGACAGACTTTTCTTAATGTGCTATCCTAATGTGATCACACAATGTCCTAAAGTCAAGGATGCTTAGTTTTGAAGGGGGGAAAAAAAACACTTAGATCACTTTGCAGCTGAAACTGAGAAGAACTGATAATTGGGAAACCGAGTCTTTAGGCAAAGGGTTGATCGGGTTAGCAGGGCATCTGGGAACCCTGCTATTTGGATTATCGCTCCATGCCACCCACCCAGCATCTCTGGTTGTCTTAAGCCACATTCCTTTCCTTGCTCTGAGAAGCTTAGGGTGAGAGCACATGTAGAGAGTGTTTGTGAAGGGGAGGATCCAAATGGCAGATGGAGCTGCCCAGCACCACAGGGGTCAATTCATCCAATTCACATAAGGATGTTGAGTGAAAGCAAGGGGAGGACTGGGGGGGGGGAAGGGGGCTGGGATACAAAGGTTTTAAGACAACTCAAAAGGAAGCTACTACTACAGTAGGAATGAGTGGGTGTGTGAGAGAGATGACCCAGACTGTGAGAGGCACTGGCCAGATCTGTCTAAAGCTTTGAAAGGAAGGAGGCAACAGAAAGAACACACATGAGCTGAGAGACCCTGCAACATTTTTTTTTTTTTGGTCTTCCTTCTACACAAGAACTCTGCCAAGATTTATCCTGCTGAGTGATCTGGAAACCAAAGAGCAAAAAATAAAAAAAGAGGGAGAACTTCTTCTTCCAGCAGAAATGGAATTTGGCAACGATACTGACAATAACTCCAGCAGCTACGAATGTGACTACGATGACTGGAGGTCTTCCAAAATCCTAATTCCTTCAATCTATTTGCTTGTTTTTTTCCTGGGCACCACTGGCAACGGTTTGGTGCTGTGGACCATTTTCCGAGGAGGACAAGAAAAGCGACGCTCAGCAGATACATTCATTGCAAACCTGGCAATAGCTGACCTGACTTTTGTGGTCACTTTGCCCCTATGGGCCACCTATGTGGTCCTGGACTACCATTGGTCTTTTGGCTCTTTTGCCTGCAAGCTCAGCAGCTACCTGGTCTTTGTCAATATGTACGCCAGTGTCTTCTGCCTCACAGGGCTCAGCTTTGACCGCTACTTGGCTATCGTTCGCCCCATAGCCAATGCCAAGCTGAGGTCCAAAGCTAGTGGACTTCTAATGACCATTGTGCTCTGGACTATGGCGGCTCTCTTGGCCTTGCCAGCCATGATTTTCCGGAGGACTGGAGTATTCCTTGGGAGTGACAAAGTGACATGTTTCATGGATTATTCAAGTGTGGCAACCAACAAGACTGAGGCAGCCTGGGAAGCAGGGCTTGGCTTGTCCTCTACCCTGATGGGATTTGTAATCCCCTTCGCCATCATGCTGATTTGCTACTTCTTCATTGCCCGTACGATTGCAGGTCACTTCCGAAAGGAGCGCAGTGAAGGGTTGAGGAAACGGAAGCGCCTGCTAACCATTATCATTGTCCTTGTGACCACTTTTGCAATCTGCTGGCTCCCCTTCCACTTGGTGAAAACCATCTACATGCTAATGGACTGGGAGGTGATGCCCTTGTCCTGCAGCTTCCATGCCTTTCTGAGCAATCTCCACCCGTACTGCAGCTGCTTGGCCTATGTCAACAGCTGCCTCAATCCTTTTCTCTATGCCTTCTTTGATCCCCGTTTCCGACAAGCTTGTACGGCTGTCCTCTGCTGCACGTCAGGGCATTTGCCTGGAGCTGCTGGAGACAAGTCAGCCAGCTATTCGTCTGGTCATAGCCAGAACCATCTAGGGAAGAACATGGAAACAGGGCAGGAGAAACACTGTCCTGACAGCCAAGAGACTTTGCTTCATGAGTAAAAATGGAATAATACCCAGAAGCCCTGAGAAACTTTGCATACAATGAGTCTCTCCTCACCCCTTCTCCTTTCAATTCTTTTCCCTTGCATCATTCTACCATGGGATTCTGTTTCTATTCTTAAAGTTGCATTTTTAATTTTTTTAAATTGGTAAGTCTGTTTTAACTGACATAATATTCATCCCTTCCTTCTGTGTTCTGCTTGGTTATCTGCTGTAGCAATTTCTATGTTATACAGGGATGATGCTAGGAAAGGGGAAAAAAGGCATTTCCTTCTATTCTAAAACACAATCCTGCATACACAGCTGGTGGTTCTTTTAATGAAATTTACATGGACTTTTAAATGGACTCATAGAGGCTTGGGCTGGTTATCTGCAGACCTGAGCTTTGAAATGTTCTGAAAACTCGCAATAGGTTTTTGAAATGTTCAATGAAACAATAGAACTGTGCACAAGTTGCATGAAATCAGGGGGTTCATTTTTAAGGGAATGCACTTGGGAGGTTGCTGCATATCCAGTCTGTCTATAGTCATGCTTTGATGTTTCAAGCCAGCTCCTGTTATGCTTCGACCCTACACCCCAGATTTTCTTACTTTTCCTTATCATGCCACTTTGAAGCATGGTTTCTTGGCAACTTCTAATTCCTTGATTTCCCTTCTTCTATTGGAAGAAATTATTGCAGCCCCTGAAATTTCGAGTTTTAATATTCACCACAACAGAGAACTGGCACCATGGACAGAAAACTTCAGTCTGCAAACCTATTTCTTTCTATGTATGAAGGCAGCTTCTTCAAACAGATAGCAATTGTAGTTTGTTCTTTGCTCCATGCCTGTCCTGTCAAGTAAAGGCTCTCAATTGAAAACTATTTTTTTTAAATACATGAATGGTTCATCAGCAAAATTTCCCTCCATTTTCTTTCTTTCTTTCTTTCTTTCTTTCTTTCTTTCTTTCTTTCTTTCTTTCTTTCTTTCTTTCTTTCTTTCTTTCTTTCTTTCTTTCTCTCTTTTTCTTTCTTTCCTTCCTTCTTTCTTTCTTTCTTTCTTTCCTCTTTCTTTCTTTCTTTCTTTCTTTCTTTCTTTCTTTCTTTCTTTCTTTCTTTCCTCCCTCCCTCCCTCCCTCCCTCCCTCCCTCCCTCCCTCCCTTCCTTCTCCCAGAATAAAATGTAAAATTCTTGCTGCTTAATACACAATCTTAACAGAGGTTGGGAAATAGTATCATGCTTGCATTGATAAAAACATTTTCTTTCTAAGTTTTGAATTCTATGCCATAAAAGTACTGAATAAAGTTTTAGGTCATGCAGAAAAATGCTTTGAGACTCTTAAAGATTTCATTGAATTGATCTGTTGATTAAGAATTTTTATATAAAGCTTTTAAAGGTGCATCCTTTATTATTAATAACTAAGGGGCAATGTAAAACTGGACAAGAAGTTGTACATTTATATAAACAATGATTTTTTAAAAAAATCAAATCTTTTTTACTGTAAAATGTTTTGTTGCAATTAAATTTGCAAGGAAGTGCTTCAAACTGAAAAGTGGTTTTGAACATTAAAATATTCTTTCTGAATTAAAAAATAAGCAATTAAGATATTCAAGTGTTCATATTATCCTATTATTATTCCATATATAGTTTTTTTTTAAAGATTCTACAGTTTATTCTGAATCTGAATTGCTGGGATAGAATTATACATTTAAAATGTTTATAATGTATTTACCAGTTTTCTTTATACAGGATAAAACAAAACATTCTTATCACTTAGTAAAACATGGCTGGGCATGTTATTACTCATCACTGTGACACATACATGTAAAAGAATGAAGAGATAAGTTTGCCCTGGACTGTTCCATTTTAGGGTAAAAATAGAAAGTTTAAATTTTAAATATACCCTTGAGAGTAAACACTGCCTGTCCAAATTTAGAAAATCACATTTCAGAAAAATATTTTCCCTGTCATGTCAGCTTTGTAGGCATATAGTAGATTTTAAATGCAAGCAACTACAACCAGAAGTGATATAGCCCAACCAAAAAAAACCCCAAACCCCTTCTTGATTCTGTTGAATATATAGAATGACCTTGGGCGGGTTATCTTACCATATTTTTTTAGCTTTCAGCATAATATAAAATGATAGATTTTGAGATTCCTTATACAGTATGCTGAATGGCTATTGACAGGGCCTAAAAGTACCAGAGTAGGAACAGAGAGTATAGTGTCCTCACTGAAGGAGGTGAGTTGTCAGATAATTGTCTTTGAACTCCTCTTTTATGTACAGGTATGAATATGGATGATGCAAAACAAAAAGCTGGGTAGTGTTTTTATTCTTTTGATTAATATACATGGGCTTCATTTTCAATTGTGATGGGAGCAGAACAGCTGGGGTGAATCCCAGGAAATTGACTGATACTGATTCAGAATGTGGATCCATCTAGGACAATATTGCACTGTATTGAGTGGTGGCAACCGTGAAAGATTACAGCTGTGACTCTTTTCAGCCCTAGTTGGAGATGTTGTAGGCTCAAACTGGGACCTCTTGTATGCAAAACGTATCTTCTGCTACTGAGCTACAATCTCTCACCTAACATCTGAAGATGGACAAAAGAAATATGGAGCGTTTAACTGGAGAATTAAATAAAACCTCAATGAACGTGTACCTCAAGAGTTTTTATTGAAAAGATTATGGTTTGAATGTTTTCCTTCCTTCCCTGTCTATTCTGTGAGGCAGAAGAAAAACTGACATACATTATTATGCATATATAAAATAGTCTTGGGAGGGGAAGAAGGAGATGGAGGGGGTTGTCAGCACTTCTGCAATACTGGTTATAATACCAGAAATGTCCCAGGTTCATAAGGCCCGGTCTATTTATGATGCCCATTGACCTGTCATGAACATAACTCAGGGAACCATTCTGATTCCACATTAGTGCCCCAAAGTTAGAAACCAACATGCAAGCTTTGGAATTTCCCAAAATGTTTTGTCAAAATGAAAAAAGGGAAATAAAGAGGATGAAGAAGAAAAATGTAGTTAAGGTTCAAGGCAGAGGTACATATGATTATTTCTGAGCTAAAACAGGGGAGATACATTGCAGATGTTCAAATTAGATACATTGCTGTTCAGCTTTCAGATTGTACCTGAAATTCTTCCATGGGTGGCTGAGAAGAAGCTAATAAACAATGATGTTTATCTTCCCCCATTTGAAAAATATAAAATCCAGCTGTTAGAACCATGTTTGTCCTTAGCTGAAATAAATATTCCTTGGTAGGTGAAAAAAGAAACCTCTGTGATTGATTGGAATTGTATACAGTGAATGCACAAAATATGTTTAGTGGTATTTTTTATAGGTGAACTATCCTGAAAATATGCTAATACTGAAAATTTGAATTATGCATCTTATCAAGGATAATGAGATAAGGAAAATACCTGGAAGAGATATATACATATGGGCTGAATGGATTAGAAAATGGGGAAGCCAAAAGAATCATTAAGCGCAGAGGAAATTTTATAATGTCAAAGATGAAATGACAAATATTGTTCTATGTCATAATGCAAACTCCTTTTTGTAATACTCCAGAAGATTTCTTTCTTTCTTGAAGAAATGGATTTGAATTTTTCCCCCAAAGAGACACTAATGCTTACAACCATAAGAATAAGCACACTGGTGTAATATTGTTGATTTTTTTTGGTTTGGCAATGGGGCAGGTTTATCATTTTTCTAAGGGGAGGGTTATCACTGTGTGTCCTGCAATTCATCCATTACACATAGAAAGGTGTGTGAAGTTGACTGCAAACAACCTCTACTCCAGAGGTGGGCAATTATGGCCCCTTCACGACCTGTGAACTTCAACTCCCAGAATACCTGAAGTAGCCATACTGGGTCAGGAATTCTGGGAGTTGAAGTCCACAGATTGTAAAAGGTCCAAAGTTAGCTATTCCTGCTCTACTCTGTTAGTGTTTTCACAAACAAATTCATCTAACTCTGCATGGTCTCCTGCCTGCTTAGCCAGATTTACAGTAAGGGAGGCAGATGTAGCCAGACTGGGAAAGATTCAGGCCACAGGGTTTGATAACACATCGCAACACTGAGTAGGAATAAAGTCTAGAGGTTATGAAAGCTTATTTTGTTTCCAATCATTTCTCTTTATTTTTCTTAAGGTTGCTTTTCTTGCTGCAATTAAAGCATGTACATTGAAGGTTGTAGCTGGGCAATATAGAAGCATACTCTCAAGATTTTTTTTTGCTTCTCAAACGCATTAATCTCATTTTCAAAATAATCTGGTTGGGTTTGACCCCAAATTTATGGCAGCATTGGATTATGGTGGGGTTAGTATTGTGGAGGCAATGAAATGGGTTGAGATTGGTCATAACTGCGGAAGCATGGAGGAAAAGTAAATTCAGAGGCCAGGAGGTATCTTTAAGATGATTGAGGGTGGGACTTGTGTGAAAGTAAAGACCTTCTTGGAAGTTAACTCAGAGTTATAAGACCAGGAAAGGAGCAACTCAGGAAAATCTACCTATGCAGCAGAGGTGCTATTCAGCAGATTCTGACTAGTTCTGGAGAACCGGTAGCAGAAATTTTGAGTAGTTAGGAGAATCAGTAAATACCACCTCTGACTGGCCCTGCCCCCATCTATTCTCTGCCTCCCGAGTCTCAGCTGATCAGGAGGGAATGGAGATTTTATAGTATCTTTCCCCTGCCATGCCCACCACGCCATGGCCGCCATGCCACCCTCACCAAGGCAAGCCACCTCCACCAAGCCATGCCCACAGAACTGGTAGTAAACATTTTTAATCACACCACTGCTATGCAGGTATGGTAGTTGCCAGAAAATGTGGGATCAAGTTAGGCTTAGATAGTCTCAATCAGAGGTGGGCTGCTCTCAGTTCAGCCCGGATTGGGCAAACCAGTAGTAGACGCAATGGAAGGTTCCACCCACCCACCTGAATGTGTGAGCATGCGGGGGAGAGTGCCTGAACTGGTATTAAAAAAATTGGCAATTCACCACTGGTATGAATCATTAAGTGATTTTGGCCTTTAAATATATTCCTGCATTATTAGATTTCCAAAGGCTTTGTTTTTAGTAAATAAATGTTTCACCCAAATGTACCATGTCTTGTCCCTTTATTTTCTGGGAGGTTCCTAATGAGCTTTTCTCTCTAGTCTCCCCACTGTGACAATTTTGAAAATTAAGAGGGACAAATGGTGAACCAGGTGCCAACCTCCTGGTTCATTTAAGTGGTGGGATTGTGTTAAGCCAACTGTGGTTGTGGGAAATCTGGAGGTAGAGCTGAGAAAAGAAAACTAATTTCATCTCCTTTGCAAGTTTATTCCTTTCTTTCATGGGATAGGATCAGTGAAAATCACATCAAAGAAGCTTCCCAACCTCAAAATCAACCCTCTGAAGTATTTTTTTTTGTGGTGGCGGGGTTAGTTTCTTCCTTGGGAAAAGTCCTATCAGAAGCTATTTCCTTCAGTAGGATCTATCTGTAAGAATCTCTGAGATATCTGAAATCTGATATTGATCTGATAGCTTTCACTGGCTTCTTTCAACTTGATCGTAATCTGACCATGATATTGAATAAATGAAAATAACAAACAATTCCTTCAGGTCACAAGAGTTATGCTGACAATCTAAAGAGGACCAGGCAACAATTTGATGGCTGTTGCACATTTTTTAAGGAAGTAGAAAGACAGAATTTGTTGTGGCTAATAGATCTTGAGGCACTCCAGTAGCTTTTCCCTGGATGTGTTCCTTATTTTAAATATGTATTGCCATGTCTCATATGTTCTTGTAATGTGTATTTCCTAATCAATTTAGTTTTAACTATGCTAAGATGGACATTTGAATAAGACCCAGAAGGCAACCTATCCGTTGTTTGGAATACATAAATATTGGCTGAAGAGAGATTTGAGGAAATCCTTATTTACCAAAGCTTACAAAAGCTAAACGTTGCCAAGGGTACTGGAGAAATATTATCCATTGGTATACATACAGTGAGGGACGCGGTGGCTCAGTGGCTAAGACGCTGAGCTTGTTGATCAGAAAGGTTGGCAGTTCAGCAGTTCGAATCCCTAACACAGCATAACGGAATGAGCTCCTGTTACCTGTCCCAGCTTCTGCCAACCTAGCAGTTTGAAAGCATGTAAAATGCAAGTAGAAAAATAGGGATAGGAAGGTAACAGTGTTCCATGCACCTTTGGCATTGAGTCATGCTGGCCATATGATCATGGAGACAGAGCTGGCTCTTCGGCTTTGAAACGGAGATGAGCACCACCCCCTAGAGTCAGGAACGATTAGCACATATGTGTGAGGGGAACCTTTATCTTTACTTTATACATACAATGGAATCCCTTTTGGATAACCTTAAAAGATAGTATGAGAACATGACAAAGAATTCAACATCTGTAACAAGACAATGGCGTTTTATTAAGGCAAATCAAGTAGCACAAACACTATATTGGGAAGATGATATAAAAAGCAGGTGGTAAAAAAAAAGAGTCCCAAAATTAGATCAGGTGCTACAGTCTGAGGTTTAAAGTCAGTGTTGGGATGAGAATAAGTCACAGGTTTTATTGAGTTTAATTACATTTGGTGTTACTTAGATTAATGGTTCAGCTCAGTGGTGGTTTCCTGATCCTGTTCCAACCGGTACATGCATGCATCTTAATGCCTCCAACTGCTGTATACGCCGTGCACGTGCACAGAAGCGGGTGGATCCTCCGGAGCACCATACCGGAATGGTATCCGGTGCTCCGGGCAGGCTTCGGCATGCCGATACCAGGGCGTACCGTCTGCAACCCACCACTGGTTCAGCTGTACTTCCCCAGGTTCATAAATACAAAAACAATTTGGTCTTAGGTACACCGCCTCTAGTTGCACTGAAATAGGTGGTATATCTTTGTTGTCTTCAAAAATCTTAATAGGTACAAATTGCAGCCAAGCTTTTCTGAGATGCACAAGAAGAGCTGACTCTTCAGTTTGATAAGATTACAAACTAACACCCCCCCCCCAACCCTGATAGCTGATTTACTTCCCCACTACTCTGAAATTCAATCTCTCTACCTTTGTTCTGTTTAGTTTTCACATCACATGTTGCAAAATGTTAATTTCTTCTTGGAGTTTTGTAAACAGTGCAATTGGCAAAAAAGATCAAAGCAGCTCAACCGTGTTGTAGTAGTGTCTCCTAAATGTAACACAAATGTTTCAAACCCTGAATTGCAAGATCAAGGCAAATTTCTTTCCAGAGCTATCATGGTTGCAAGATAAATAAAATAAATGTTGTAAAACTGAATTGATAAGGGTGAGGGCTTAAGGGTTTCCTGGGAAAATGTGCTGCACGACATTAATTCCACTTTCACTAGAGAAAACAAGGGATACTAAAGTTAGACTTTCTTAGGAAAGCTGAATCTTCAACCTTAAAATATGATAGTGAAGCACTTTTCCAGGTTTGTGTATACATACATGCACAATATAGAGTGATACAAGTAATACAATACATTGGATCTGTTGACTCCGTTTCATATCTCAGTTCAAGTAAAGTAATGGACACAATAATGGACCCATACAGTTGAAAAATCCACAGTCTGCAGGAGACTGGGCTGAATCACAGCTGTCTATCACACTCTTCCTCTACCTGATGAACTTCAATTGTCCTGGATTTCAATTTCTACAATCCTCAAGAGGTTCACAGTCTACTGCATCTGGAAGGCAGCAAGACAAGAAAAAACATATTTACTCAAAAGTAATGGCCACGTGATCACTACATATTAGTAAAAGGTGGGTAATATCGAATTTAAGATGAAGATGCTCCAGGTGACAATATACCATAGTTTACATTGATAAAACTTTCTTTCCTGAAAATTTAAGATAATAACAGGGAACTAAAATCAGAATGGAAACAGCATGCATAGACTGGCCATTCTTGCAGCTATATATTGAGCAAAATGAACTATTAGACTACTTACAATTTTGGATTTTCTAGCAAAGGATATTCTAGTGAGATTGTATGTTTTATGTGACAAATGTTGATTTATGGTTAATTTTCCTACTCCCTGCATTTTTTTCAGTTAAAACTGTAATAATTCAAGTTAATTATGAAAAAAAATGGTTGATACCATTATTGGATCTTGAAGTGGGCAGTGTCTATATTATTCATGATATATTTAGGCCAATATTTTTATTGAAGTATATTCAAATCTCTCTCTTTCTCTTTACTAACTGAGCAATTCACACATTCATATCAATAAGAAATTGGGATTTGTAACTTCAGCCTCATAGCAAAAATGTGGAAATTACTCAGTTTAGTATAGATTCACTACATTTTCAACACATGGTTATCAAGCCGCTGAAGATCTCCATTAAAGAAGAACATACCATTTAATGAGCAAATGTAGAGTTGCATGTATGAGCAACAAAAAAATGTTGGTGTAGATAGATATATTCTACTGGGTGGAAGACCTTCAGTACATTCCTCCTGATAGCTACTCTAGTTACCCACAGTTTCAACTCACTGCATGACCGGGAACAAGTTCACTCCCTTTTCTATAAAACAATCTAATCAAAGTCTGAAGGTTGGGTTATTCTCATTTCTCCCCCTCAGTGGTCTCTTATGCAGGCTAAACATACCCAACTCTCTTATTTACTCCTACCAGAAGTTGGTTATCAGTTCTCTTGCTATCTGAACTTGCTCCAGCTGTTGAAGGCCTTTTTAGACTGTAAAGCCACAAAATATTCTCAGTGGGGTCCATTCAAGTTAGATCATGGCTTCCCATGATCTGGCCTGTATTTATGTCAATATATCTCCAAGTAGTAGTTGTCTATTTAGCGGTTGCCTTGTGCTCTTAGTTCTTGCATTTAGTGAGGATGAAGGACAGAGGGAAAATCTCCTACCAAGGCAACAATCAGATAAATGAGGTCACTCCCATTCACATGAAGATAAAAGAGGGAGGAAGGGAAGCATATTCAGACAGGCAAGGTTCTGTTACTATTGCTGCTTTAACAGAAAAGTAGCTTTAGTAGCTTTCTACATGGTATTTGTTTCTTACTCTGTTCTAACTTATAGAGCAGTGATGGCTAACTGTTTTGCCTTTGCGTGCCAAAAGGGGGAGCATGGAGGGGTCATGTGCATGCATGCCCTCCCCCACGCATGCATGCAAAACCCCAGTGATGCACATGTGACCTGCTTTTGGTACACGATGGCACGGTGGACCCATTTTTCACCCTCCCCAGGCTCCAGAAGCTTTCTAGGAGCCTGGGAAGGAGGAAAATGGCCTCCCCCGCCCCTCTGCAGGCCCTCCAGAGGCTGGAAATGGCCCATTTTCCGACTTCCAGGTTGCCCATAGGGCTGTTTTTCTCCCTTCAGAGGGAGAAAAGTGGCCCTATGGGCAACCTGGAAGTCCGTTCCTGAACTTCCGGTTTGCACATTGAGCTGTTTTTCACCCCCCAGAGGTTTCAGGGAAGCCTCCTGAAGCCTCTGGAGGGTGAAAAATGGCGAAAAATGAAGGCCAAAATCAGCTGGCCAGTGCGTGCATGCGTGCTTGTGCTGACAGGTCAATGCCTCGTGTGTCCTAAGAAATGGTTCCTCATGCCACCTGTGGCAAACGTGCCATAGGTTCGCCATCATTCTTATAGAGGTTACTGAGATGAGCTAAAAATCTCAGATGCTCCTCAATACTGGTAAGCCAGGAGTCCTTCATCCTAGACTTCTGCCTTCCATTTTTCCCCCTCAGACGCAGACAGTTGCATTTGTCCTTTTACATTTCAGGTCTTTGAACCCCACCAAGATCTCCCCTTTCTATACAACACAACACAACACAACACAACACAATACAATAGCAGAATTGGAAGGGACCTTGGAGGTTTTCTAGTCCAACTCCCTGCCTAGGCAGGAAACCCTATACCGTTTCAGACAAATGGCTATCCAACATCTTCTTAAAGACTTCCAGTGTTGGGGCATTCACAACTTTTGGAGGCAAGCTGTTCCACTGATTAATTGTTCTAACTCACAGAAAATTTCTCCTCAGTTCTAAGTTGCTTCTCTCCTTGATTAGTTTATCTTCAAAAAGATTAGCCTCTCCTCCTTGTGCTGAAGTGCTAGCTTTGTATTCAAGGTGGTGAATTGGACTAAACTTTGCAAATCGTCTTGATTTGCTGGAATATACAGCCACAAGTTAGCAATCACAAAGCAATTCTGTTGCGTCCTCCTGACGCGGCCGTCAGCCGCAGCCAGAGCCAGAAGAAGAGCTGATTGGCTCTGGTCCGGCTGCCAGCCGGCAGGAGAATTACCCTTCCCTGATTGGTTCCCCGCCTGACAGGTGTCAAATATAAATAGCTGTCAGGCGGGCATTGTCTTCATTCTTGTTCTTGTTGGAGAGTTCTCTGTTGAATAAAGCCTGTTTAAAAGAACCCTCACCTCAGTGCCTGAGTATTTAAAATGGCGACGAGGATGAGTGACACAGACCACGTCCACGTCCCTACCATTGCTGCTGCCTCGGTCTTCGCCGCGTTCCATCCTGAGGCGGAATCGTGGGATGCGTTCCTTGAATGCTTCGAGGTCTTCTTACAGGTTCACGATCTCACAGACTTGTCTGAGGGGAGGAAGAGAGGCATGTTCCTCCACTATTGTGGCCCTGAGATGTTCACCACTGCCCGGGCTCTGTCTGCTCCCACGCCCGTACATACGATGCCTCTGGAACTGTTAATGGCCAGGCTCAAGATACACTACAAGCCAACACCTTCCTGTTACGCACGCCGTCAGTTTTTCCGGCGGTGCATCCAGACAGAGGGCCAATCAATCAGTCAGTATGTGGCTGCTCTGAGGGCTGCCGCCATTCACTGTGAGTTCGTGGATTTGGACAACGCCCTTCTTGAGCAGTTTATTTATGGTCTCCTCGACATCAACCTCCATCGCCACATCCTGTCACAAGCCGAGCTGTCCTTGAAGACAGTGGTGGATGAAGCCCACGCCTATGAAATGGCTGGGAAGTCCACCCCGGATCACGGCCTTCCTCCCGCACAAGGCTTCCATTGCGGAGCTGCTGCACCGGCTGCTAGATGCCTCCGCCCCCTGGGTATGGATGAGCCGCAAGGCGCATGCACTCATGGCTGTCAAAAGCCTTCTGACAGCTGCCCCCGTGCTAGTTCAATACGATGAGCACCTTCCCCTCCTCCTCACCTGCGATGCCTCCCCTTTCAGTGTCAGTGCCATTTTTGAGCCACTCATACCCTGATGGCTCTGAGGCCCCGATCGCCTTTTACTCCTGCACCTGAGCACAACTACAGCCAACTGGACAAGGACGCCCTTGTGGCTGTGGCGGGAGTAAAGCGTTTTTACCACTACCTTTACGGCCGCCCCTTCACCCTCTTAACCGACCACAAGCCCCTATTGGGCATTTTGGCGGGGGACAGGCCTACCCCTCCCATCATCTCTCCCCGCATGGCCCGGTGGTCTGAGTTCCTGACGTCCTATACCTACACCCCCCTCTACCGCCCTGGCAAACACATGGGTCATGCAGATGCATTGAGCCACTGCTCGCTGCTCATTCTTGTGTCTGACTCCACCCCCGTGTCCGCCATCGTCTCGCTTACGGATGAACTGGCCCTGCCATTCTCCGTGGCTGACATCACCCATGTTTCCCGCTCTGACCCCCTCCTCCAGAGAGTTCTGGATGCCGTCCGCCGGGGCTGGCGGCAGACATTCGCACTGCCGAGTTCCTGCCATTCTTCCCCTGCCGGGATGAGCTGTCCATCCTTCAGGACTGCCTCCTCTGTGGCTCCAGGGTCGTGGTCCCTGCTGCCCTTTGCCAGTAAGTTCTCCGCCACCTCCACGAGGGCCACCCTGGCATTGTGCGAATGAAGTCCCTTGGTCGCAGCTATGTCTGGTGGCCCTCTATGGACGCAGACTTTGCTGGTTGGGTTCAGTGGTGTCCGCCTTGCCAGGCCGTCTGGCCTGCTCCTCCCTCTGCCCCAGCCTGGGAATGGGACAACCCCCGCCCCATGGAGCCGCCTCCACTTGGATTTTTTCGGCCCCATTGAAGGCCGCACCTTCCTCCTCATGGTAGACGCCCTTTTGAAATGAGTTGACATTTTCCCTATGCTGTCCACCACATCTGGTGCCACCATCCAAATTCTAGACTCCATCTTCACGACCCACGGCATTCCCGATGTCATCGTCTCTGACAACGGGCCCCAATTCACCTCTGCTGCTTTCCAGTCCTACTTGGCCGGCCTGGGCATTCGCCATGCTCTGGTGGCCCCTTACCACCCTGCGGGAAATGGCATGGTGGAGCAGTCCATCCACTCAGCCAAAGAAGCCCTTGCTCACCTCTCCCACCTTCCCTGGCCGGCCTGACTCCAGACATACCTCTTGGCTCAGCACAATACTCCCTGCCAGACCTCCGGCAAATGCCCCGCTGAAATCCTTATGGTCCGCTGCCTCCGGACCACTCTGGACCACCTGCACCCTTCCTATGCCCCCTTGGCCTTTCCACTACAAGGCCCCCTCGCTCCTTTCTGGTAGGGGAGGGGGTCTTCGCACAAAACTACACTGGAGATCCAAAGTGGCTCCCGGGGTCATAACAGAACTAACTGGGCCCTGTTCTTACAGGGTCCAGCTCAGCGATGGACGACTTTGGCGGCAGCATGTAAATCAACTGCGCTGCCAAGAGACTGCTCCGATGCCACCCCAGCTGCACTCGCAGACACCACAACCGCAGTCGGACAATGCACACCAGCCAGCCACTCAAAATCCGCAATCGCAGTCAAATGCAGCCCACCAGTTTCAAACAGTTTCCCCCACTCCTCAATGCTGCCTGCTGCCTGCTGATGTCCCGGCCGGGAACTTACCTTTGAACGTTTGCGCTTGTCTGGATTTGGATTGGATTGGATTTGGATTTATTTATTTATAGGCCGCCCTTTTCCCTGAGGGGACTCAGGGCGGCTTACAATCTGGGGTCCGGGCCTTCAGCTCTGCTGCGTCACGACTGCAGACCTCCTCCTCCTCCTCCTTCTCCTCCTCCGACGGACACTCCTGTACCAAGGCGTTCCCAGCGCATGCACAGACAGCCACAGTACCTCGAAGATTATGCATGCGTAATCTGGGGGAAAGGAGTGTTGCGTCCTCCCGACACGGCCGTCAGCCTCAGCTAGAGCCAGAAGAAGAGCTGATTGGCTCTGGTGCGGCTGCCGGCCAGCGGGAGAATTACCCTTCCCTGATTGGTTCCCCGCCTGACAGCTGTCAAGTATAGGCGGTCATTGTCTTCGTTCTTGTTCTTGAACCCTCGCCTCAGTGCCTGAGTATTTAAAAAATTCAATTGTTAATAAAGTTGTTGCTAAGTGAAACCATGACAGTGCTTATGATCTCACTTCAGCTTTTCTTTGCTTTACAGACCTAAGAAAGTCATCAATGTGAGGATTGGTCACAAAGCTACTTTCCCCCCACCATCATAAGGTTACTAAATGAGGATTACCTACGCGCCTAACAACTACAAATCATAAGTTCCTACCTTCCCTCTTACGCAATGAACCATTTTAACTCAGGAGTTTGCCAGAAGACTTTCTTCAGGAGCTAATCCTTAAAAGTTTAGAAGTGCTGTCCTCAGTGGATCAGCAGGAATCTGAAACAAATCTATGGAATCTGAAACAAGTCTATGGAAAACTCCCAGAATCAGGACAGGTTTATTTGGCCCTGTTTGCAATCTCTGTTTAGTTCAGTCTGTTTATCCTTGATGGAACCTGGTCAGGCAATTATGACCCATTCTTGTAAAAACTGAACTGGTGGGTGAAGTGAGTTTGTGCCTCATGTTGAGAAAGGTATATTAAAAACAACAAAAAAGGCCAGAACTCTTTAATTAAAATGCACTTTGTATGTTTGTGTGTGGAATAAGTATAAACTAAACGGGGGGGGGGGGGGAAATCACCCTGAGAATTGTTTAGGGAAATCAAACTAAAGATAGCAGCCGGAAAAGGAAGACAAAAACATTGCCTCTTGAAACCTAATAAGGCCATGAGGCCTCAACAGGATTTCATGCCAAGCTTGTTGATCGAAATAGGACAGTCACTATAAAGAACATTTTGGACTAAATGTAGCTATTGAAAGATTTAATGCATGTAACCTTGGCTGCTGATTGAAATGAACAAACTGGACTTATTTGTGAATTAGCGGTAGGGCTACAGTAGCTGGGCTGTAAAAGTCTGGACAGTCTGGAGACAGTAACAAAAGCTTCCACTTTGATTTCTGGTGGCCATCTAGATATTAGATGGCCAGGTATGGAAGTGATGCTTACAGGTTTCAAAGGTGCCCCTTCCATCTTCTTCCCCATTTTAGGGTGGCGGTGGTCCTTGGTGCTCTCTGAGTTTGCTTGTTTCCTTGCAGACGTTTTATCACCCCAATTAGGTAACATCATCAGTGTTGGTAAGGAATGCACTTCTTATTAGCCCTGATGAGTTACCTAGTTAGGGTAATGAAATGTCTGCAAGAAAACAAGCAAGCTCCGAGAGCACCAAGGACACCTCATTTCAACGTTGAGCTACAAATATTCTCCTTTTGTAGATAAATGGCATTGGAAGGTTAGATTCTCTCTTCTCTGCCAATTTGGAAAGCAGATTTTTAGTTTGAGTGTCATCAGTCAGTCCCAAGTAATCCCGGACTTGTAACCACAATTGAGCCCAAAATTTCTATTGCTAAGTGAGACATTTGTTAAGTGAGCTTTGGCCCATTTCCCAACCTTTCTTGCCAAAGTTGTTAAGCGAATCACTGTACTTGTTAAATTAGTATCATTGTTGTTAAGTGAATCTGGATTGCCCATGGACTTTGCTTGTTAGAAGGTTGCAAAAGGAGATCACATGACCCCGGGGACACTGCAACCGTCATAAATATGAGTCAATTGCCAGGCATCTGAATCTTGATCACATGACTTTGGGTATACTATAGTGGTTGTAAGTGTGAAAAGTGGTTGTAAGTTGCTTTTTTCAATGGTGAAAAATGAACTCTTGTAAGTTGAGGACTATGTATAACAAAACATATAATTCATTTCCCTTAGCGTTCTCTGAACTGCTTGCAAAATTGCAAAAGGAAAGCTGTCTAGTTTATTCTTTCAGCCTGAAACTTCTGATGATAATACCCTGGTGAATTGGAGGATTGTGTTGTCAGGCATGCAGCCATCTGTTCTTTTGGATCTTTGGCCTGCCACACTTTCTATTATTTTACTATGCATTGTCTATTGTGAGATTGTAGGAGTGAGATGTGATGTAGCCATAACAAAATTCTTTCTAGAAAGCCAAGGTCATCCTTTGTCTTTGCATCTCTCTACCTGACCGGAACTGGATGGGTGGGACTGCCAGCATAGCAGTGGGAGATTGGACCATGTGATGGACTTGTGGGTGTGGGGGGCAAGGTCTTGAACTTTCAACTGGGTGGGGAAAACCGTGAAGCTTTCAGATTCGGGTTTTCCCAGATGTGCCAACATGGCTCTCTTAGTAAATTGGAACTTTAAGGAATGCTTTGCCTTGGACTCTGATGTACTTTTGGATCCTATTTGGAACCCTGACATGTGTGACGTCATTGTCTCGGCCTTAGAAAATTACAGTTTTGGGCTGGTACAGCAGGGCTGTATGTGTTGGCTTTTGGCAACCCTGGTGATGATGTTATCATGTATTGCGTGTTGAAAGGTCAGCACTGCTTGCACAAAAGTAAGAATATCCCAGAATGATAAAATTAATTGGGAAACCCAGAAAACCCCTCAAAAACCACATACACCTCACAAGCAGACAACCCTGAAACAAAGATAAAAGCAGTGAAATGACCATTTCCCTCTTGGCTTCAAGCCCCAAGTCACCTTGGGATTTGCCACTTTTAAAGGCATCTAAAGGAAATCCCCAATGAAGTCAGAGGTCAGAGTGGACGTGCGGTTCTATTTATTTTACTTATTTTTGTGATTTGTATTGTCTCTTTGTGCCCATATGGCACCCTATGTATGGTATACTTGCAAATTCTGTTGTTCCCCTCCCAGATTATAAGTAGAACAAATGCAAAACCTAATACCATCTGGAAGCTTTCTTTTGTTGAGTCTTGTTTGTGCAACCTTTCTTATCACAGTGATCTCATCTGCAGTTTGTGTCAAGTTTTTAACTCCACCAGGAGTACTGTAATAAGATTTATGACCTAACCCATATTAAAAAAAATAAGCAAAGGCCATGGTAGGTTGTTTTATTTTTAAGCTACTGTACTTGGGTCAGAGCCAGACAAAATCTGAGGAGTGACTCACATTCTTTCTCCTCTTCAGTTGTGGCATGCATGCGGACCAGTCTAGGCAAATTTTCCGTGGCTGCCTGGGGTGGGATGAATTTTGGGGAGATGGCCAAGGACTGATGAATGAGGCTATGATGCAACTGTACAAGACCACATAATACATTTGGGCAGGGATGGGGTGTTTCCCTTTTGAAGCACTTCTGTGGGGTGTTGGATTGTAAGCTGTACAGCTTTATGGAGTGTCATGGTTCAGAACGGTGCTACATGTTTGTGTGACATTGGAAGGGTCTAAGGGGATAGAAAAGCATGAGCCTCAAGTTGCTCAGATTTCCTACTGATTGATTTTATGTAAAGAGCTAATTTGCCTCTATAACATGTACGTACGTCACAGGAATAATTATCTTCCATGTCTGGCATTTATCCATGACATTTGAAAGTTATTCTATTTTATAGCATTCACCATCATGCCAAACTCTGCGGTATATCTGGCAAAGATCTGTCATATAATCAACAAAGATGGTTAAGGGACTGAAGGCTAAAACATAAGAAGAAAGGTTGCAAGAACTAGTTATGTCTAGTTTAATGAAAAGAAGGACTGGGAATGACAGAATACAGCAGTGTTCCAATATCTCAGGGGTTGCCACAAAGAAGAGGGAGTCAAACTATTCTCCAAAGCACCCGAGGGCAGGCAAGATGCAATGGGTGGAAACTAATCAAGGAGAGAAGCAACTTAGAACTAAGAAGAAATTTTCAAACAGAACAATTAATCAATGGAATGACTTTTCTTCAGAAGTTGTGAATGCTCCAACGCTGGAAGTTTTTAAGACGAGATTGGACAATCATTTATCTGAAATGTTATAGGGTTTTCTGCCTGAGCAAGGGGTTAGACTAGAAGACCTCCAGTCCCTTCCAACTGTTATTCTATTCTATTCTATTCTATTCTATTCTATTCTATTCTATTCTATTCTAGTCCGTTCCATTCCGTTCCATTCCATTCCATTCCATTCCATTCCATTCCATTCCATTCCATATATTCATGTGTGACCTGAGCATCTGTTCCAGCCCTTCTGAAACTTCTTCTACCATTCCTTTACATGAATTAATTATCTTTGACTCTGGTCACCTACTTGTTCCAACAAAGCATTGTGTCATTTCCAGGTCTCCTATAAAAATGACTTATTTTGGTGTAAGTTTTCAGATCCAGTTGAAATATGATGGGAAAATGGGTGACAATTTTTAAGAGGGATATGTACTGGCAGAAACGGAATGCATAGGACATTTCTCCTGTGAGGGATGAATGTTGAACGGTGTGTATGCTTCTGACATATTTGTTATATGAAAGTGAGAGCTAGTTATGTCAAGATAAATAAAATAAATTTGAATTCAGAGGGCTTGGGTTTCTTAAGATGTATCTGTGTTTTCAACTGAAGCTTTGTAGGTTTCCTTGGTTATTAGTCTTTCCTTCAATTTGCAGTAAGCATCCTCATAGCTCCTTTACAAGCTGCCTACTCAACTTCATTGGTTCCTTTAGATATCTCCTACACTGTTTCTTCACTAGCATTGTTTGACACTGCATTAACCTTAATTTCCTTTTCAATGAGACCCAGCCAGCTAAAGCACCATTCCCTTTCAGATTTTCTTCCTTACTATTTGTCTTGATTTATTAAACTCTGTTTTTCTAAAACCCATGATTTAAGCCATTACTTACCACAGTTTTTCTAAGAATCAAGACCTCTAATAATGCATGTTCATTTTCACCCGCTGTTCCCACTGTTTTATGTCTTTAGTAAGGTCCTTCCTGTTTGTTAGTAAGCCCAAACACAAGGCAGACTGCCTACTGCTCACCTCAGTCTTTTGAGAGAATGATAGAAAATGAAAATGATAGCATTTAACATCTTGAATTTGGCAGAATTCCAGATAGTACTTGACTTACAGCCACAATAGAGCCGAGAATTTATGTTACTTATATGTAACATAATGTATTTCTCTCCTCTGGTTTCATGGAGGAAATGGATGGCATAATGAATGGATCAAGAGAAGAGGAGCCAGAGAAAATTGTGGTTAGGTGGAGCTGATGAACTCTTTGAAACAAGTTCAGAAGTTGAAAGGCTAAAATATAATGCATCACGTGATATGTGAATGTGACTGAAGCAAGAAAGAGTTTCAGGGAAAGAAAGCAATGGAGACATAGTGAATGATATTCATGTCTGTATAGGTTATATGTTATATAAGTTGCTTATATGTTGTATGTTCCTTTTTTTTCTTTTGAAGCCTTTAATTTCTCTGTTTTACTATTTCTTATACACTTTCTGATCTTTGCTTAAACCAAAAGGGGATAGTATGCTTCGGTATACATATAGTGGTGAGTTTTAAAAATGTTTAGAGCCTCTTCTGTAGGTGTGGCCTGCTTTGTGGGAGTGGCTTGCCAGCCATGTGACTGGGTGGGCATGGCCAACTTGTAAAATGTGGTGAAACTCACTTAACAACGCTCTTGCTTAGCAACCAAAATGTTGGCTCAGAAACACTGGCATTTGAAGCACGCAAGTCTTAAAGCTGTCAAGTTACAAGACCCTTGGACCCCTAACCCTTTAGAAAAAAAACCCTGGGATGTTCAAACTTGACAGCTTTAAGACTTGTGGAAGTCAACTCCCAGAATTCCTCCTCTCGCTCTTCATCTTGATGATATGTGGATGGGCGGGGAGAGGGAGCTGGAACCGGTTCTAAATGACACTGTAGATTTGTGAAACCTCTTCTATAGAAGAGGTTAGAACTTGCAGGAATCCACCCCTGATATACACTCACATACAAAAAAACATGATTTTGTTTAAGAAAGTTACTTTCAGCACAGACAGATCCATGGTTACCTTGAGATGCCTGCTTTTGTTTGAATGCAGTTATCTAGGTTGAGAAAGAATGGAGCGCCTCCTTGCCTGACATTGCTTTGCATTCTGTCAAAGAGAGAGGCTATTTTCACTGGAAGAGCTCTGAGAAGATTTGCCACTATTTATGAAAAATGAGTAAAATCGGGAGAGACAAGATTGCCCATTGTTTCCTTGCAGAAGTAGGGATGTGTGATGCTACAATACTTTTCAGCTCAGCAGAAGCATCTATTTGGTTTGTCAGGTCACCTCCTCATTTTCCATTTCCCTTCAAGGAGGGAAATGGCCAAACTGCCCTCAAAATTAACACTTAAAGAAACAAAACAGAAGGACTCTGAACCAAGGACTCTGCTTCCAGATTAGGTGGGTGGGGAAAAGGAAGCAGCAGGAGTATGCAAGCAAAATGTTAGGAAGAGATAAGAGCGGGTGTCAACACACGGACCATTGTTGAAAATCGTGTCTTGAGGACACACAAGGAAAAACCAAATATTGCAGAATGAATACAGTTCTGTCCACTATGGCAGGATCTGCTCCTGGAATGCCTGGGTTCACTGCAAACAGCCACATGCAGATACAACATGCACACAAATACATACATGGGATTCCACCAGACTCTATCAGTTTGTTGCCTTTTTGTTAAAAAAATAAATAAATTGGGAAATGGTCTTATGCTCTTTTAGCATAATGTGGAAAATCCGAACAATACAATTTGATCCTGCATAAAAAGAGGTCAGCCAAAAAAGAAAGAAAAAAAGACGCAAAGCAAAAAATCAAGGGGCAGAATATTCAAGTCATTAATTGTTACCATCTGTGCCATTTGCTATTCCTCTCCTACCTAGGAGTAGGAGAGACAATCCTTTCTTGCAAATTCTCATTTGCATTTTCAGATGTTGAATGTTTCTTCTCGTGTGGTTGCACAAACTGCACAAACCATTCTCTCACAATAATTTTTTTCTGTGTATCTCCTTTTTTGTTGTTGTAAAAATGAACAGAAGGTATGTTGTCAGCTGCAGGAACAAATCTGACACAGCCTTGGAAAAGAGGAACCTTGGTGACGATATCTGTAAAAGTGGAAACTAGGCAGCAATTGACAATGCAGATCCCTAATAGAAGTCTAAACAAATTGAAACGTGAAAGGCTCCTTTATAAGCTGCACAGCAAAGCAAATTTAGACATTGGAGAAATGGTTTCTAAACTAAAAATTATGAGCCCTGTCAAACATAATGGACAAAAGGGCTTAAGCAGATATTATCAATCCTCTTTAATGTTCTTATGCAGGGATGGAATTGTGCTGGCTACATAAAACATTTGGATAAAAATCTTCCTTTACTTAATGAATGTGAATTTGGTGAAGATCATAACTCGTAGTACTTTTTTTCCTCTCTTGTATGCATCCTCATTGTGTTCATTTACTACTGTGTTCATATACTTTTTCAAGCATTCACACTTTTATATGTTCTGTATATTTTTGGCCTGCTCAATTTTGTGAACATGTTTTATAGAACTTGATCAAATCCCATTAAAACCAGCCCTCATTTAGCGAATACCTCAATTAGTAAACATTCACAAATACAATGATAATGTTGTTGTTAGTTGCAAAGTTGTGTCTGACCCATTGCAACCCCATAGACAAAGTTCCTATGAGCCCTCCTGTTGTCTACCATCCTCTAGAGTCCATTTAAGCTCACGCCTACTGCTTCGGTGACTCCATCCAGCCACCTCATTATCTGTCGTCCCCTTCTTCTTTTACTCTCAATCTTTCCCAGCATTAGGCTCTTCTCATTTGGTGGCCAAAGTATTTGAGTTTCATCTTCAGGATCTGGCCTTCTAAAGAACAGAACAATGATAATAAACTGTAGTAAAAAAAAATCCTTTCTAATCAATATATGCACTCATGCAAAATTTCTGTGCCCAGTCACAATCCATATCAGTGCGAGAGTAACGCTGGTGTTGCTACAGCTACACAAGGGAACTTTATCTAAATGAGATAGCAGCAACCAATGGTATCTCTCTCTCTCTCTCTCCTCTCCCTCCTCCTCCCCCCTCTTTTTTGTGTGTATGTGTTATGTGGTTTGCTTAGTGATCATTTGGCTGGAATGAACTATGGTTGCTAAATGAGGACAGGCTGCACACACATTTTTTGGTATTCAAGGGCTAAGGCAATAATTTACTTAATAAACATGGAATGCCATGGGGGTGGGTGGGGTGGGGTGGGGTGGGATGACAGACATTTTTCCTTTCTGCTGAAGTGTGCATACCATGGAAGGTCCCAGATTGCCACTCTTGAGACAGATCCTATCCGTCACAGGCATTCAGCAGAATTCTAGAAATGATATTACCCGATGGTAATCTTAGACAAATAGAAAGAAAAAGAAGAAGAAAAGCTTTGTAAAATTACTAGAAATGAGAAGCTATGTTAAGCATCTCAAGCGATGCTTTGCATGGTGAGTTGGGACAGACAGCCCCCTTCCAAATACTTTGTCTAGCC
Organism: Thamnophis sirtalis; assembly: GCF_051295495.1. Lineage (NCBI taxonomy): Eukaryota > Metazoa > Chordata > Lepidosauria > Squamata > Natricidae > Thamnophis > Thamnophis sirtalis. The sequence goes on along the minus strand of NW_028261381.1, from coordinate 65,088,815 downwards.
CTGATACAGGAGACCATCATATAAACTTGAGCATACAAATATGCACACCAACACTACACACACCGAGAACATTTAATGGCTTCCGGCACAACCAATCCATCCTATGGAAACAGAGTTCCCACAACTCTTCGTTTGTTTGTTTTAAATTTATTTATGGGATTTATATACTACTTCTATCCAGCTGGACTCATGGCCCGGTTGCAGGATTTGGGGCAAGGCCTCAATTAAGACACCCTGATCAGCTCCTCCTCCACTGCTTCACCCAGTCAGACAGCATCCAAAATTAAGCTGGAGAAGAACTCACACTTCCCTAACAGCTATTTACGCCTTTGCAAGTTGACTCCCATTTTCACACACAGGCTGAAAGCTGTGGAAACAAAGAATGCAGATGTGCACAGTGATAATTAGTTCTTGACAGAAGCTTTGGTAGCCTGTGTAATCCAAACTGTTGAAAAGAGTTGTTGTGCTTCATCATGACCCAATTGAGGGGTGTGTGTGTGTGTGTGTGTGTGTGTGTGTGTAGAAAGAAGGCAGCTTTGTGGGGCTTGGGGAAATGAATAGAAGTTATGGTTTGTATTGAACTGAAATGGGTTTTTTCCCCCAGTAAAAGTGTAGGACACTTTCAAGCCATGTTAGATTTGATTGCAAATAATTATAATTGAAGGAGAGGGAGAAATGTAAAGAAGGAAGAAACTATGTGATCTATGGGACCTCTAAGAAAAAAAAACCCCTGCTTAGGTAAGTAATATACATTTCAGTTACACAAATCCCTAGGAATAGTCAAGCCTGACCTATCTTGCTATTTAGCCAATGCAGGTTTGAATTAGCCAAATAATCCCTGAGTACTCAGTTCTAGTTTTGCAAAACTTTGCGATGTAAAGCTGAAGAGGAATTTTCAAAATATGTAGAGGTTGGCAATCTAGGCTAGAAACCAGGAGATGGGGAGTTCTAGTCTTGCCCTAGGCATGCAAGCACCAGCTGGGTGACTTTGGGCCTGTTGCACTCTCTCTCTCAGCCCAATTCACTTCACGGGGTTGTTGTTGTAGGGAAATTAAGTGGAGGAATTTTCTGCCTTGAGTGAATTATATATAAAAATAATAAAGGTAGGATTTGTTTGTGTGTGTATGTATATGTATATCCGTGTGTATACATACAGAGGGAGAGGGGGGAGAGAGAGAGAGAGAGAGGGAGGGAGAGAGAGACAGAGAGAGAGAGAGAGAGAGAGAGAGAGAGAGAGGGAGGGAGGGAGAGAGACATGCATGCATGCATACATAGTTTACTAGTTGAGGTATGCATTTCTAAGCAGGTGAATACTTCTAACTATAGCCTGCATTTTGCAAGCATAGATGTGTTATTGTCTGGCTGCTGCAAGATACTTTCCACCCTCTGGGTTGCATAAAATCAGGCAAATGAAGAGTAGTGGAGTCCTGAGGTAATTGCCAAGTTTGTCTTCTGGGATGCTAAGCTCCGCTGGATGAAGTAAACATCATGCTCCAGATTTCAGCCGGTTGTGTTAATCAGTGTTTTTGGTTGATGTAAGGCAAATTTCCAGGTGGATTACAATTGCTGTAATCGTTTGGAAGTTCCTTGTTTTCACATATTTTTATTATTGCTGATTTCAACAGATTTTCCTTCAGCTCAGCTTTCAGATTTGTGATGAACAACATGTGTACACGGGGCTCATTTCAACTTTATAGATGGCCTTAGATGACCTTTGGTTGGCAATTGGATTCAGAACAAACAAGAGTAATTCTTCATCCCACATGTAATAATGACACAATCTTCACAAAAGGTGCAATAATGGCTACTGAACATTCTTAGATAGAGAGATCCCGATTTCAGGAAGTTCAATAGAAAGTGCAACAGAGGAGCCTCTTGTTCTATGGAAATTTTCAAGGATAGCTAGGAACAGTGATATTTTAATTTCTCATAATTAATTGGAGCACATAGTATTATGTGTCAAGGTTTTAGGGCCATCACTTCCTTGAATTTAAGTTGAAAAATCAGCTATACAAGTTACAACATGCAAATCAGCATGTTGCTTTGATGTATCCGTTTGAGAGTACAGTATTTTACATTTGACTGATAACTATCGCACTTTGCTCATCAAAAGTAGCATATGTATATGCAGAAAAATCTTTCTGTAGGGGTGGCCAATTGAGGCAGATCAGGCAACCTTGTGTCATGGAGGCCCATGGAGACTCACCTCCATGAAATGCTTTCCTGTACCATTTAGTAGACCACACAGTGGGAAATAGGACATTGCTGATTGTTAGAGGTCAAAGGGGGAAAATCATTCTATTAATGCGCCTTTGGATGAGTTTTGCCATTTCTGTAGTAGTATAACATCCCAAATTACAATAAGCAGCATTCATTTTGCACAGCTGTAAAAATGTCTTATGTCTTGAGCATACAAGAAAATAATAATACTATTCCAATTCTTGGATTCTATAGGTGAACAAAAATGCCAAATCCAGTCTAAACATCCAGCTGACTGTGTAACCAAGCAGAGCACTATAGAGACTATTACCAGTCTCTATTGATAAAATGAAAAGTCAAGTATACATACCGGTATTCTAAATAGCAAGAAAAAAACCATAACGGAGAAAAACCAAAAATGATCTTAAACAAGGTCCTAAACATAGGGAATAATTAAACACAGAATACATGATGAAGAAGTAATGTCTATCAAAACTAAACCAAAAGTAAGACTGGGGAGCTATCAGAGTAATGCAATTTAATGGGTCCTAATACTAAAGGTAATAAATAAAATAAATAACTGTAATAAAAAAATGTGTTTATAATCTCTTCTTAGTTGTTGGAAAATTCCCTGCAGGCCACCATGGCTTTGTCTATTTTTGCTTCTTCTGTTGTATCTAGTTTGCAAAGTTAAATGGAACTGGGTCTCTTGGGTCTAATAATATTTTAAAAAATAAAGACAGGTAGACATCGTGGATTCACTCTCTCATAATCAGATGCATGCTGGAAATGCTGGATTGTGATTCCCTCTGATTGCACTCCTCCTTATGACAACAAATTCAATCCAACATATCTAAGGAGCATAAATTAGGAAAGGTTGTTCTGGAGGTACCTAATTCTGGTTAACTAATACTTAGGTGATCAGGGCCTAATTTTGATAAGTCAACTCTTACCATCTATGGATTACCTAAGTAGAGTTGCCCGCAATATGGCATTCAATCAAATGAAGTGTTGTGCTCTCAAGTGCTGTTTAAAAAGGACACCCGTTACTTCTTTTTCTTTCCTTCCTTGTAGGAGACCAAGTGAGGAATGTCAAGTCTCCTTTTACATTGCTTTTTCTTCATCAAACGGCTCCACAGGCCACCCCGTGTTGTGTCCAGCTGTTTGGGATCAGACTCCTCTAGGAGAAAAGAAAGGGCCAAGTGTAAACCAGGAAAGACGACCCAATAAAATGAGTTTTCAGGCATCTCACTTACAGAAACAGGAAATACAAATAATGCTCAGCAGGATAAATAACATACAGATGGTGAGAGAGGGAGCTGCTCCAGTTAATTGGGAGAGACAGTGAGAAATCCTGTTATGCAGGATGAAGTTGTGTCACTGATGAGATGAAGTATTTCCAGTAAAGCCCAAATAAAAACATTTTTTTAAACAAATCAAATGACAAATTCTACATTTTCATAGATTAACTCACTTCAATGTATTCTAATTTTGTATTGCCAATGATCTAGGCCTAAAGTGGGTCTCAGGCTGGTTTATAAATACAACACTTTGTGGCTTAATTATTAATAATGCCTGATATGGCTTTAGAAGAGAAGAATGTACTCCATGATTGCTGGATTATTTTTCTCCATGTTCCTTCAAATGACTGCGGCAAATGGGGAAAGGGTAACTTTATTCCACACACTCGTCACCCCTATATTTTATTATCAAAGTAAAAGGCAGGTTTTGGTAGCAACCTCCCACAGCCACTAACATGCATTCCATATCTGACATCATGCATGTGAATGTAAGGGCTATTTCCCCATTGAAAATGAAGGATGACAATAGAATTCTACTGTACTCATTGTTGCATTAAATGGCCAACTTTCTATGCTGCCAACTGCAAGAAAGTACATACACTCATAAACATATTTCTTTTTCTTAAGGATTACTTAGGGTTTGTAAATCTTTCTTTCTTTCTTTCTTTCTTTCTTTCTTTCTTTCTTTCTTTCTTTCTTTCTTTCTTTCTTTCTTTCCTTCCTTCCCTCCTTCCTTCCTTCCTTCCTTCCTTCCTTCCTTCCTTCTTCCCTTATCTTTATAATCAACATTCCAGCTATGTGCAGGTAACAACTTGCATTATCACTTCTGAATTTGCAAGAATTTAATTTAGCATACATAAACTATAAGTTTCAAATTACAGCCAGACACTATTGTGGCTGATTTATTATTTCCCTGTTCCAATTTGCCCCAAGTTACTGAAAATTTACTGTAATGGTTTTTTGCTTTTGCCAACTAAAAGTTTAGCTTCTTTCCACTTTCTTGTACCTTGCTGAATTTTCACTCCGCTCCAAATAAACAGTAGTTATCATGAATTTCTTAGCCAAAAATGTTCACTGACAGGAAGAAGGCATCTTCTTTTTTGCATATCTAGCTTGAACTTTGCATATGCTGAGTTAACAACTTTCCATATGCTGAGTTACCATGAATGATCACAAGCAAGAGTACAACATGGCCATGACATTTCAGGCAGTAGAGATTAAGAGGGCAGTAGATGCGCTAAATGAACTCTGGCTAAAGGCACAATTCTTGAAAATGTTGGCATGGAATATTATGAGAAGGAAATTTAAAAACATTTCCCCTCAAAACATAAAAAAAATTATCCTTTAGTTCCTGCTTATAAACTACTCTCTCTGGAAGAATTTTTCCCAAAATGTTGTCTGTCTTTCTGTGCATGTCTTCTTCTAACTTTGATTATCAGTAACTGTACTGGAAAAGTAGTAGATAGATAATTTATTAAATAGTTTATTAAATGATTAGTTTTACAACCATGTCAGGGTAAATTATATATCCTATATAACAGAAGAATGTAGCAAAACTTTTGTTAATCAGAAACATCTTAATAAAAGAAGATGGCTCAGTGGCTAAGACACTGAGCTTTTCTATTAGAAAGGTTGGCGGTTTGAATCCCTAGTACAGGTTTCCTGCGTGAGCAGCGGTTGGACTATATGACCTCCAAGGTACCTTCCAACTCTGTTACTGTTACTTACTTACCTTATTCAGTCAGTAGACACAGTTGCATTTTGAAGCTGGGCTCTCTGACCAAGGACCTCAGTGGGTAGCAGTGGGAAAGGATATGTAAATTAATTGCCTACTTAGGGAGCATCATTATTTGTTGTTCCACCTCAGGCAGCAAAATGGGTTAGGCCTTCTTTTATTAGGCAACCTAAATATAACCCAACAAAGCAGCGACTCATTTATTCTCTCATTTGATTCTCTTTGATCATAATGTTCAGAAGCATTTTCTGCCCTGGGAAGCCATAAAGGGAGGAAATACTCAAAATATCCTCAATTAAAATAGTGTTCTCCTGTACACTGTTCATCCTTAGCTGAGTCAGGGCGGTCAGTGATTCTGTAAGTGGCAAACAATGATTAAAAAGCAAACAAACCCCAGTATCAGAGGTTGCCAATTTGCTCTTAGGTAGAGTTGGCGATTCTAAATCAGATAATTTGGAACCACACACTTACAAAGTGTCCAGAATCATACATGTTAACATATACTTCTGCTTTGGAAATTCAGTTATCCAAAGACTGTGAGCATTGTCCCTCAGCTGTTCACTTCTCTTGTGTTTCTCCTCTTTCATTGTAACAAATGAAAATGGAATCTTCTCAGCAGCCTTTGGACCATATTGGCTAATCCTACAAGGGAAATGATTGACACCTTTGGCATGCTTGGAGTAGGAACTGTCTCCAATGGTGCTTCAATTGTTGACTCCTTTGGCATCATAGGAAGCTTCTATGTTTCATTAAAAATTGATAAGCACTCCAGAGTATGATAGTAAATCACCTAAACCTATGACTGAGACAAAACAGAAAAACAAAAACATGTAAGAGTGTTTAGAAGATAATACAAAGGCTACAAATACAATTCTGAAATTCTTCATTGATCTAGCTATATGTCTGATGTCTAAATAAAAAATGCTGGAAAAAATCCCTGGCAAATGGATTTCAAATCTTCCTCAATGTACCTACTAATAGTAGCATACTTACTAATTTAATAAGTTCACAATCAGTTTTTTTGCTATGTGCGTTTCTTATGTATTTTTTTTTTCATTTTCATACACTCACATGTATACACCATACAGTATTAAACAATAATTGCATCCATTCCTCTTGTCAACAATGCCCCAGAAAATGAAAGTCCAATATACCTCTTCCATTCCCCATACACCTCTTTCTTCCACCACCCGCCAACTTTCTATCTTCCCTCCATCATCCCTCTCTGCCCTACTTCCCCTCACCCTCTACCTCTCCTCTCTCCAGATCTGCTCCCCCCCTTCCTTCTCGCCTTCCCCCCACCCTCTCTCCCATCCCTCTCTACCCATCTTTCTTCTTTCCTACATCTCCTCCCCTTGGTGTATTTCCACTGTATGTTAGTGTACTTGGCTTATCCTATTTTTAAAGAGAAATTAAAGAGAAACAGTATACATGTGGAGTCACATTACATTGAGATCTAACACATCGTGTCAACCTAATATATATCCCTTCCTCCCCCCACCCTCCCCCCGACCCCCCACCTCCTTCCCCCCCGACTTCCCAGAACCCGTACATGGTATAGATTTTTTAACAAACACAGTCTAAAATCTATTGAGAAAAAAGAAATAAAAAAAATTAATAACATCTCTACATTGATCTTAGCTTCTTCTTGCTAAGCTAACTTTAAACAATTTAAATCATTCCTGATCTTAAGCATAGGCTAACTGGAATTTCTTAGTCCCGTATTTATTTTGTATATAGTCAATCCATTTTTTCCAGTCTCGTTTATATCTCTCATTTGAGTGATCTTTAAGATATGCCGATATTTTAGCCATCTCGGTTAAATTTGTAACTTTCAATGTCCATTCTTGAGTTGTAGGCAGGTCTTCCTTCTTCCAGTATTGCGCCACCAACAGTCTTGCTGCCGTTATTAAGTGCAGAATCAAGTTAGTCTCTACCGCTGTAAAGTCAGTACTTATACCTAGCAAAAATAACTGAGGAGTAAACTTTATCCTTCTTTTAAGGATATTTTGCATAATCCACCATATTTTTATCCAAAATGCCTTAACCTTTTGGCAAGTCCACCATATATGGAAATATGTAGCATCGAGAGAACCACATCTCCAACATTTGGGTTGTAAATTCGGATACATAGAAGCCAGCTTTTTAGGATCTAAATGCCATCTATAGAACATCTTGTAAAAATTTTCTCTCAGGTTTTGAGCTTGTGTAAATTTCACATTTATGTGCGTTTTTGTTGCTGATAACATGATGTTGCTTTCTGAAAGTACGGTAAATGTTAATAGTTCCATAGGAAACTGAAGGTTCTTAACTATGTTTGTTTAAATTTAGATTTTTGCAAAAATTATGCTCCTATTCTTGCATTTCCTCTATTTACATTTCATCATTCCATACATACTGAATGAGTACAGATATTACAAACTGGGATCCTACTGCATGGCATCTTATAAGTAAAGTTCTTGTAATGTATGGCAAACATTGATCTCAATTTTGCATTGTTTTGTTGCTCAAACTTTGTGCTTTGTATGGGACTTGCACATTTATAACTCACATATTCAGAGTAGAGTGTTACTAGTTATACAAAAAAAATTATGATGATTTTTTTGTACCAACTTTATTGAACTTTACCTTAATACTTTTTGAGAGATTATCTGCTATAAAGACTTCATGTTGCCACATTTGTGATTAAAAGGAAACATGAAAAGTTTTAAAAAATGCATCAATGTTATGTTAAATGTTAAGGGAAAAAATAAAACAAAGGTAATATCAAGTAGCAAGTTATAAGTATTAGTATACTTACAGTTGGTAATAAAGAAATATAAATGGTGGAATTGGACTAGAGATTTGATAAAGAGGTATGCGTGCAGGTACAATAACAAAAGTAAACCTAGGGTGGAAGACAATGAGAAGGGATTTTTCTTACTACAGGATTTATGGCAGTTCAGGGAATGAACACTGATGATTTGATGTTTTTTCTACTCTCCTACTAATTAGCTGGAGGAAGTGCTGATTAGCTCATGATGCTTTCAGCCTTTTGAAGTCAAAGAGGGGAGAATGATAGCAAGTCAGGTTCAAATTGTCTCATGAGGGATTAGAAATAAAAACAATGTGGTGTGAAGATACTTGTGATCTGGATAATCCTTCAAACAGAGTAGGGTCTCAGCAACAAGTAGAATGTGATCTTATGCATATAGAATGTGTAGAATACCAGAGTATGTTGGCATCTTTTAAACTGACAAACTTTATTAAAAGATACAAAGTTTTGTGAGCTGCAGTTTACTCTATGACATGCACATCAAAGGGAGAGTGTGTTTGCAGTTCCATCAGCCACTGAAGAGTATGGAGCATATAGTAATATATCATGCTGTTCCAATACACACTACCCCCATAGCCTTTTTTCTTCAACTTTCTAGTCTAGTGCTGAAATACAGGCACTGGCCAAAAGTCCCAGCTGGCATTTGTGCCTGAGAACTAGAGTTTGGTTTCTCTGTTCCTAATGCAGGACCTTAACTGCTATACCTGCCTCTCCCTTGTGCCTGCCTGTCTCCATCTATCTATCTGTGTGAATGCTTCTTGGGAAATAAAAACTTAGGTCAAACAGGGAAAGACAGAATTTTTTTCTTACACCATTCCTTTGGTTTCTGATGCTTTTTGAAGAGAGGTGTTACCAGTGAGTTATGGGGGGCAATATGACCAAATGTTGATCTAATTCGAATTTAAATTAATTATATAATCCAATATTATCCCCAGAAGTTAGATTTAGGATTGAATCGAGATTCAGTCCATTATTAAAAAGGTACAGGAGGAATCATTCCCAAAAAAACAAGCGAAGACATAGCTTAAAACTCCCTGTGCCTCTTTCCTTTCCTTTTCCTTTTAGTACCTCCGAGCTTGTTGCCTTTTGCTCTAGAGATGGAGAGATCCGATCTAGATGAATGAGTGTTGGACATGTGAATGAATCTGAGGCCAGCATCTGTGGGTGATATCACAGATATTGTTTTTGTCTGTGGGGTGAAAGCCGAGTAAAGACATCCTAGTAAGGTAACCTCATTCAGGACATGAATGCCAGCTGCTATTTGACCTCTGAGTCTTCTAGCATCCAAAGGCACAATGTTTACAGTGACCTCTGACTTCTCCTAATGTTCAAATCCTTGTCTAAGTCCAGAGTAGGAGGAAATGTTAAAATAGAAACCAGTCACTCTCCACCTTCCTGGCTTATCTTACATTTCCCAAAGTCTGCAACATGAACAGCCTGTGGACGTTTCTGGGCTAATGAGGAACAATCAGCAAACTTAGACATTTTGATCTTTTGGAAAGTAGCTACTTTTCAAAGTAGTATTTTGAAGTAATATAGTAGTATTCAAACAGATAGTATTGTTTAACATCTTTATTTTATGCTCTTTAGAACACGTATAGTACATTATAGACTTCATTAAGCCATTTAATTTTCCAGATTCCCACATTTTTGCCTTAAAAAATTAAGTTTAGAATTTGGTAAAATAATGACAAGTTCCATAATATCAAGAATGGTGACAGAACATATTATGAAGTTTCTTTCCCAATATGCACTGCCCACACCACCTCTTGATTATGAATGCATTGGCCATTTGAGGGACTTCTATCCTACATTTCAGGGCTTCTTCCCTTGGAGCTTGAAAGCACAGCTTATGCTGAGTTTGTGGCTGGGCTGTGTGGAATCAACGGGGAACAAGATGATGAGATCCAATGCTGCCACAACTTCACATGTTTATGCAAAGGTGTAGTAGATTTCAAGCAAAAAACCTTAAACTCTGAGGGACTAGAGCAGGGGTGTCAAACTCATGGCCCGCAGACTGGATGTGTCACGTGCTGTCCATGTCAATCCCCAGTTTAGTGAGGTGGAAAAAGTTGCGATATATCACATGACAACAATGTGACACTGTGAGTTTGACACCCCTGGACTAGAGCCACTGTATCTTGAAGCAAAGTTGCTCAATTTCCCCAGGGTCTAGTTGGTTGCAGATAGACTTAGAGAAGAAGATAGGGAGGTGGACATATCTTTTATTCCTTTCCTTTTAAAGTGTTTTTCCTCCCATTGTATTACTTTTAAGCTAGTCTGATTTTGTTTCAGTTTGGGGTGGAATAGAAGAAGGAGATTATATTTGGATCCTTGCCATCATGAACATTTCCTGCCCTGCTCCTATCTCTACCTGCTATACCAACTTTCTGGAACTCTGGTGGTCAGGAATGTTAAATTCAAAAATTGCCAATCATGGAACTTAAAAGTTGACTGGTATTTGTTTAATGAAGATTGGCAAGGAAGTATGAAAACATGTGGTATTAGATTTTGACCCTTTGTTACTCTTGGATCCTATCTCTCACCTGCTCATATACATCTCTGTACATTTATACATCTCTCGCTACATCTATACATCTATGAAACAGTATCTCAGAGGTTTACATACTGAGTTTCCCAAATAAAACTTTCAAAAGGTTCAAAAGAACCAAAGTTATAAAACTAAGAAAATGCTTACACTTTTGTTTGGTTCTCGGCTTATAAAAGTTTGCTTAGTGACCATTCAAAGTTACAATGGCACTGAAAAAAAGTGACTTATGACCATTTTTCACACTTACGCCCATCACAGCATCACCACGGTCATGTGATTTACATTCGTATGCTTGGAAACTGGTTCGTATTTATGACGGTTACAGTGTCCCGGAGTCATGTGATCACCTTTTGTGACCTTCTGATAAGCAAAGTCAATGGGGAAGCCAGATTCACTTAACAACAGTGTTACTAATTCAACAACTGCAGTGATTCACTTAACAACTGTGGCAAGAAAAGTCATAAAATGGGACAAAACAAATTTCTCACTTAGCAGCATAAACTTTGGGCTTAATTGTGGTTGTAAGTTGAGGACTACCTCTACTTGATTTTAAAAAGCTCTAAACCCTAACCTTAGGAAAAAAACAACTATTTACCGGATTTTCTTAGATAGTATATGAATAAAGCTTTTCCAAAGATGTGTAGACTGTAAAGAATAGACTGCAGTTATTTTGTACTAAGTTTTCATAAGGGAATTTAAAATACAGTTTGTAACATTGTGGAAGACAATATTCTCATATGTCTCTTGGAGCCAATGAGCATTTTGAAAGAATCCAGACAAGGCCAAAGTAAGGCTCTGGGAGCTGAGGAAAAAGATCAGCTAAATCCATTCGCTCTTTTTATTTTTATTGTTTAGCTGTGCTTATCAGGAACCTGGCAATATTAACCAATTAACCAATTTACTATGTCTTCATCTTGATTGTAGTGATTCCCTCCACTCCAGACTGCCCTCTTCCATGTCTCCTATCAGCTCCTACATTGCTCTGAAAGGATCCTTGATTTTGGGAAAGATTTCCAAGACCACCATAGACAGCAAGGAGGATATAGAGATGGAATTATTCATTTATTTATATCTCGTCTTTTTTGGTTTTACAAATAACTTAATAATTGGTGAACATACCCAGCACACCTCCCTCCCCCTCTTTTTCCCACAGCAACAATCCTGTGAGGTGGGTTGGGCTGAGAGAAAGTGGCTTTTCTTAGATTAGCAGACATCTCCTCATAGTAGGATCCAAATCAATGTGATTTACCAAATGAAGTCTCAACTTCTCAAACACAGCACTTTCTAAAATGTACATTTAATTTTAAAACCAATGTCAGTTTTAATTAAGCAGTATTTCTCAGAACCGGTTGCTGAGGAGGATGACTGGAAAATGTTATTCTGCTCCATACCCTTTTTTGTTGTGAAATTTCCCTCACTATCTGATTGGCCACTGTGGCATTAAAATGCTGGGTTTGGTGGGCCTTTTCTTGGCCTCAACAGAGATTTGCTGTTGGGGGCTTAAAATGCCTGATATTCAGAAATTAGATCCAGAGATGAGACAGAGGTGAAGCACAGAGCTATCTCCACAGAAGAAAGCTAATCTGCTTTCACGGAGCAATGTTTACTTTAACAAGAAGAAAAAGAAATTGTTAAAATATTAATATTGTTTTTGCTGTCTAATTCCTTCTCTGTGGGATATTTTGGGGATATTTGTTTCTAACTCTCTTCGTATCAGTTTACTGGAGTCGACAAGAAGATGGAAGAAGATAAAATAAGATTTGCCTAGAATACCACTGAGGCCCAATGGTGAGTCAAGATCCTCTGAGAAATTCTGTGCTATAAATTAACAGGGGAAGAATATTAAACAGATACATTATTAAACATCTCCACCTAGCAAAATTAAAAACAATTCCTCAGGGGAGAGGAGACATAATAATTTCTACATCCCTTTCCTGCTTTCTTCCTATTTTCTACTGTGAAAGGAAATTATGGAAAAGAAAGGAACTAGCAATTGAATTAACCCAGTCAATGAAAGCTGATGAAGTTTTCAGACCAGCTTCCACGGATTTTGAGGCCGAGTTTCTGTGAGACAGCGGTACTATCTGTTGGATCCATCTAGTTCCTTTTGAGTTTGGTTATGATTATGGGGCTCTGCTGTAGAATAACAGGAAGTGTGATTAGGAGAAAGCATCAGAGAAAACGTTTCTAATTTCTTCTCCAGATTGCATTTGGGCTTTTGTTTTTTCCCTTTCTAGCTACAGAAAGACTTTTTCTTTCCTGTTGGCTCTTGGGATGCTCTACAAGCAGGAAGACGCACGTACTGTAAGGAAAAATCTGCATGATCGTTCTTGGCGTTGGCTTCTTTGAACATCCTCTTGCTCACCAAAGCCACAAGGCCACCAGTGTGTACAAGAACTTGTATCTATATACAGTATGTAAGTATTGTAGACAGAGTCTTCAGGTTGGATAGACAAATGCAGACTCTGAGACACAAAATGCTCCTGCATAGGTATATAAATAGAAAAGATTTTCCCCAGACCTTTTTACCTGTATCATATACTCTGTGATGTGGATATTCAGTTTTCTTTACAGATGCCCATCAGAAGGTAAATGCACTAAGGCTTGCTTGTGGTATGGTGTGCTCATCACATGATCACTTACAGATGGCCATGTGAATGAATTCAGTCATAAAAAGCCTTTCTGAGCAGACCTAAAATAATGTGAATATTCTGTTTGTGACATTTGGTCCTTGATGGTGCATTCATGCATGAGAACCACTCATCTGTAGTTTCACTCAAGTCAAAACGAATGATTTGGTTGTCTTCAGTAAAGAGATACAACTAAATATAAGTGAAATGTTTGTTTGTTTTTTAAAGGAAAAAAATAAGTTCTCTAACTCCCCCATTCAGTCTTATATCTATATTTTGCACCCAAAAAAAGTGGCATTAGAAAAAAAAAAACCCACATGACATATTAACTCACAACTGTAACTTATTAAAGGAGTATTTTTTATTCTTATGAAAGAAAACATTCCCACAATTATATGGAAAAAATACATTAATAATATCTGTGTATCAGGGATGGATTCTGGTAGTCAGTACTGCTGGTTCGCTCGTGGGCTTGCATGCTTGATGTGCACTGTGCGCGCATGTGTAGTCTAATAAAAATTGTTCTGCGCATGTGCAGAAGCAAAAGACAAGATGGCAGCACCTATGGTGCTGCCCGGAGAACCAGTTTGGGACCCAGGCAGGCCTGGGTCGCTGCTGGTTCTAGCGACCCAGGCCGCCAAGCCACTACTGGTTTAGCTGAACCGGTCCAAACCAATAGGAAACCACCACTGCTGTGTATGCTTATGTTCTTCTGTCCCATTTACTCCAACAGTGTCTATAACACAAAAGGTCTCAGGTCTAGGTCTAACTAGAATATGTTCAAAAGAGGCTCACTTCTGTACATTTACCAAGAGCCAAGAGCTTTTAGACCACTGTTCTCCTTGCTCCCCTTGGAGAACAGGGACTGAGGTAAAATTCCTCCAACCATTATTAATAACTCTAGGAATCCTGTTGTCTAGGGAACCCATTGTCTGCATTCTGAAGGGTTCTTTATTTTTCTTTTTAGATTTAATGAAGAAATATTGATCAAATCTCCATTTGAAATATTCTTTTTGAAATCCTCATTTTAGAAATGTAATTTTTAAACCAATTTTGTTGTATTTATTTTGTACAATGACAATAAAGACTATACTAATTTCATTTTCCAAAACTGAAATTTTATGTTTATTATGAAAATATTTTTGGTTTTTTTTCTTCTGATAGGAAAGGAGGAACAAAAATAAATTTAAAATGGATAAGCCTTTTTTAAAAGTGCTTATTTTGTAGCTTTCTTTTTTTGTTTTCTAATAACTAAGATTGTAAATCTATGCAGGCATATTTGGAAGACCAATTACAGTTATTGCATCCTTTGAACTATACAGAATTTATTTTTGAAAATAAGCAAACTTTGCATGTGTCTCTGAGTTCCATGCAATATACTTATAAGACTAATTGTACTGGAATGCACCTTGAAATTTTCTGTGAAAATGCCTTGTAGTCCTCTTTATATGTAATTTAAACTATATTCAAAAACCTTATTAACAATTAAAAAGGGATAATTTGGTGATGTGGAAGACAGCTGGCTTGATGAAAAATTATTATATAACAAGCAGGAAAATTCATCAAGCAGAAATTTATTTGCCCAACAAAAACAGCAAATATAATTATTTGAACATGCAATAATTCTTTAAAAACATTTCCAACTCGTTTGTTTTACCTTTTTTACTACAAAAATAAAAGAAAGAATTATGTTTTTAAATTAAAAATAATCTTTTGGCTTAAAGCTCATAGATTTTCTGACTTAATTTTTATTTGAATTATTATAGGAATACTCTTTTAAGTCAGTTACTTTGATTACAGTAGCTACAAAGAAAGAAAATAAACACATTAATCCTGTTTGCCCTTTTGGACATTCATGTGCCCAAGCAAAATCAAGAGCCCCATTTGGGCCATTCAGGTCCCTCCCCCACATTTGCATAATTCTAGGAAATGGAAAGCGAACATCTGAACTGAACGTTTTTTAGTCACAGAGTTGCCTCCCACAATTGGGAAGTTTGCATAAAATAAGGCTTTAAATCATGGAAGAGGCCTCCAGGAATAGAAAACATGGTTTCTTCAACTTAGATGTTTGATCTTCAACTGTGGAAAACTGTAAATAAGAAGAAGCGGCTATGAAGGAAATACCCACATTTTTCCACATGTGTTTAATGTTCAACCGTGGAAGAGTAGGAAGAAGGAGAAATGGTTAAGTAGGAAATACCTCAACTTTCCTTCACTTTCCTGGTTTTGTGTCAGAAAATAGACCTAAAAAAGACAACTGACACAAAGTTATACTGAAAAAACTACCCAACTATATAAATAATAAAAGTTACTATTTGTTCCAGTATTAAAGGACATGCAAGAGTGCAGACATACATTGATCTGCAGGACAGTGAACCATCCAGAATAATACTCACTAATATTATCCCATAATCAGAGTTGTTGATGTGGGAAGTTTCATCACATTTGTGCAGGACTTATCTAAATGAGCATAAGCAGTATGCAAATTATTTCATTTTTGCACAATACCATACAGACTATTCATTCAGGCCTCTTACATTTACAGGCTTTTACATTGATAGGTTTTGAACATCTTCAAATGTCACATGGCAAAAGTTAAGGCCACCGGATATGATATGGATTTTCTGTCCCATAAATATCCAGATGTTCATGAAATATTCTAAATTGCTGGAATTATTGTATGAGATTTAGGGAATGACTTCTGAATTTTCTAATACTGTAATAGGACTCTAAAGGAGAAATTATTCACCATGGAATATATTGGAATGTTTTAAAGATACTTAACACTATCTACCAAAAATCATTGTATAATTATTCCACATGGCCCTTCTCAATACATTCACATACAGTAAGAAATGCAATGTAGGGAATAAAGGAACAATGGGGAACATGGCAAGCCCTGGGCACCCCATATAATTTTTATAAATAAATAAATTTTCTGGAAGCATCAAAATTCATTTCTGTGAACTACAAGGGAAAGTGGGAAAGAGAAACTTAAAAATGAGCACTAATAAAAAGTTGAGGAAACAGCAGGTAGGACAAAATGACTGAAGATACTGAAATCAAAAGCATAATAAAGCCCAATTTGTATTTTATTTTTGATAGATGATTAGAAAAAATAAATACACACCACATAAAAATATAGTTGCAATATTATCTGTATTCCTGGCAACTAAAAGTGCTAGACAGTAAGATTTTATAATTATATATTTAGCAATATATGTGACTAGATATGGGTATATGATGTATATTCATATAAATTCATATAACACATGAGTGTGATATATATAAATATTTGCCTAGTCAAGACAAACTGTAGTTTTGGGTTAAAAAGTTAAAATAATATGTAGTTTCCCCCTTCAAAGCAATCCTTCAAAACTACCGTAGTAGTCTTATCTGTAAATGTATTCTAAGATGATCTATTTAAAACTATTTAAATGAGAGAAGCGGTGGCTCAGTGGCTAAGATGCTGAGCTTGTCGATCAGAAAAGTTGGCAGTTTGGGGGTTCGAATCCCTAGTGCCACGTAATGGAGTGAGTTCCCGTTACTTGTCCCAGCTTCTGCCAACCTAGCAGTTCGAAAGCATGTAAAAATGCAAGTAGAAAAATAGGGACCATCTTTGGTGGAAGGTAACAGCTTGTGCACCTTTGGCATTTAGCCATGCTGGCCACATGACCACAGAGATGTCTTTGGACAGTGCTGGCTCTTTGGCTTTGAAACAGAGCTGAGCACTGCCCCCTAGAGTTGGGAATGACTAGCGTATATGTGCGAGGAGAACCTCTACCTTTACTTTATTTAAACCAGCCTTCCTCGATATGGTCTTGTCATTTGAGAATGATAAGAGTTGAATTCCAAAATATATGGAGGACACCAGTTGGGGAAGATTGACAGAATCTCAATGAAACCAACTAATTTATTAAGGAAATTTTGCATAATCTTTGTGTTACTATTTTTGAAAGTGGTTCAAGTCTCTGCTGAATTTATGAGATGCAGACCAATAACATTCATTTTAGAAGAGCTTTTAGAAATTTCAAAAAAATTCTTTGAATAAGGCAAAGAGAAAGTTTACTCTTACCAGGTTGTTTCACTTGAAATCTTTCTTTGTTGGGCAAGAAACTTTGCATGCATCATCTCTTTTCCTCTTTAAATATTGTAACATGAAACTTATCATTGCTTTTTTTAAATAAGAAATTTTCTTTTTCTTTCCATCAGTGGTGGTCTGAATTATTCTGATGGAAATCTATTAATACTTTTGATAAGTAAGCTGGTGAGGAACTCATAGAAAGACAGATGGGAGAAATAGCTGATGAACCAGTTTCCAACCATAATTCATTGTCTCATTTTTTTTTCTTACCTGGACATATTTCTAAAATCACTGTACCCCACTCTAAGACTAGCTGGATAACATTTCTGAGGTTTCTGAGGATTTCTGAGGAAAGCATGTACTGTGTATGTCTACAAGTGTATCTACGTATTGTGACTTGCTTGTGGTGATGGCAAGCGGGTTATATTTTCATGAGTTAAAGCAGGCTGTATGTTAAATATCCATGCTTACTTTATATGAATTGGCTTGGCTCACATTTTAACACAAGGGGGTTGGTGATATCATATAATATTCCACCTGACTTTTTAGACAATTATTTGTATTAAATTAAAAATCTTTTCATTAAGCAGCTTGTTTCAAAACTCCACAAATCTTCTTTGACTTTCTAGGCTTTTTATGCCACAGTCATCAAATGTGTCATTTTCTGGCAAATAGTGACTCAAGGCTCATGCTGGATCTTAGGCCTCAAAAACAGATCCTGAGAAAACAAAGATGACCACCCATTTTCCTTCTTGATCAGCTAGATAGTGTGAAAAGAAGAGATTGAGAAAGAAGAATCTCAGAAAATATTTTACCCATATATTTAATATTTCCCAAAGTGCAATAATGTTGTGGGAATGCAAAAGGTTGGACAATCCTAAATTCTATGTCCAAAATGTAACAATGGGAAGTTTTTGATTTGGTCATGCACATAAGATTATTGATGACTAATCCTCAAAGTTGAGTTTCATAACAACGTTTTAATGTTAATCTTTAAAAAAATTGTCCTATGCACACTTTAATTTAGCTTTACAATATTATTCGAGTGCTACAAAAGGCACTATGACTATTTATTCCATTTGTCTCTGACAAACAAACAGTCCACATCTCCTTATTATTTTTAAAATACATGCTTTTGGTTCACAGTGAAACATCTATACATCTATGGCCAGATGTAGCATTATTAACTGAGGTGCTGGTAGCACTGGAAGAAGTAGGCAACCGCCATAAGTGTTGTTTGCTGGAAGGATGTGACTAGTTCCCAACCATTCCTCCTAAAACCCATGGCCATTCCTTCCTCTGTCCTACATCCTGTTCTATAATCCTTCAGCTTTAGGATATCCTGTCCTATAATCCTTCAGCTTTGACAGAATAACTAGTTACCAGTCCCTTTGGCTTCTGTTTAATGGATGGAAAAGAATTATATCATTCTTTGAAAGCAAAGCGCCTTGCATTGGTTCTGTATGTTGGATAGCATAAATTAGACACCACAGTTAATATATAGCGCTTGGTAATATAATTGAGTCTTTCTTCCAAAAGCATAATGTAATATTTGAATTGAAAAAAAAGGAGACATCAAGATGCTTGCTATGAAAATGGAGATTACCCGAATTTTCTAAGATAACAACAATTTTTAAAATAAAGCCTATATACAGTATATGCAAAAAGAAAATAAAGAGTACCACAAAACTTTCCACTAGCTGCAGCAATGCTTCCTTAGTTACTCAGGATTCATTCATACTTCCTTGTAATTTACTTGGTTGTATTAAATGGTGCTCTATGTCTTAAATGGAGACATCTTCCATTTAAGAATCGAAGTGAGTTGGCTGTATTGGCAGAAAATGATATTAGCATGCAATGTGCTGTTTCCATTGCTGCTGCCTATCCTACCTTCCATTGCCTATGTTTCAAATTAATTCAGTCACTTGACCTTCCCCAAGGTAAAAATGACAAAGCTTAATACGTTTTACATAATTTGAGACTGCCCTTGGGTAGTGGAAGAAGAAGCTGGCTGGCGGGGGGATATAAATTTAACATTGATACAGTTAAATTGGGGACAATTTAAGGTAAGAAAGGCATGTGGCAGAAAAAAAAACACTGTCAAAGGATCTAACTGAAGTTGAAATCAAGGCTAAGTTGAGACAAGGCATATTCTCTCATGCGGGTTGAGAGAACCACTAACATCTCATCATCTATTATAAGCAGTGAGAAGCTGAAAGTGGCTCTCAGGACAGAATTGATGTTTATGTGAATGCTCAATAATTGCTCACATCACCCCAAGAGCCATGGTGGCACAGTGGATAGAATGTAGTATTGCAGGCTAATTCTGCTGACTCCCAGCAATTTGATTCTCATTCTCTCAAGGTTGACTTAGCCTTCCACCCTTCTGAGGCCGGTAAAATGAGGACCCAGATGGTTGAGGGCAATAGGCTGATTTTGTAAATTGCTTAGAGAGGGTTGGAAAGCACTGTGAAGTGGTGTATAAGTGTAAGTGCTATTGCTAGCTATACAGGAATGGTGGTTAAAAAAAGCTGTGGGTTTGAACATGTTAAGAAACACTTGGACTTTTCACTGGTAGTAGGCAATCAACTGTTCATTTGTCTTCATTTTTGTTTGCAGTAAAGATTCTTTTTTCTGCAGTCTGTATGAAACAAGTTTAACGTTGAGATCTGTAATTTATTGCTGAATTCTGGTTGGGGCACCTTGACTACAGTTTACGCTCAAATTATTCAGATTCAATAATATACTCTTGTGCTTGATATACCTGCACTGTATGTAGGCTCCATAATTTCATAAATAACATGGGCTTACTTGAAAAAGAATCTTCACATCATATGAGTTAGTTTGCCAAGGGCACACAAGGTGAAATTTTTATGTTACATTCAGCCACAAGATTCATGTTCAAATGTTGCTATGTGGACATTGGAAAGAGATATTATTGTCTACATGATACCAACTCTTGAAAACATATGCAATGTGTAATAAAAAAAGCAGTATGGGAAGAACAAGCATAATTCATTTTCTTGGTGATTTTCTGTAAAAATCACTTTTTATTTTCAGAATCATAATTGCAATGCGAGATAATATGGCTGCCTTTAAGAAGCAGATGTATGAGAAATACATCCCATTCACTGGGATTAGGTTATTAACATGTTCTTTCTAAAAGATTCTCAGAGCTATGGCTATTCCAACTGAAACAGCTCATAATTTATGCTAAGCTTCTATAAGCTGGGTGCTCTTTAGATGTGTGGATGTCTGTTTCAAGAATTCCTTAAAAGCATGGCAATTATTATGTTTTCTTACAGTCTGCCTCTATGAGAATGTCCAGGTTGAGGAACTGTGGACTGTAGAACTATCCCACAAGAGTTGAGTTGTAGAAGATGGTGACTGACATTGATTTCTCTAGAATTAATTCAATTAACACAGTTGGAATTTGAGGGGAAGAGTTCAGTGTGTGTTAACTTTCATATTCAATGAAAGTTCTGCATAAGAATTCATAACCCACTTTTCATTCTACCTTATTCAACTCATTTTTACCAGTTTTGCCAGCTGCAAATGTCAGAGAATTGCAGGTTAACATACCATAAATAATCATATGACTTTCTTATCACCAGCTGGACTTCTAAAAATACTTTTTAGATCATCCCCCCCCCCAACCTCTGTGAAGATGAAATTACAAACTGAAAGGCACCTTGATGCTCGTTATTTGAACAATTTTAGATTAGCTTGGACAGAAATCAAGCAAGCTCAAGGAGTGGTGGAATCTACTTTTTTTTACCACAATTAAGTAAAATTACAAGACATAAAATGATGTTTTTCTCATCAGCCAGTAGATATGTACTGTGTTCAGTACTGAGAATACTGGAAACTGTTATTAGAAGTTAAATAATGATGTTTCTTTTTCTTCCATCTCTATTTGCTTGATAATTAGAATAGAAAATTCAACACAGGTACAGATTGCTCTGCGACTGGGATCCTTAAATATAACCTGAACATTTCTTTGTGCAATTCATGATAGGTTGACACAGGCAAGTTACACAGAGCTTGAGAACAATTCACACGACATAATTTTATCTTACAAATGAACATCTATATAATTTAGCCCTGTACCAACTGGTTTCCAGGTATTTCTGAAAGCCTCATAAAAACAAACATTTAGAGCTGCTTGACAATTAGTCTTTCTTCTGTCCAATCCTTTTATCACAGTGTTATATTCCCCTCACCCCCAAGTTACTCTGTGATGAGATCAGTGTCAAGATGTGATTTTTGAATATCTTTATTTGTAGGTTTCCTGAATGGATGATCATGTCTGGAACAATTTGGCACCTGGGGATGAAAACTGCAATGGTTCCTTATCAGCAATAGCAACAGCAACACATCTAAATGATTAACAATTTTATTTTCTGCCAGATGCAAGCTGCTTCGTTTTGACTAATGGCAGAGTTCGCTCTTTATGTGAGATCTCAGATCTTCATGGGTCTCACCTGGTAGATCTCACTATGAAATGACCAGGGTAAAAAACCTGAAGTACATAAAAGAAGAAGGAAAGGACTGGTGTCCTTTGAATGACAACTTCACTCACCACCTTCTTGATTTTAGTGGGAGTAATTGAGAGCAATGGGATTTTACTATCCTTTCTGTCTCCCAAGCTCCTCTCCCCCAATAGCAGCATTCAGTATCTTGTTTGGTCCTATACCTATGCAAAAAAATTAAAAAAGTTGAAATATAATAACTATAATCAGAAGACACAAATTTCTATGAGATAGTTATAGGCTTCATAAGGTGCTTCCTGTGGCAGGAATATTAACTATAGTTAATATTAACTTTAGTTATAGTCTAATATGCCTGTTTGGCATCTGAATCTTCATGTGCACCATTAGCACTGTAGATCTAGATGCAAAAATTATATTATCAATCAATGTTCTTGGTGGTGTTCATCTGATTTGTATACTTATTTCTAGGAACTGGGCTTGTGAACTATGTAAATAGTAGTTGAAATAATAAAGTATTCAGTTCTGTTCCCTTCCCTGATTTTGGCTTCCTTTGTTGCTTAAAAAGTAATAATTCTCTCCATTTGTTCTAATTGTTCTATTACGGAGACTTCCATAATAATTTCTTCCTGTGCTTAGGGATTTTCATGTTGTGAAAATAAAGACAATACATGTTTTCATGAAAGATGCTGAATGTGTTGGGATAGCAAAGGAATGTAGCAATGAGACAGAGTAGTTAACATCATCCTCATATCTTAAATGCACATTATTTTCCAATTCAGTTCAATGAGATCTGGAGAAATAATCTTTGTAACACTAAATGTGGCTTCCTTCAAATCTCCCGCATGTCCCTTGGAATTCTGACTTTTAGCACCATCTAGTGCTAGTGATCCCTGGGCACCAGGTCACTATGCATAAATTTGCTACACTATGCATTCAAATTTGATACAATTCTTCATTACTAAGATTCTCTAAAGGAGAACATTTAGCATCCCCATTCTTTAGAGAAAACCAGTTCAGTGGATATAAAAACTGACTTTGTGGTGTAGATATAGTTTGAAAAATATTGAAAAACAAACAAAGCAGCCAATATGTTGAAAAATTGCTAGTTTAGGGAGATTCTCTAAAATGTCTACAGGAGAAACACCTTATACTTTTTAATCCTCCACAAACATGATTTCCAACAAATACCCACATTTCCCCCCTCCTTTCTCCCCCTTTTCAGGCTAGTCCAATTCCACCCAACCAAAACACGATCATCCTACAATGTTCACCTCAATGTTTACACCTATCAAAACTCTACAATACTTTTGGAACCAACTTGGCTGTCTTATACTATTTCTATTTATTTTTTAAATGAGCAATACATTAAAGCCTTATTCTACAATAGTACTTATTTTAATTATTTAAGGTTTTACGCTCCTGTAATGCAGTATAGTAATCCTCTGCATATCTGCCATATTTGAAGTTCAGGTCAGTAACTCTCTTGGCAGGCCATTCTAGCCAAAATCTGTTTGGTTAGCATGAGGCTGGTCATAAAACCAACAGACATTTGTGTAAATTGTAGCACCATCTATACTAAAATAATTAGCAACTAGGAAGAAAAATAGTCTATCTGCCCTTCTTTTTTTGTCTCCAAAATATTTTTGAGGGGAGGGGGGAATTACTGATAAAACTGCAAGTTCTGAATGTATAAATATGTCCACTGGAACTTGTGGAAAAAGCTCAAAGGACAATACTTTCATGCTTGAGAATGAACCTTCTTCAAACAACCTTCCTTGATGTAGTTATGGGATGGAATGATCTGGAGGGCAGAATTCTTCAGGCTTCCCAAAAGGAAAGTCTTGGATTTTTTTTCCTCAGTGGTCAGTAGTCATATGGATATGCTTTGCAAGTGGATCTTTGAGTGATTATATGCTCCACTTATGAATTTAGAAAATATGCAACAAGCACATAGGGGAGGAGAAAGGATGTTAAATATGTATTAAGCAAGAGCAAAGAAGAGAAAGCAAAGGATGAAGGGTGGTCTGAGCATGTGTTTTTGTCATTTTTTCAGGACTTGTCTGGCTGTTTCCAGCACAAACAGAATTGTACAAGGCACACTTCAGTCTTCCTATCCCTACAGGCCCTGTCTCCAAACAAGCAGATAGATGGATGGATGGCAGTTTGATGCTGCCTGCAGGTGAGGAGGAAGGCTCAGGAAAACAGCATAGTGGGGAAAAGACAAGTTTCCTCGTTTTCCCTGAGCATGACAGTCCTTGCCCTCTCTCCCTTCCTTGGCTGTGAGCGATGCAGGAGCAGGAAGGATCAGGCCAGCTGACTACATCTCCTCATCCTCACTTGCCTTGCTCCAACGGTGGCAGCAATTGGCAGTGATGCCCAGCAGGAAGTTGGTAGCAACAGAAGCAATGGAAACCACAAAGCCCACAAAGGCAATGAAGAGATAATCATCCAGGCTCAAGGTCAAGTGGCAAGCCTTGAAGCTCTCCTCTGTCAGGGAGACCAAAGAAGCACCCTCCATTTCGGGTGGCTCCCGGCACTCTGCCAGTTGGGTATCTGAAACAAGAATAATCCGGTAAGTCAAGCATGCCTATGTCTGTAGAAAGACTTGAAACAGTGAGTGATTTGCCCCATCCCACCCCTTTTGCTATTCATTTCTCTCAGATCATATCAGAAATTCCTAGGTTGATGGGGAAAAAATAGTACTTCTATTAGGATATCCTTAACTCTGATTTGATATTAAATAAAAGCCAACAAAGCATTTTGGAGGAGGGAGGAACATTCCCCAGACCCAAGCCACCGAGACCGTCCTTTTCCAGAGCAGATTTTGAAAGCAGCTGGGGGTTGCAGAGAAAGGGGCACAAGGGAAAGTCTTGCTGCCTGAGTGAATATCTATTCAAATGTTGGATAGTATCCAGTGCATAGAAGCTTACATACTCTCCTAAACAAGCGAGTGCTGGCCCATCACAGCTCATGCTGGGATATCAGTTAATGAACTGCATTTTTATACTTGCTCCTCTTAAGAGTTGAATCGCTGAATAATTCCCCAAACAGAATTACCAACAGCAAAATACAAAGCATAATAACAAATTAAAAAAAAATACTTCCCACAATATGTTCTATTTTTTTTTTTTTTTAAAAAAACAGCCCTTTCGGAACTATTCCCGGCCAAGCTTCACCATTCTTCCGTTATTGCTCATAATTAATTTTCAATCGCTGGCCTCGCTCATCCACTTTTTTTTTTTTGAGTAAAGCTAAACGCCAGAACTACTTTACACATGCAGTGAAATCACACTCTGCAGCTGTTTTTGGATTAAACACTTCAGAGTGCAGAGTCCATGTGATTTCTGGGTGCCTCTTCATGACCAATTTCTTTGTTTATTAAAAAAAGTTAGTTAATTAAAAAAAATTAAAAACATTCAAAATTAGTAATTTTTGCTAAGTTTAAAGCTGCTCTGAATGGATGGGTGGAGACCGGTTGATATAAAGCATTCATATCTTTAAGCCCACTTCGCGTTGTTAATGAAAATGAAATGCTATTGAATTGTGTCTAATTCCTTTTGACTACACAGATAAAAGTCACCATTGGATGTTTTCCTTAATAGTAACTGACAGATACACATGATTTCATTGCGGTCTTCTATGAACTGGTTCTAACAATAATGGGTTCTGTACACATCTTGGATAATACAATAATGAGTAACTGGGTAGTAAATAGCAGATGTACTAATGAAAATCCCCTAGAAAGCCCACCCTTTCTGCTTAGAGACATTTCCTTAAATAAAATACATAGCCTTGCTGACAGACATAGTGGCTCAGTGGCCAAGATGCTGAGCTTGTCAATCAGAAAGGTTGGCAGTTCGGTGGTTTGAATCCCTAGTGCCATGTCATGGAGTGAGCTCCCATCACGTGTCCCAGCTTCTGCCAACCTAGCAGTTCAAAAGCACATAAAAATGCAAGTAGAAAAATAGGAAACACCTTTGGTGGGAAGGTAACAGCATTCCCTGCTCCTTTGGCATTTAATCATGCCAGCCACATGACCATGGAGACGTCTTCGGACAGCGTTGGCTCTTTGGCTTTAAAACAGAGATGAGCACTGCCCCCTAGAGTCGGGAACGACTGCATATATGTGTGAGGGGAACCTTTACCTTTAGCTTTGCTGACCAAAGTGATTAAGGAGTGTCAGTGTCACCTGCATTTCCTTGCTTCCAAATGCTGGATAACACCCTTTCCTTCATTATCCAGTCTACCAACATTTAGCAGTAGATACATTTTAAAAAAATACACATAGACTCAGTTGCATAAGGGCACTTAAGGAGATGAAGGTGCTATTAAAGCAGGGCTGCCTTCTGCTGTCCTTGCCTGAGCAGGATTTCCTGTCCTCAGGCCCTCAGGTTTGCAGCTTGAGAGATAAGCAAGAAGGTCAGAAAAAGACTAGGGTCAGGAAAAAAAGAAACTGTGAAGAATGGAAAAGGATGCTGATTTATGATTATGCAAGCTGGGGATCTACTACAAGGGCACAGAAAGGGCAGCGAGGCAAGGTGGTACATCCCAGAGCCCTTTCTCGTCATCGTACTTCTTCTCATACAATTCTGACAATGTTTTACTTTGCAAGGACATCACATCTCTGAGTGCTTCCAAAAGAGTTTTTGACTCATAATATCTGAAATACTCCTCACATAGTGAGTGCAATGAGCTCCTGCAATGTCACAATAAACATTGCCATTCTTGTCCATGTTTTCACTTTTATTATATTTAAAAAGTTCCTGTTTCTCCCCTCTTCTCTTCCTCTCTTTCAGAGTTTTCCCTCCAGGGGCTCTGTTGCACAGGGGTGGAGGAGGACAGTCATCTGCAGCCTCCAGTTAAGTATGATGTGGCCATTTAGGTCTTGGTAATTGACAGAAATGAAGAACTTGTGGGTAGTAAATCTCTATTCATAACATCCTGGAGGGAAAAGATGGACAACTCATGTGCCTGGGTTGTGCTCCCTCGAAAAAGAGAATCATGTCTCTGCCATAGCTGGAAGATTAAGGCAGCAATAGCAATAGCACTTAGACTTATATACCACTTTGCAGTGCTTTACAGCCCTCTCTAAGCAGTTTACAGAGTCAGCGTATTGCCCCCAACAATCTGGGTCCCCTTTTACCCACCTTAGAAGGATGGAAAGCTGAGTCAACCTTGAGCCTGGTGAGATTCGATCTGCCAAATTGCAGTCAGACGGCAGTCAGCAGAAATAGTCTGCAATACAGCACCCTAAACACTGTGTCACCATGGCTCATGAATGGTGAATTGTGGGAAGTACTTACTGATATTCCTACTCACGCTGTCCTTTGGAAGTGACCTTTGTGCTGTCCACTTGCCCTGCTGCTTTGTTCTGGCCCCAGTACAAATCATCAGGCTGCATGGGCCCTTTGGAAAGCCATACATGGGATCAGTTCACTCTGGTGCTTTATCCTAAGAACCAGGCTGAACTGATGGATTCCCTGCACATCTGCTGGCCACCTAAGTGGACTTTCTTCACAGTCAGGCATTGGGTGAGGCAATGTGTGCAGAGACTCTCTGTGCTGCAGATGCTGATATTATATTGATAGCCAGCATTAGAACAATGCTTTGCTTTAAGGAAGGGTCACAGAGAGGTGACAGAAGGAGCAATAGGAACTACCATACTGATTTTCAGCATAATACTCTTTGATTTTTTTTCAAAGCACCTCTTGAACCTTTGCACTCACATCTGGCCTGTAAACAAAACATAAATATGTGGATAAACTGCCTGCTCCCCTTCCCAATCTTAGAAAAAAAAGAGATCTGTAAACTATGACTAATAGGGCAACTCGCCGAAACAGGAGTCATCTTGCTAATATGACCCAAACTCAAGGAGATGCTATATGTTGACTGCTTTGTTCCACCTAGCCTCACCCCAATATTCAGGTTTTGAAAATAGCCTCCCTCAAACATTACCCACCCCCAGGAATCTAGTATACAATTCAAGCAAGGATAAGGGGTTCTTCTGCCCCCCCCCCCGGGATTCCAAAACATTCAGGGAATTCCTTCTCATTTTTATTATGTCTGAGGGAGTTGCTTATAATCTTCTTTCCTTGCTTTGCTGAGGTGATCAACCAGTTCGGGACCACTCCTAAGCCCTTTCCCACAGAAAGTGTTGAAGCACAACTGGTGAATAAATTCACTTTGCTCAGTCAATTTGACCCACCAGTCAAGCATTCCTATTTAGTGTCATAACAGTGGGTGCTTTTCAATTGATTCTCATTTGGCTGGGACACTGGGTGCTAAGGCAAGCAAGAACAAGTAAGGAGTGCCTTAGCTCTTTCTGGATTGTCTCCCAATCCCAATGCAACTTTCACCTGTATTTACATGCACATACGAACATAGAGATAAACTCTTTCTCATCATGCTTCTGTGCAAGTGGTAATTCTTTACACAGTATATACCATCAACACTCTGGGAAGAGACCCCAGTTTCCATTCTGTCATTTTCTGACTGCATTCTGTAATGTACTCTCCTTACATATGCTCTCTTCTCCATTCTGTTATCTTACTCTCACGTGGAACTCCTGCATAATGCTATAATAATTTATCCAGAAGACCTTTCCTGTCTTTTGCTCCATTTTCAGAGCAGCAATTACTTCTGTCAATTTAAGCAAGCCATTTTAAAAGGAAGAAATTGACCATTAGTTGTTTTGTTAACTGAGCATAATCTATATTTAATCTGGTCTCAAATATCTCTGCAGGAGAGATACAGAGATAGAGAAATAGACAGACAGACACATACACATACACATATAAACACATGCATATATACACTCATACAACTGAGAGTGCCATTGTATGTAATGATTAAGATGCTGCGCTAGAAGTGGGAAAAGCCAGCTGTAATCCTTCTAGTCTTAATTGAAGTTGGTCAGGTGACCAACTACTTTGAAAAGCTAACTACTCTGAAAAATAGATGGCAACCCACGTTGTACCAGCATGGTAGTTTCCAATGGACCTGGTTGGGTTTCAATGGAAACTTGGAGTTCTTTTTGAAGGTATGACATGTGGTGAGCAGTGATGTGATTCAAAATTGTTTACTACCAGTGCTGTGGGCGTGGCTTGCTGGATGTGGTGTGGCTTGGTGGGCATGGCTTGGTGGGCGTGTCAGGGGAAAGATACTGTAAAATCTCCATTCTCTCTTCACTCCAGAGAAAGGTTACCACAAAATCCCAATTTCCTCCTGATCAGCTGGGAATCAGGACGCAGAGAATAGATGGTCAGTCAGAGGTGGTATTTACCAGTTCTCCAAACTACTCAAAATTTCCGCTACCGGTTCTCCAGAACTGGTCAGAACCTGCTGAATAACACTTCCGATGGTGAGACTAAAGTCTTGGTTGTCACTTGGAATAAAAGACTGGCTGAGCTTTTGATCAGATTGTACCTGTGTAGCTTCTCTTCCTTTTTTTAAAACAGTAATTTTATTAAGAATTATAATTACAATAAAATTAAAACAAAAGAAAAAGAAATATAAAAGGAAGTGACTTTCCATCTGTATTTTCTCTTAAAATACCACAAATGATCTCTTCTTTCCATATCTCATTTCTTATTTATAAACAAAACTGTAGAACCTTGTCATTTCAATTCTGATGTTGGCAAAAGTCTAATAAAACTTAGCAAACAACACATCTATTTTAACCTTGATTAAATAAACTGACTTTATATTCCTTCCATTTACTTATTTAGTCCCTTCAAACAAAGTCCTAGAACTTGATTTCTTTTCATTGTTTTTTTTATCCCAAAATACTTCAAACTTTAACAAAACCCTTTTGTACAGACAATGTGAGAAAACCATCTGATTCACCCTCTTAGTCTGTTATTTGTGAATCCCATTTAATTATTAAGAGATCAACTCATTTCTTTTGTATCAGGGCTGTCAAACCCCCAGCCCACAGGCTGCATGCATTACATACTGGCCACGCCCATGCCCATTTTAGTGAAGGGGAAAAAAGTCCCCATATGTCACATGATGACACCGTGATGCTGTGAGTTTAAAACCCCTGTTTTATATATTCAGTATAACATCTTTTTTCCATACCTGGAAAAAGTATAGTCTGTCATTTTTAAATTCACTTTCAACTCAAATCTCAATCTTTTGAAATATAATTTTTTTTCTTATTCCATGACATGTTTTAGACTCAGTCTATCTCTTGAGGCAGACACTATTAAAATTAACTTCTGACACCATTGTTCAAAAATATCCTTCAAAGTATCCAATGTTAAACTATTTTGCTATATTGTATAATTATGTTAAATTTGAGTGTTCTTCTCCTTAAAGTGTAATCTTTAGTTCTTTCTAGTTCCCTCCAATGTCCAGTTTTTAAAGTCTTATCTTACTATTTATTTAAAAAAAATAAAAACAAAAACATTTTCCCATTGAAAGGATTTTTCAAATTAATTAATTCCAATTTTTTTATTTCAAATTTAGCTGGACCGTCTATTTTTAATGTTCTAAAATTGACGTTTTAATCACTCTTTTGTTAATTTTTTTAAAAAAACAGTTCTTAAATTTGTAGTTAAAATTTCTTTCACTAAGGATTATAGGAAATTCACCGAGTGCTGTAAAAACTGTTGATCCAAAGATTTATATTAGCTGAAAACCAGTTAAGAAGCAGTTTCTGAAATTTCTGGAAGTTCTTCCTGAAAGAACACAACATTTGCTTACTTTGTTTCTAATTAGAAAATTAATTTTCTAATTGTAATTAGAAAAGAAGTAAGCGTAAGCAAATGTTGTGTCCTTTCAGGCAACAGCAGCAATTTGACCAAGATAGCTGTTCCTTTGTTTCCCAGAGTACTAAATCCTTATGGTCTTCAGGTTTTGCAGTTTCCTAATGAAGAACAACTATCTGGAACACTTATTGGTGATTTCAATATCTGTCCTTGTCTGGAGAGAAATTATTGAAGAGCCAGTCTACTTGTCAACCCTTTATTCTATCAAGCTCCAAGATAACTTTTTGTTGATCTGCCTTCAATTATGTGAAGTTCTGTCTTCAGTCCTGCCATCTTTAGTGAGACAAGGTAGATCCTAATAGCAGATCTAATTTATGTTCCATTGGGTTCATTCTCTGTTGATCTCCAGAAGCTCTCCAGATATCTCATAGCTCCTTCTGCTCCATAGTAAACCAGGGAAAGCCTTGGGATCCACAAGGGAGGAGAGGCTACATGATAGCGACTTCCAGGTAAGAAATGATTTCTTAAAAGTACATGTACATTTCTGCCCATATCTACAAAGGGTGGTTTGGCAGCCCTGTTTCAAGAGATTCAAATTATAGTGAATGCATCTTTGAGAGGAGGGATGGGCCCACTGAAGAAAGTAGTGATCTGCTCCTTAAGACACTAGTCCAATTGGGGACAATTTTTAGTAAAGAAACGTAGAGAAGGAGGTCATGTTGCAGTTTCACAGAACCTTGGAAAAAATGAATTATCTGGACTTGTTTTAGTTCATTTCATGTCTAGGCATGGCAACAGTACTGCTCATGCTTATGGATAATCTCTGGTTGGAGTGGTATGGGAGCTGTGTACATATTCTGGCTCTTTTTGATTGCTCAGCAGCCTTCAGTACCATCCATCATGATATCCTTCTGGACTGACTTTGGGATTAGGAATTTGAGGCACAGACTTATGCTGATTTTCCTCATTCCTCTGGGGTCAGTTCCAGTCAGCACTGACAGTGGGGAGAGAGATTAAGCCCATATCACCAATTATGTAGGATTCCTCAAACCTTGAGGCTCATCCCATTCCTATTTAGCATCTATAAAAACTGTTACGTGAAGTTAATAAACATCACAGAAGGTCATCACTGTGCTGGATTTTATCTGTGTGTTTGATGAGTGTGTTATTGCTTATTCTTGGGTGCAGTCACCTGTGTAAGATGGGCAGCAATATAAATCATTTAAGTAAATTAATAAATGACACCCAGTTGTATATTTCTGCTATGGGCCAGCCAAATGACAAATGACAAGCATGATCTGTGTCTCTGGAGGCTGTATCTGAAGGCTGTGGGGCTTTGCATGATGAAGAACAGACTTGGTTTAACCCAAATATGATTGAGGGTTTCAGGGTTCATTGACTCAATGATTTTTCATCCCTAGTTCTGGATGATATCACAGCAGAAAGAACTGGTAAAAACTTTTTTTTTGGTGGGGGGTGTCCTAGATTCATGGTCCCTATTCAAAGAGCAGGTGACAGCCATGGACAGGAAGGTTGTTGTTCAATTTGGTGTGGTGTATTCTTTCTCCAATTGGATGGCAGCACACATTGTGTCTCATCTTTGATTAACTCTGAAGGGGACTATTGCAATTGAAGACTATCTGGAAGCTACAAGTGGTCCAGAATGTGGCATTATTAACAATTAAGGATGTGGCTCGATACACCCTTGTTCCCAATAAGCTTCTGAGTGTTGCCTAAAAGGCTGGTTGTCACTTTTTATGCACATATATAGTTCAGAATATTTGCAGTCTCTCTCTCATTACCTGCTCCATCAGATCTGGCAGAAGGTACATGTACCAGGTCCTGTCAATTAAAGCCTGTCAGTTGGCAGACTCAGGAAACATGGCTTTCCTGTATCAGAAAACCCATTTCTTTTGAGATTAGATTAATCCCATACCAGTTGCCCTATTATAAAGCTTCTAAGTACTTGATTTCCCCCCCTCAGAGATGGGAGCTGATTGAATCTGAAAAGTGAACGAATTTGTTACTGACAAATTAACTGACAAACTTAGTTTAGCCTCCTTTTGCTTTCCTATGAAATTTTTCTATTGCAATTTAATTTCATTGATGTTTTAATTGAGTTAGAGACCTAGAACTGCTTTATGTGAGAGGACCAGTTATATAAATTTAATACATGTCAATATGGTTATAATGTGTGTGTATCATTTGACATTTATTTTTATTATTAGATTGAATTGCTTTATTCAAGATATATATATTATAACTAAGTTATAATATAATATATACATTAAATGTATATGTGAAATATTTGTTTTTCAGTATAGACATATACACAGACATAATGTTGATTATTTAAAGACGTTTGAAGCTCCAAATATACACATATACACATTTCTGAAACTCAACTTGACATTTCACCTGAATTAAAATCCCATTACCTGTTAATAAGCTTTATCCTTAACCTCATACTATCTTTGAGACAAAAAGATATTTCTCTTATACTTCAGATGAAAGTTTAATACACTGCCTGAAGGATCTTTCAGAAAGGATTCAGAGATCCTTTCAGCTAGGATCTACATTTGATGGGTCCTAGGAGATGCATCCTCTCTGCCATGACGTCTGCTTTATGGAACATTCCCTCCACTCCTCCCAAATTAGATTAGCTCTGTCTCTAAGACATGCTTAGATGGCTTCATTGCTGAGCTGGCTATTTTTATTCCCTACGGTTTGTATATCTGTACTTAGTAATATTTACTCTTTAGGTGATTTTTACATTTTTTTATATATCTATGGGGTTTTTGTATGTGGTTTTATTTGTGGTTTGTTGTATGCTGCCCAGAGTTCCCTTCGATGAGATGGGTGACTATCTAAACTTGATTAACAAATGAATAAAGATTTCATAGCAAGATAAATGATGCAATTACAAATAAATCTGAGAATTGGACAATTGCTTCATTTCACCTACCTGACATACATCTCTGGATCCTATTTCTCAGCCACTTCAGCAGTGGTTCCATGGTACAACTGCATATCCAGGGATTGCCTCCAAGTTGAAGAGTCATCAGGCCCGTGAGACCTTCTAAGGCTTCAAGGCTAAGGAAAGACAGAGCCCCATAGCTGAGATCAAGTGCACGTAGTTGGACCAAGCCTCGGAAAGCTTGGGGGTCTATCTTCTTCAGCCAAGGGTTGTGGCTTAAGTCAATATATACCAGGCTGTAGGCTTCCTGAAACATATCAGCCACCACCTGAGTCAAGTTATTGTAGCTCAAGTCCAAATGCGAAAGGTGCTTAGATGTCAAAAAGAGTCCAACTGGTAGTTCAACAAGGGAGTTGTTCTGCAAATCCAATACTCTCAATTCCAAGTAGCAGGTAAGGTATCCAGGAGGGATGCTTGTGAGGTGGTTGTGAGCCAAGCTTAGGTTTCTGGTGTCCAATGGAAGATCTGGTGGGACTGAAAACAATCGTAGTCCACTGCAATCCACGGCCTGGCTGCGGCATGTGCACAGAACTGGGCAACCAGTGACAGCACTGGCAAAGACTACTACCACTGCTACAAGGAAAGGGCTTAATATCATGGCAGGAGAGCAATGGGGTACAAACTGCTCTCCTCCCAGCTGGACACAGTTTGCACTCATTTTGGCAAGGTGAAAGCTACATGGCAAAGAGAGGCCAATCAAGAAGGGGCAGTAATGGGTGGAGACACAATCCAGCCAATGGGAATCACTGACAAAAAACTGCTACATTATGGCTGGAGAAACGAGGAACATTGAACCCAAGTTTGTCAGATCTTGAGGCACTTATAGGACCATAAAATAGTTCTAACTAAGCGAGAAGCTGACAAGTTTTGGTAGCTTGTTTAGCTTCCAGAATAATTTTTTTTTTCTGTAGGAAGTTGAAGAGTGTAATCTACCTGCATACATGCATATGGAGAAGTTAAAAGATTATAATAAAAATATGTAAACAAAGCTGATAACTTTTATCCAGCATCTGCTGATTACTAGATTTCTGGATCTTGAATTAAGATAAAATGTGCTCCTATTTTAGTGTGTTTTATTTCGTGTCGGTGCGCTGAAGACATAATTTGCTGATGCCTTGCAGAAGTTTCTCATTGCACTAGAAAAATATAATCAGGTCACTGCTTTTTGCAGTCTCAGTAATTCTATCTGCAGTTCTACCAGACTAGAAGGAATGTCTCCTGGAATCATTCAGGTATTACTAAAATAAGTGAAACAGCTGTCTTTGACTGTTCCCTTTTCTGTTTCCCAGAAAGCTAATGTTTGAAGAGGTTCCTCTCGATAAGCTGCTGCTAAACTGGATCAAGTGAGTCTTTTTTTGGAAAGGTCAGGAGAAACTAAGGCTTGAGGTGAGGAGCCTCTTAGCAGTCCAAAATTTTACTTGTCTGGGAAGATGGCTAGCCATTATCTTTCACTTTAGGAGCAGATTCCGCCCTCCAGAACTAGAGCCACTGAAATAGGTACATAAATCCATGTTGTGCCTAACTTGAAAAACTAAGCTGGAAGGTGTATGCCAAGAACAATCATTTTTTAAATAATAAGGGTTAGGAGAAAGAATGTAATGCTGTCCTTGAAGCTCGGTCTTCTTTCCCAGGCTAAAGGTCTTCCAGGACAACCTGTCAATGAAATATAATGAAGATCAAAGTGGGGAGTGGGGATCATATACCCCTTGTGCATTCAACATAGCTCTCCTTTTGCCATCTGTTTTTAATAGTAATGCACACACCCCACTTTCTTCCCAAATCACTGCCAAAGCCCCTACTCTTTGTCCTCTATTATAAACATCATTTTGAGCACTCCATACAATTTTCTCAATGTATGGTTGTTATTGCATTTACTGTAGCACTGGACTGAGATGTGTGGGAAGAAAGAAGATTGAGGCACTGCTTGTTTGGCCAAAGAGTGAATTTATCTTCAAGGAGGCAAATATATTCAACTTTGGCTGAGAAGGAGGAAAAGCATTGTAGTTCAGTGTGAAGCCAGCTGAATTCGATTCTACATCCATTACTTGTCCCACACATCTGGAAGGCATTAGATTGAAGAAATCTGCCTTAAACTATTCAGTTATCCACTTCTATCTTATGTTACAAGTCCATTATAAATGACCTGAGATGCCCTTTATGACTGTGGGAAGGCAGAAATCAACTTGTATCAATAAAAGATCAATCATTCCAAAAAGCTGAAAAATGGGAAGGAGTCTAGGTGAGAAGGTGCCTGGAAATAACACCAAATTTCACCAGAAAAGGGAGTACCTAGTTCTAAAACAAACTATCTTGTAGTTAATCTCCCTTGAACATGGAGGATTTACTCAAAGGCAAAGTTTATGGAACTTTGCCTTCTAGGCCATGCTGGAAGATAAAAGGAAAGTGGAATCACTAGGCTGGCTGGAAGACTTCTGATTTGGGCTGT
Organism: Thamnophis sirtalis; assembly: GCF_051295495.1. Lineage (NCBI taxonomy): Eukaryota > Metazoa > Chordata > Lepidosauria > Squamata > Natricidae > Thamnophis > Thamnophis sirtalis. Next base: position 65,052,873 of record NW_028261381.1, on the reverse strand, counting down.
TTGTTTAGTGTTTTTTTTCTCAAACACAGCATAAATCAGCATTTGATCAACCCGGTTGAGAGATGGCATGTAAAAGCAAGTGAATCAGAGAGTGAATGGGAATTAATTATTGAAACTCTTTAAATACGCAGACTTCTTTTATTCCTTTTCATATCTACTATTGTACAAGAATCCAAATCTTTTGAACTTGATCCCCAAGTGTGACCATCCCTACTTTAAAGTAGAAAATAAGGGAGCTCAGGTTAAACAACCACATTTTTTGTAACAGGTCCTGGGATTGCATTCAACCTTGTTCCTGCATCCTCTGCCAATATAACCTCTAGTTACTTCCTACAGTTCAGGGCCAAGCTGAAGGGCACCGCCCATCCATAAGGTCTGCTGAGGGCTTCTCTTTCTGCAGCTATGAAGCAGTTTGGAGAGTTACTCCATAGAAAGAAAAAACCTGGTTTCTATGTTTCCATCAAAGGACTGGGGCTGTGCTACAGAATCCCTGTATCTCTTTCCATCCTTTGTGCACCCTTGGGGCAGGAGTTCTTCTATCATGATTTCATTCTTCCTTTTTCTTTCTGATGCTATTCTCCTTCCATGAACATCTTTTCCCTGTGTAGCCCCCCCCCTCCTTTCCCCACTTCTCCTTATCTTTTGAAGATCAAGCAAGTCACACAATTTACCCCAAAAACTCTGCTGAGCTGGCATCCCCACACGCTTCCTTTCAACTAGCCTTTCTTTTCATATCCTTGCCCTTACTCTCTTCCCTGGACCCTTGGGAGATGCACATCTCCTCATCTTCTAAGACACACCCTGCTCACACCATGTTCACATTTCCGAACCTAGAAATCTTACTTTCCTTAACCAAATGTCGTATGGCACCAAGCATGCAGCCCCACTTTCCTTCCCCTCATCCCTTCAGTTTCATCTCACCAGCAAATATAATTACTTACTCTGAGCGGAAGATTTTTTTTTTAAAAAAATTGTTGCCTTATTCCATTAGAGATGCCTCTGCTTCCTGCCAGATCAGCCTTCCCATTCCATGGAGTCTTTCTTGCCTCCTTCCCTCTTGAAAATAAGGACACTGAGGAAATTTCAGTCTCTCCTTGAATTGCAGCCTCTGCTTGTGTGTGAGTGTGTGTGTATGTGTGTGTGAGTGAGTGTGTGTGTGTGTGTGATTCCAACCAGGTCTTTCCCCACCTCCTTTCCCCTTCTTTCTTTCGCTCTCTCTTTCTTCCTTGAGGGCCAGGTACTGACGTTTCTCTGTCTCTTAGCAACTGCCTCCTCATCTCTGAGCAACAGGAGAGCGGAGGGGCTGCAGACCCCACTGAGCTGAGGCAGGGAGGCAGTGGCCAGGGTGGGGTGGAGTGTGAAGGGTAGGGGTGGGGGGTGGGCAGGAGGCAATGGATGCATAAAAAATGTGCCCACGAGATCCTAGAGACAAGCGAGGGAAGACACATGCTCTGAGGTGGGGGAAGCAGAATCGGGCAGACAAGGGGGCGGCTGGAAAGCTGGGAGACAGACGTGGGCAGAAAAAGATCAGACAGGGACATGCCAGTGCATGCATGCACGCACAGAAGCACAGAAACGGGTGGGTGGGGAGGAACCAGGAATAAAGAGGAGATGCCAAGGAAGCAGTTTCTCCTTGCTAGCGCTGAAGAGTTGCTTGCACCTTCTCACAATAGAAGGGCTGAGAAGAAATAGTCTTGCATGGCACACAACTCTTGCCTTTGCCTGGAGCAGATGTTTTGCCCCAACAGCTGCATTCGCCTTCTTCTTAACCTTCCCATCCTCCTTTCCACCAATGGGGTTAACCCTTTCCTCACTGTGGTGCTTTGGATTACTTGTAGTTATTTTTCACCACCACTCCCACCCTCTTACAGGGATCTGTTTTCTTCTTTCTCTGTAGGGGACCTTGGCACTTCCTAGGGGTGGCTTCATGTATGTTTTATGGCTGCTATCTTGCTGTCATCTGATGGGTAGACAGCTGGTGCAAACCTTCCGAAGGGGTGCTTGGTGTTCCTCCCTTGGGTGGCTGTTAATTGGTTTTTCTTTCAAGATCCCACTAGGTTGTGAAGGAACTTCCTGTGTGAAATGGACTTCAGAAGGCAGATAGGATGCTTCTTAGAGAAGCACAGCAGTCAGTAAATGCCTTCTTTCAGATGCACAATTTTAAGCCTCACCAGGTGCCACTCCATAGGAAATTTGCTAAATGTCATGGACAGAGTGTCCTTACTGGCTCTCTCTGAAACTTGTGACTTGAAAATTATAGTCTGGGCTTCAGTTTATCCTGGCTTTACCTTTACCCTGAAGCCAGGGTTATAATTCTTTCTGCGCCATGGACCTTCTGAGAGTCCAGTGAAATCTATAGGCCTCTCATCCGAGAAATGCCTTTAAATACGTAAAATATCAGTTGTTTTATAAATGAAAGCAATTATGCTCACATACAGCTATATTTAATTTAATAGTTTAAATTATCAGACGATTAAATAAAATAATAAATATGTACCACAGTAATATTTGCGCGTCTTCATTCATCAGTAAGAAGACCAGCTAAATCTTAGAGGTTAAGTGAAATTAAGGCTATAATTTTTCCCCTCCTCCAAGGTCATGGACCCCCTGACATCTAGCCATTGACCCCAAATTAAAAATTCTTGCCTGATAGGAAGATTGCAAAATTCATGACCTCTCATAAGAACCCATAGGAAACATGAAACTGGACATTTTACAGGGGCAAAACTTGTTTTCAGCTAATCTCCTTTGCCAAAGAAAGATTCAGGTTGCACGAGCAATGTTTGTCATGCCTAGGGCTATGTGAACTTTTTTTTTGTTTTTAAATCTTATTTTGCACCAAAATATGCTCTATGGAGGAAAATAAAAATTCTGAATACACAGTGTAATGTATTCAGGAGACGGATTATCTTGATCAGTGAAAGAGCAAAAAATGGAACTAGCAAGAAAAATAATTAGGATATTGTCCATAACTTCAGGACCTTCCCCAGTTTCAGTTCTTAAGTCCCCTCCTTTAGAAGGATCCTGAGGCAGGATCTAAGTAGGGGTGTTTAGAATATCCTTATTATGGTGTTTGAGAGCTAGTTACAAACATATTTACCGCTACAAACCGGGAGACCATGAGTTCTAATCCTGCCTTGGGCACAAAGCCAGCTGGGTGACCTTGGGCCAGCCACTGTCTCTCAGCTCACAATGATATCAATCCAAAAATCTTACTTAGAGTGCTTAGAGTTGCTTGTGCCCATTTTCTCCATTTGCAACTAATGAACAAACTTGGCTTTTGTATTAATACATTTATTTGCAGCCATACGTTTTAGCAGAATTCATATAAAATTGCAACAATCCATATGTTCTAATATTAACAGCACTATCTGTCAGCATCTGCTTTCTTATCTCCCTTGCGGCCATTGCAAACAATGCAACTGGCTTTGTTACATGTTCATCTACATTAGTCAGCAGGAAATAAGATTTTTTCTTCTTCTATGCTAGACTGATTTAGTTGGCTTAACAAGAGCTTGATGAATGTAGATCTAGGTTCCTGATATAATTGACAGTGTAGTAATGAATGGATCAGATCTTCCTGATGTGAATTATTACAAATACATAAACACTGTGCAGTTGTTAACCCTTTATATCTACCATTCAAATGGGCTGTTGGAAGTCCAATGAAACTGTGTTTAAGGGAAAGGGTAATTGTAAATAGAGATATAATAGATCCCTGTCCATCTTTAAAAGATCAATACCACTGGGCCAACTTTTATACCTACCCTATATCTTCATCTTCTTCAGTTCTTTAAAGAATAAGTGGACCATCAATAGTAAAGGTAAAGTGCTTATCTCTGTTTCTTGGCCAAGAGAGCCAGTGTTATCTGAAGACATTTTCCATGGTCATGTGGCCAGCATGGCATTGGATATACTCCAAAGATGCATGGAATGCTGTTACCTTCTCACCAAAGTACTACCTATCAATCTACTTGCATTTGCGTGCTTTCAAATTGCTAGGTGAGCAGAAGTTGGGCCAGGTAATGGGAGCTCACCCTATTGTGCGCCACTCAGGTCTTGAACCCAGGCTGTCAGCTTTCCAGTTAAGCTCAACCGCTTTAACCACTGAGCCATCCCACCCCTGGGGACCATTAGTAGTGAATCATAATCTACACTGTTCAATCACATTTTGTGATTTTAAACTGCTTTCTTAAGGAGCCATTGTGATTTATCTGTATTTGTATGTAAGTGTCATCATATAATTTGAACATTAGGTAATTTTATGTTAACTAATCTATCTATATCAGTAATTAAAACTTCTCCCATAATTTTCCTCTATTTATCATGCAGAAAATATATCAATAAATACTGCATAAAGTCATTTTGAGGGACCATTAATGATTTGTGAATCAGACGTTCTAAACTGAAACACTGATCTATAGTACGATGTCCCTTTCTGACACTTGCCTGTCCTTCTGCTATTATCTGCCTACCTATTGTTCCAATCAATAAATCTGTTTAAAAGATACCTGGTATATAACTTTCACTCTGTGTCAATAAGTCTTATGGGGTGAAGGTTAGCAAGGTTGTAGAATCTCCCTTTTTAAATATTGAAATTGCTACACTATTTTTCCAGTCTACAAGGATTTGCTCCCATGGCATTGATATAAGTAAACAAGGACATGAGAGTAGGAGACCATCAATCATGGAATGTCTTAAAAAATTCTGGCGGTAACTTATCTTCTCCCTGGGCTTTGCCAGCTGCCTGTTGTCAAATTATTCTTTTAACTTCTGCAGCAGTGATTGGGGGTTATTTTAATTATGTTTTTAATATATCTGTACTCATTAACTGCTGGCTTGATATTCTAATATCCTCAAATTTATTTTTGAAATAAACTATCCAAAATTTAGATGAAATCTGTGCTTCTCTTATTATTTTCTTATTAGTATTTGGCCTTGGGAAACTAGTTCCCAGAATTTTGCATCAGTATTTTGTAAACATAACAGTCTTCAGTCTTGCCCTGGCTTTATAGTACCCTTGTTTCCTTCTCCTTATCAATGCTCAATATTTTCAGTATTTATCTCTCATTGCATCTATTCTGCCAAATGATTTATCCTTTATAATTTGTTTCACTTAACTAAGCAGTTCCTTAATCTGTGGTTCTTTTTCCTTGCCATGATTTACACACCAATGGTTTAAAATTCCCAACCATATTCCTAGCCACTTCCTCATATTTGATATTTGCATTTTCAGGTTTTTGAATAAGTGTGACCCTCTGCTATAGCATTGTTGGGCTATATCGTTGCATCGATCTTACAACTTTGGCCAAGGTGATGTCCACTTTAACTGTTTCTGATTCTAGTAGCTTTTATATGGTGACTGTCTTGTGCTACATTACTTCCACATATCCACATTAAGTCTGAGTCAAGTGGTAAGTGATCATTTTGGTCAATGTATAATATGAAAATATGGTGTTACTGGGATTATTGATGGTGATATGAATATATAATGAAAAACAGTAGTCCCACTCTGTAGCTGACTGATGTATTAGAACCCCAAGTCAATAGCAATAGCACTTAGACTTATATACCACTTCACAATGCTTTTACAGCCCTCTCTAAGCGGTTTACAGAATCAGCTTATTGCCCCCAACAATCTGGGTCCTCATTTTACCAACCTCGGAAGGATTGAAGACTGAGTCAACTTTGAGCCTTCGATTTGCCAAATTGCAGTCAGCCAGCAGTCAGCAGAAGAAGCCTGCAGTACTTCTCTCTAAACACTGAGCCACCTTGGCTCAATTCCATTGTTATCCATGTAAACTGGACATTTGTAATTTATACATTAATTTAAGTAGTTCTATTCCACATTTGTTTTGGATCTTGTCATGTGAAATAGAAACTAGAAGAAACTACCTTTCATTTAAAAAAAAGCCTTTACCCTTTCAGCTCTGTATTTCCAAACCTGAGCCCATTCTAACATTATAATCCCCACAAATAATTAAACCTGCACTTGTAGAATGATGAAACATATCAAATAACGTCTCTTTCAGGTTATCCCAATTTACGTTGTTGGGGGACATTGTCCCTTGAGATTTTAGCCTCAGCATTTGAATTTCACATATTCCATAATTTCCAGATCAAGATGTACTGTGGTTAGGCTCTTTGTAAGCCACCTTTAACATCTTTTGGTCTTTCTTGGTCCATCTATAAAAATACCTATAGCCAAGGAATGTTATCACATCATTTCCCATCAACCAAGCTTCTTGGAGAAAAATAATATCTTGTAGAAAATAAAAACATTCTCCACCTATGCATTTACTATTTGGTCTACTCTCACTGCAAAGGGAATATTTGTCATATTTGTCATTTGACAAACATATTGTATCTATTGGCCTTTAAAGAAACTGAATCATCCTCTGGCTATTTCATTTGTTCCATTGAATTTAAAATTCCCTGAGCATCTTTGTAAACATAATAATTTGTAACCCTGGGGGTATTTAGTGTAAACTTTTATGTTGTGTCCTGGGCTTTCTTGAAAGGTCTCAAGTTCAATTCTAATTCTAGTTTCTTTCTCCTGTGCACTTCTGTAGTAGTCTTATAAATTTCTGCACTGGCCATCCTCATTGTCTTATCCATCTTGTCTGGCAAAATATTTTATGATGTTCTGGAAATCACTGGCTCTCAGCTGTTCCAGATTATGTCCCTTTGTATACTTTCTTTCATGACCCTTTACAGTGTTTACTGTATGTCGCTTTGCCATTTTCTTTTGATAATACGCATATTATTAGAAGGTTTACTTCTGCACACTCCAGCTCCATTCTGTCAATCCATCCACAATTCTTAGCTCAGTTGTCCTGAAAGTGCTTCTTCCAAAAAGTAACTGGACTTTTTGGGGTGGTGGGGGTTGAAAATGTTTCACTTCTCATCCAAGAAACTTTTTCTGTTCAGAACTAAAGAAGCTTCTTGGATGAGAACTGAAACATTTTTAAACAAAAAAAAAAGTCCAGTTGCCTTTTGGAAAAAGCACCTTTGGGACATCTAATGACCTTGATGATTGAGACTCTCCATAGACATAGCTTGGTTGTTATGCTCAATATTCCCACTTGTAATATATATGAAACCTCTATTCTTTTGTTTTTCCATTGTTAATTGGTTCAAGTTGCTTGTTAGACTTACAATCTACATTTCCTCCAAAAGTTCAGTAGCAAGCATAGATCTGCTTTCTCCTATTTCTCTTCCTTCCTTGCCCAACAATTCCTGCACCACAATCTGTGAGGTAGGCTGGGCTAATGCAGAATGGTTCAAAGCTGAACCCTTCGTGTGAACCTGGATCTATCCAGCCTCTGCCATTTAGCCAGTATTTCTCAAACAGAGACATAAAAGTGCAAGGAAGAAAAAAAAAGTATTTTTTTTTACTTTTTTCCTTCCTTGCACAAATGTTCAATACAATACTATACTCAAAAAAGCACTTTAAGAATAATATTTATAAGAAAACCTATTTTTAAGATCAATACTGATATGATAGAAACTTTTACAAGGATGATTGGATTGAGATATACATTGTATCCCATTAGTAGGATTACTGTACCACTCATAAAAGGTATAATGCATATTCTCCAACTTATCTTCCTGTTCTTTGTCTCTCCAAAATCCATACCTTCCAGCTGTTTCTATGATGAACCTTTAGAGTGGCTGTAGCTTCTATGTGCTGCTGGGTACAATATATTTCAAATGGCAGAATTATCAATTTATCTAGAGGACCCTGCTAAGGGAAAGTACGCACTATTAACCGGAGCAGCAAAAATCAAGCTGGGGAGGTTTTCTAAATTGGCCTTAGGAAATTGTCTAGTTTTGATTCTTGGATAAAATGGGTGGTAAAATCTATTAAGAGCCAGCAAGCATCAAGAGGTGATGGGAGAATAGAAACTGTAATCCAAAGTTATGGGGAAAGGAGAGTTCTAGTTGTTGTTTTTTTAAAAAGAAAAGTATACAATAAAATGTGCTGGGACAAAGGGATAATCCACATTTGCAGGCAGAATATTGATCTTAGAATTCCTGCAAACACAGTAGCAGCTTTTCTTTTGTTATGAAAAAGATGCCTGGTTTTCACCTTCTGAAGAGAATGAAATTTGCTCTGTTCTATTTGCCAAGACGTTATTAAGCTGCAATCCCATCATAGAAAAGTACTCCCACCATAGTGCCTTATATAGTAGCTACTGCCTAAATGCCCTTGAGAACATATAATATACTCTTACATTTTTGAGGATGACCAAGAATCCCTGCATTACTGGAGAAAATCACTATGCATTTCATATGGGGTTTAGAAATGCTCTCCCCACCACCTCATTTAACATTGTAGAAAGAATCAATTTGAAAAGTGTGGATTTGATGTTAAAATAATATGATTCTGATCTAGTCAGATCCCTTATACCTGATGTATAATAGCACACCACAACTTGTTATTATGTTAGCATGGTTCACTTCCCCCCCATTATATTCCTTACTTGTTTAGTTTCCTATTCCGCTCTCTTTTCTCTAAGATGTACCCGTTGCTCTCCTTCATGGACCAGCAGTTTTATGACAAGCCTGGAGAAACATGTCTGCTGGCATCAGCTAAAAGCCTTGAAAGCTTCAAGGTCTTTAGTGCAGGGACTTGTGGGGCCAAGGAGAAATGAGATTAAAAAAAGAGCAGGAGCAATTATAGAAGCATAATGATAGGGGATAAGAGAGTACAGAGCATGTGAGAGGTGGGATGAGATAAAACAGCCTGAGAGCCAACTCATGCTTACACAAATAAGAGGAATCTGAGGAAATCATCTGGTCTATTTACTCTGCAGGATAGAAGTAGACGGCAGATCTGCATTAAAAAAATATTATCTTTCTTTTTTCGTTTCTGTTATAATTTTGCACCAGTGAAGTTAAAACCAATTTCGTTGTATTTAAATACAATGACAATAAAGGTTATACTTATACTTATTAGGCTGTTTTGCAAGAGAGAAATAACAGGCATACAGTATGTTTTTCTTTAACCCTTCCCTATCTATGGGTCCACGATTCAGGGTTCCCCTATACGCTCCCCATCCTGTTGCTGTAAACATGACCAACGCTTCAGGAAGACATCATGGCTACAAATCACCCTTTGTCATTTTGTGACAGCGAAGCTAGGTTGTCCTTGAAACTTCAGTTTTATTCAAAGAATTAAATTAAAGTAATTACCCCTGACATACTCAAAAAAACCTTTGTGGTGTTGATGGTGATGACTTTGGGCATTTCTGCAAACTTCAACTCTTTCTTCTCTTTAGCCTTTCTGACACAGACCCTGCTGTTTCTGATAACTGGCTGCCTTGCTGCCTTGTCCTTTTTGAGCTGTACATTTCTCCTTCTGCCTTCTCTATGTGTTTCTTCCTCCCCTGTTCCCTTTCACTGTCTCCCATTTTCCCTTCTAGTAGGAATGTCTCCATTGAGACATTAGTATCTTGTTTTTCTATTTGTATTGATTATTTGTATGTATTAGTTTGTCAAACATGTACAAGATAGCAGGTATAAATATAAACATAGATATAAACAAAGGAAATGAATACAAATAGATTGGGACAGTAGGACAGGGACGTTAGGCATGGTGGTGCGCTTATGCATGCCCCCTTTACGGACCTCTTAGGAATGGGGTAAGGTCCATGGTAGACAATTTAAGGTTGAAGATGTGGGAGTTGTAGGATGTAACAATGGAGTCAGGTAGAGCATTCCATGTGCTGACCACTCTGTTGCTGAAGTCGTATTTTCTGCAATCAAATTTGGAGCGGTTTACTTTGAGTTTGTATCGATTGCCCTTGTATTCCATGTTGTTTTCTAGACCCTTTTCTCTGTCATGATTTCAAGTCATTGGATAGGACTAACCTTCCTTTAAGGTTCTCCAAATCAGCTTTTCTAAAGTTAACAGTGCAGATACAACTTTCTTCAATTTCTTTTTTTCCTTGATATCATGATTATGGCCACCCCCACCCCCCTGGTTCCAAGTGCTTTACTTTCTCTTCAACCAACCAATTGCTCCCTCTTAGTAATAATTTGATCCAAGATTGTAGACTGACTTATTCCCATTTCTACCTTATGACAAATGAAAATGTAAGAAAGAGAGGAGGAAAAAAAATCTTAGCTCTTGACTCTTGTCATAATTAGATTTCCTACAGATGTAAGACTCATGGAATTTATTTTTGTTGCTATTGTGTGACTCTTTGAAAGTTTGGTCATCTGACATAGAAAGGATTCATCCATACTTCTGCTTGTCCAGTCAGCTCCTCTTTTGTTTCTCTCTCCTCTTATTATTACCCAAACACAAAGAATGGAAATTAGTCTGATTCAGGACTTGCCTTCCAAAGCTACATTCCAATCATGTGTCATCTCACCAAGTTTCAGTGATGCATGTGATGTCATATTTGTTCTTCTACAATATGTTAGGATTCCAAGTGATCTGTGTTTTCTATACTCCATGCATTAGTGAAGAAATATCTGAGATTGTGCATGGTATCCCCTAGTGCAGTGATGGCAAACCTTTTAGAGGCTAAGTGCCCAAACTGCAACCTAAAACCCACTTATTTATCACAAGGTGCCAACATGGCAATTTAACCTGAATATTGAGCTTTTACTACCTAAAATAATGATAAACAATGCAGAGTTCAGATAATTGTTCTAAGAAAAATGTGATAAATGCACTTTTATGCCCCTTCACTTTTTCTGCTTTTGAAATATTACATTTAGCAACAATAAAAAATAAAAACTTTTGCAATATCATTTCTCCTCCCCTTCTCTCTCACTCTTTCTCACCCTCTCTCTCTTTCCCTCCCCCTCTCTCTCCCTCACTCCCTCACTCCCTCCCCCCTGTGGGAGAAATGCAAAGGAGCTGAGATGGGCGACCGCACGGGTGCCCAGAGGGAGGGCTCTGAGTGCCACCTCTGGCACATGTGCCATAGGTTCTCCCTAGTGGTTTGTTGTTCCAGTTGCATGCCAATCTTTCTTCCACCCTTGCACTTATTGCTTTGTTTCTAGTCCTTGATATCGTATTTAATTCTGGGCTTTTGCCACTGTCCTCCACCCCCTCCCCCAGTTTAACATTTTCCTGATAAGTGAATGGTGGGGGACCTGATGAACACGTTCATCTCAGTCTTTATCAGATGTAGCTTATCTCTTGCTAGGATTTTCATGCATGTCAAGGAGCCCAAAGCTCTTCTTGACCACTCTATTTAGTCACTTCTTCACCACTCTCATTCTCTCTTCTTATGCTACAATGCTCAACTGGAAGGATTGATGAAAATACTACTTTCAGCTAGCCTCTGGAAATCTGTTCAAAGCCTGGCAGTTTTCATCTCTATATGAGTCAATAGGAAGAAATTAGATATTGATGGTTTTGAAGAATCTTGGCAGTCTGCCATCAGAAGAATACGAGCACCTGGCATTTACTGCAATGTCTTATCAGCCTCCGTTCCCCTTAGAAGGGATGTTCTAAAATGGTGCAATTGTTGATAGAGGAGATCAGACTTGTCTCAACCTCACCATATAAAGCATCTGTTCCTTTCCTTAGTCATTTATATTATATGACTTCCATTGTATGATGTATGATATATAATATATGCGATACATGAAATATCGTATATGGCATGTGATATATCATGTAACAATTTAAGGGAGAGACTGCAATGAACCAGTCACCACCTAAAAAAGAAGGAACAATCTGGTTTTGGGTATAGCCATGGCATAATCCAAAGAAGTATGACAAAGCAGGTGGATAAGAATAAAAAAGAAACTGAAATGAAAGAACGTGTAATAACAGCAGAAATAATGGAAAAAAGGAAGAATGATAAAAAAAATTGATTAGCACCAGGTAAAGATGAAGGGCATGGTTTTTGGTTGAAACATCTGACTACTCTACATCCACCCATTGCCAAACAGTTTAACAACACACTGCAAAGGAGTGAAATTAAATATTGATTAACATCTGTCAAAATCCACTTGATAATGGAAGATCCAAGAAAAAGGGCAGCACCAGACAACTGCAGGCCAATTACCTGCTTGTTAATAAACTACTGATGCAATCCTGTTGGAGGAAATTAAGGGACTCAGATATTGGAATCAAAAGAAGTTGCTTCATTGATACCAATGGTTCAGAACAAGTTAAGGCAAGACAGCCATTTGACATCTGAACAACAACTTATAGAAAAGACAGCCTTTATATATTTTTCAAAAGCACCAGAACATGTGAATATAACATGCTAGTGCTGATTTGTTTGTAGTTTCTGTTACTACATTTCTTGCTAAACGTGTTCCAGTCATTTCTTGTGACTAGCTTGTCCTTCTTGAGCCATATGTGTGAACTGTAGCTGAACCTGCGGTTTTGGCTTTTAACATTTCCTGTTTTTGTATACGTCTCAAAAGCAGATCTTTATTTCTTTTTTCTGCCATATCTTACTTTTATATTTTAATTTACTTTATATCCTGCCTTAATCCAACAGCATCTAGTTGAAAACAAACTCTTTCCACTTGAACAGAAAAGAAACTGCCCAAATAGCAGAGGAACAAGCTCCTAAATAAAGCAGAAACTAGTTGGATAGACCTGGTTGCCCTGATAAAAAAACACGTTATCAACTCCTAAATGAAAATATGATTGCAAAAAACTGCAAGAGAAGGAAGACTAACTTGAATGTAACTTGGATTGATTACTAAAAGACATTTGACTCCCTACCACATGACCAGTATGCACATGCACACAGGCACACACAAGCAGGCAATGCAGATAACAATGAGATCTGGTGATGGCTAAGAGAGGAATGCTGAAGAAAGAGACAGAGAGGCTAATTCTGGCTGTATAAGACCAAGCCTTAAGAACAGATGCATGCAAAGTCAGGATTGAGAAGATAGCAACAGACAGCAAGTGTCTCCTCTGCAAAGAAGCTGAAGAAGCAGTAGACCACCTACGGGAGTTAGCTGCTGCAAGACGATCACACAGACTGACTACAAACAATGGCATGACAGAGTAGCAACAATGGTGCAATGAAACGTCTGCAAGAAATACCATTTGCCTGTAAGCAAGAACTAGTGGGACCATAAAATAGAGAAAGTAAAAGACAATGAAGAAATCAAAATGCTTTTGGAGTCTATACTTCAAAAAGACAAGCACCTGCCACATAACACCCCAGATTTAAGAGAATAAGAGAGATTTTTAAAAAGTCTGCATAATGGACCTGGCAGTAGGTTGACACAGCAGAATAGAAGGGAAAGAACTAGAGAAAAATCACAAAAGATAAAGACCCACAAATAAAAGTAGAATGACTATAGCAAAACAAAGCAAAGATGGTGCCAATAGTATTAGGCACCTTGGAGGCAATTCCAAAACATCTGAAGTATCACTTGAACATCCTTGGCATTAACAAAACCATCTTCAGTTAGTTGCAAGATGCAGCTTTTGTTGGAACAGCTCACACCCTGCAATGATACCTTTTACATTGTAAAATAACATCTGCTGACCCCAGATTGTGAAGGACTTGGTAGACAGATAAAAATGTCAATCTAGACTAAACATCTGGCTGACTGTGCAATCAACCATTATAATAATAATATTTCACATAAATTCTACAGATATTTTCAAAGTGCTATAGAATGCTGTGATTGTCAGGAGTGGTTGCACTAAAGTATTGGATTTTGAAATGGTTTTCTGACAGACCATGACAATAGTGCTATCATTTTAAAATTTGCATTATTCAACCATCTGCTACATTGTGTGAAATCTATGTTGTGGGTGACTGTTGTTTCTGAGTTAGTATGACAGATGTATCTTGAATAGGTCTGTGTTAGAGAGTTATTTCTGTAATTTTTGACAGAACAAATGTCTTGTATATCTATGGATTTATGTTAGTTTGTCTGCCAGTCTGGATCCTAAAGTTACTCCCCTCAAAGGATTTCCATCACTGTGTTGTACTTGGAGAAAATATGTTTACAGATTGCAGAGATATCTGAGAACTTCAGCTTTTTATGTCCATCTTCTGCTATAAAATATTTCGTGCACTTAAATGCTTGTACACATACTACCCTGAGCTCATAATATCTGTGGATGTTGTCCCTTTGTACCTCATGACACTGACACAAATCTGTTCCTGGGAACAAATAGTCTGTTATAATAGACCTCTAAGTTTCTCTCCTCATTTGCTGTATACGAGGCAAATTACTAGAGCTTGAAAAATCTAAAGACTTTATACATGTACTTAGTGGTCTGATGAAATGCTAGTATATAGACTTTGGGATTAGACAATAGGCAGAGTTGGTTAAGAGATGAAGAGAAAATCTTTTGAGAGAAATTCCAGGTTTGTTCATGATTGCTGGGCTGAATTACAACTCCAGAGTCCATGGCTAGTTACAAGCTTTTCACTGATCTCTAGGTTGCATGGCTAGCAGATAGAGCTGTGAGCTCATGTAGAATTAGATCTTATGTTCAAATAAGTTAACCTCCCTAAACAATCCCCCAAAATATTCACAGGTATGACCGAGGGGTGGTGGAAACTGAGGTATGTTGTGACTTTATGACACACTCCTCCTGACGTCCTTTGACTCCAATAATAGGATGGAATCAGTAGTGGAATTCAAATAATTTAACAACCGGTTCTCTGCCCTAATGATTTCTTCCAACAACCAGTTCACCAAACTGCTCAGAAAGTTAACAACCGGTTCTCCCGAAGTGGTGTGAACTGGCTGAATCCCACCACTGGATGGACATCTGAAAAAAATGGAGATGTGATATCACCATACATGTCTTCATTACCTCATGGTTGCCAGTGAATGCCTGTACCAATCCCACTTTTAGGCTCTACTTTTTACAAATTGATCCAATGATGGATCATTTCTGATTCCTGATGCCATACCTGTGAATGTTTAATTCTGTAATCAAATATTATTTATTGTCAAAGATGACAAGAGTGAGCAGAAGAAATACTTGAGAGATTTTCTGAATTTGGTGTGGAACTTGATTGGCTTTGGATATTATGCATTTGGGGGAATAGTGGGCTCTATTCACTGTTTTGCCTCTGATTGCCTTGGTATATGCCACACTTGGAATATTACATCCAGTTTTGGTCACCACAAAATCAAAAGATATTGAGACTCTAGAAAGAGTGCAGAGAAGAGTAACAAGGATGATTAGGGGACTGGAGGCTAATCTACAAAGAACGGCCGCAGAAATTGGGTATGTCTATTTTAATGAAAAGAAGGACTAGGGGAGACATGATAGCAGTGTTCCAATATCTCAGGGGTTGCCACAAAGAAGAGGGAATCAAACTATTCTCCAAGGCACCTGAGGGTAGGACAAGAAGAAATGGGGATTGAATTTAGGGCGTGGTTAGCTTATTTGAACATAAGATCTCCTTGTACATAAATTCACTGCTCTGTCTGGTAGCCACGCAGCCTGGCCAGCAGTGAGCATATTTAAGAAAGCGAACTGTGCTCAGTCTCATTTTGGTATCTGAGTGGAGAGTTAACACACTCTAAAAAATCTTGTAAGTGTCTTGAAAGCCGTAAGACTCTGATGCAGCTTCCCTGATGCCACTGGAGGGCTTGGCGTCTGAAAGCCTTTTCCCCTTCCCGCATCCTGCTCCATATCTGACCTTGCCATTTTCATTGAATTAAGTTGGAGGAAGCCATGACACTTAAGGACAGAAAATTTAATCAGCTGGAAATGTGAATATATCAGACTCCTCTATCTCTTTTGGCAGGTTCATCTGCAGATGGCTCTGCTTTACCTACTACAGCTGTCTCTTTGTTTGCTTGTCTTGGTATAAGGATGGTGTGGGTTACTGAGATACAATGACTTTACAATAAAATATTAAAAAAAGATGGCAGGATATTATATAATTGACTCATCAAGCTGGTCCTTTTCAGATGTGCACTGACAGCTCTGCGTAGCAGATTCTGACATCACAGAGAAAAATAAAGAGTTATCTAATTCTGTAATTAAATATTATTTATTGTTAAGGATGACAAAAGTGAGCAGAAGAAATACTTGAGAGATTTTCTTAATTCTGTGTGGAACTTGATTGGCTTTGGATACTATACCCCTGGCTGGTTGCTAACAGCAGGGAGGTGACACGGGGTTGGATCCAGGTGGTTGTTACCGCCTCCCTTCGGGAGGGGGTCTTCCCCTCCACACTTAAAGCGGTGGTGGTGAGACCCCCTCCTGAAGAAACCATCTCTGGATCCAGCCGTTCTTAACAGTTACCGTCCAGTCTCCAACCTCCCCTTTGTGGGGAAGGTTGTTGAGAAGGTGGTGGCCTACCAGCTCCAGCGGTCCTTGGAGGAAGCTAGCTATCTTGACCCCTTCCAGTCCGGCTCCAGGCCTGGTTACAGCACAGAAACCGCTTTGGTCGCATTGACCGATGATCTCTGGAGAGCCAGAGATGGAGGCCATGCCTCCATCCTGGTTCTCCTTGACCTCTCAGCGGCTTTCGATACCATCGACCATGGTATCCTTCTGCGATGACTGCGGGAGGTGGGGGTGGGAGGCACTGTTTTGCAGTGGTTCTCCTCCTACCTCTCGGACAGGTCGCAGTCGGTGTTAGTTGGAGGGCAGAGATCGACCCCTAGACCCCTAACATATGGGGTGCCGCAGGGTTCGGTCTTATCCCCCCCTACTTTTCAACATCTACATGAAACCGCTGGGCGAGATCATTCGGCGTCACGGGATAAGATACCATCAATATGCGGATGATACCCAGCTGTATCTGTCCTCCCCGTGCCAACTCAATGAAGCGGTGGACGTGATGAACCGGGGCCTTGAAGCTGTTAGGGACTGGATGAGGGCTAACAAGCTTGTGCTCAACCCGGATAAGACCGAGTGGCTGTTGTGTTTCCCTCCCACTAACTTGGTTAGTGTTCCATCTCTCAGGCTGGGGGGTCAAACATTACACCCCTCAGACAGGGTTCGCAACCTGGGAGTCCTCCTGGACCCACAGCTGACCTTCGACCATCATTTATCAGCTGTGACCAGGGGGGCATTTGCACAGGTTCGCCTGGTGCACCAGTTGCGACCCTACCTGAATCGGGAGGCTCTCACAACAGTCACTCGTGCCCTTGTGACCTCTAGGCTGGAATACTGCAACGTGCTCTACATGGGGCTGCCCTTGAAGAGCATCCGGCGACTTCAGCTAGTCCAGAATGCGGCCGCGCGAGCGATCGTGGGTGCACCTCGGTACACCCACATAACACCTATCCTCCGCGAGCTGCGCTGGCTACCTGTCGATCTCCGGGTGCGCTTCAAGGTGCTACTTACCACCCATAAAGCCCTTCATGGTGGTGGATCTGGATACTTGAGAGACCGCCTCCTGCCAATCACCTCCTCGCGACCCATTAGATCACATAGATTAGGCCTCCTCCGAGTTCCATCTGCCAGTCAGTGTCCACTGGCAACTACGCGGAGGAGAGCCTTCTCAGTAGTAGCTCCGACCCTTTGGAACGATCTCCCCATGGAGATTCGCACCCTCACCACCCTCCAGACCTTCCGCACAGCCCTTAAAATCTGGCTATCCCGTCAGGCTTGGGGTTAAAGAATGTAACCCACCCCCACCCGAATGGTATGAATGTTGTGTTCTATTTTTAATTATGTATTGTTTTTATGTGTTATTGTCTGTATCCCCCTCCCTTTGAGTTGTAAGCCGCCCTGAGTCCCCCCAGGGAAAAGGGCGGCCTATAAATAAATTTTCAAATACTCAAATACTCAAATATACATTTGGGGGAATAGTGGGGCTCCATTCACTGCTCTGCCTCTAATTGCCTTGGTAAGGCCGCACTTGGAACATTACATCCAGTTTTAACATTGGTCATCACAATGTTAAAAAGATATTGAGACTATAGAAAGAGTGCAGAGAAGAGTAACAAGGATGATGAGGGGACTGGAGGCTAATCTACAAAGAACAGCTGCGGGAATTGGGTATTTTTAGTTTAATGAAAAGAAGGAAAAGGGATGACATGATATCAGGGGTTGCCGCAAAGAAGGAGTCAAACTATTCTCCAAAACACCTGAGGGTAGGACGGGAAGAAATGGGTGGAAACTAATCCAGGAGAGAACCAACCTAGAATTAAGGAGTCATTTCCTGACAGTTAGAATCAGTGGAATGACTTGCCTCCAGAAGTTGTGAATGCTCCATCACTGGAGGTTTTTAAGAAGAGATTGGACAGCGATTTGTCTGAAATGATATAGGGTTTCCTGCCTGAGCAGGGGGTTGGACTAGAAGACCGCCAAGATCCTTTCCAACACTATTATTCTGTTTTGTTTTTTTCCTGCCTTTTTCCATCATACCAGGTTATGATCAGAAGGAAACTCTGCCCCATCCAAGTGCTGGAAGTGGATATGTGGAAGACAGATCTTTGAAGAAGCAATGTATCCAGAAGTGTTATAACAAGGGAATGTGATGAGAAGGAGACTTTGCTGTGGGTGCTATTTCCTAAGGAAAATAACTTGCTATGCTGAGATAATGTCGGCTATATGACATTAGGTTTGGATTATTATTGGTGTAGCTATTATTCATATCCCAACTTTGTGAATAGCAGGCTTATCTAAATGACTTACAAGATAAAAACAGTGTAAACAAAGCACAATGAATATTATTTATAAACAATCAAACCAAAATCTCCTAACGTCCTTCCAGCAGAGCAGCTGATCAGATTGTTGACTGGAGAGAGGATCAGCTTCCCGAATGAGAGTTGTTTAACTTTTTGCCTCACTTTGTGTGTCTGTGTGTGTGTGTGCGCGCGCGCGCGAGTGCGTGCGTATGTGCACCACGGGTGGGTTTCAACCGGTACGGACTGGTACGGCTGTACCAGATGGTGAAATTTAGCATGCCTTCCCGTACCCCTTGGTCCAGAGGCTCCGTACCGGAACACTCACTCCCCTGGCCTGTCCCATTCACTTGCCCCGCCCATCCACACTATGCTGCAAAAAAGTTTGCAGAAGAAGAACCAGAAGAAGAAAACTGGTGAGTGGCTGGGGGGGGGGGAAGGATATTGGGGAAGAGGAAAGAGGCAGAGGGGCTGGAAGAGTGTTTGGGTTTTAAAAACTTTGGAGTGAATCTAGGAAGAGGAAAGAGGCATAGGGGCTGGAAGGGTGTGTGCGTGTGCACAGGCTGTGAGTTTTGAAACGTTGGAGGGAATCCAAGAAGGGGAAAGAGGCAGAAGGGCTGGAAGAGTGTGTGTAAGGTGGTCAGTAATGTTGAAGACCGGCAAGGACAGTCATCTTCCTTCTGTAAGTAGCTGTTTTATTGTTTTGTGTATTTATTTTAGTCTTATTTAAATAGTAAGTACACAAAATAATAAATTTCCTTTTTTTATATCTTCTTTTTGTAGGTCATTCTTTGGGGCAAAGAATTCAGTGACATCGACTTGGCCACTCCCACCCGGTCACATGACTGCCAAGCTACTCCCACTCGGTCACATGACTGCCAAGCCACTTCCACTCAGTCACATGACTGCCAAGCTACTCCCATCCAGTCTCATAATCACCAAGCCACTCCCACTCAATCACATGACCACCAAGCCACTCCCACAAAACAGGCTACACCTACAGAATAGATTCTAAAAAAAATTGAAACCCACCACTGGTGTGCACACATGTGCATGTGCATGCATGGCAGTGAGTGAGATGTGTGTGGGGAGGTATGAGGGGAAGCATTTCACTGACATAATTGCCTTTGTACAATATCAGCTTGTAAAGAACAAGCGGTGTTATTTGCCAGCTGCTCCTTCCTCCAAGATATATTTATGAACGCTGTAAGAACTGGACTGCAAGAATCCAGATGACTGCTAGATAACAGTGCAGCAGAGACAGGCCAAAATGAACTCTTATCATCTTCTGAGTATTTGAGGCCTGTATCTGGTAAATCCTCTGTAGATGCAATAACATTTAATACAAGGATGGCACTTGAGAAGGAAGTAGAATTAAGATTTCCCCCAAATCATATATTAAAGGAACTCACAAATCTTTCCTCATTTTTGTTCAAGGATTAATATCCCAAATTGCAAGCAGGAAATGGCTGTTGCCAAAGCCAGGTTGGGCATTCACATTTCCTGTCTGTTGTGGATTAAGCTGGCATAAAGAAATGAAACAGCTAACTGAATACACCACCTCACCATGCTACAAATCGGAAAGGGATCTACACATCACTGAGAGAATGTCAGAGAAATTTTAATTTTTTTTAGAAATGTGAATATAATGATTCAGTCTGAATTGTTAAAAAATATTTTCATTTATTTAAATATAACAAGCAAACAAAAGTATCACTGATAATATACTACGGTAATAAACTATCCACCTGGCAATGATTAAAATAAACGGAACTAAAAAAAATAAAGAAATAAAATAAAATCCACATGATACCAATATGCAATTAATTCAGTCCTTAACGAATTATACCAGGATCTCAGTTTTATCCCCAAAGGTGCCTTTTCAAGAGGCAACTGGATTTTTTTTTGTTTTTCTTTGAAGACATTTTGCTTCATATCCTGGAAGCTTATTCAGCTCTTCTCCAGCTTCTCAGATGAGAAGCAAAACATCTTCAAAGAAAAACAAGAAAGTCCAGTTGCCTCTTGATAAAACACATTTGGGACAACTATGACCAGGATGACTGAGAATCTCCATAGATAGTTTTAGAATATAAAGGCATTTTTAAAAAGTTGACATTCCTGAATATCAGGAGTGTGCATTTCTTTCTATTCACATAAGATCATTTTTTTTTGTGCCAAGCTGGGCTCCAGGGTCAATAAAACCAGAATTGTACATGAAAAATCAAATGCCATACTTTAGATCTATAGATGTCACTTTTACATCTCTATCTGCTATGCCTTCTCCCCCAAGATTATGTTCAAATAGTTTGGAACTTGAAACCAAAGGGCAGCTGTAAGTGGACATGACATTCAGTCTGATTGGTACAGCTATTCACATAAAGAGAGAAAAGAAGCAGTAGGTCAATGGAGAAGGGCATAAGATGTTCCTTTGCTAATTTATATAGTGGATGAATTTGTGTGGAGTAAAGTTTGGTTGCACATAGAACTAATTTCCGTAACTGAAACCGAAAGGGACAGCTTCTCAATATTGACCTGAAGGACAACTTTGTGATGGTTCAGTCTACTGTGAAAATATTCTCTACTGGTTGGCAACATTAGTGCCCCTGCATGCTCTTTCTTATTGTATGTAGTATATAGAATAACATTGTTGGAAGGGACCTTGGAGATCTCCCAGTCCAACCACCTGCTTAAGCCTATACCATTTCAGACAAATGGTTATCCAATCTCTTCTTAAAAACTTCCAATGTTGGAGCATTTACAACTTCTGGAGGCAAGTTGTTTTACTGATTAATTGTTCTAACTGTCAGGAAATTTCTCCTTAGTTCTAAGTTGCTTCTCTCCTTGATTAGTTTCCACCTATTGCTTCTTGTCCTGCCTTCAGGTGCTTTGGAGAATAGCTTGACCCTCTCTTCTTTGTGGCAGCCTCTGAGATATTGGAACACTGCTATCATGTCAACCCTTTTCCTTCTTTTCATTAAACTAGACATAGCCATTTCCAGCAATGGTTCTTTAGTTCTTTAGCCTCCATTATCTTTGTTGCTCTTTTCTGCACTCTTTCTAGGATCTCAACATCTTTTTTACATCATGGCGACCAAAACAGAATGCAGTATTCCAAGTGTGGCCTTATGAAGGCATCATAAAGTGGTATTAATATTAATACTTTATGTGTTAATGTGAATAGTTCGGTTTGAGAGTGGTAATAGACTCAGGCAGAAAGACCAATTGCTGAAATCTGGCTTTGGCTTGCAAAATTTCACAAAAGCTTGAACTCAAATACAAAGTTCCTCAGATTTATAACACTATATCTTATCAACCTATAGCTTTATGGATCCAGCTAATGAATATATTTACTTGTATACTGCTTTATAGCAATCCTATACTATATGTCATCTTCTAATATTCCTGATTTATTTTTCTTTCAATTCTGAGTCTTGCCAGCCAGCCAGGCCGGTATTGCAGCTTTGTCATCTGGTGCTTGGCCCTGCTATCTTCTCTGTCATCACTTCCCCACTTAGCTCTGCTGTCTCTAAAACAGCCTTACACAATCTCCTTCCCTTCCTGTCTTTTTGAAGGAATAGATCATTTAATTTTCAAAGGCACGATAAACCTTAAAAGCAAAATGGAGAAGAGGGGTGCAATATTTCTCTCTCTACATGTTTCCTTAGACACACATTTTTTTAAAGCTAAAGGTTTGGGTTTAAGATTCAGGCCTTAGCCCCTTACAGCCCCAAGTTTCTCTTTTTGCGTTACCTTTACAAAGTGCAATCTCTGTCTTTGCATTTTTTTGAGAGAAAATCTGCAATTAGATTTTGCTTCCTGCACAAATGTAGAAAGGAAATAGAAAGATTGCAGGGTAAAATATCACTAGATACAAATATCAACCTCATATATCCTTGTCTTACTCCTTGCTCAATCATCAACAATATGTGGTGTGATGTTACATGGTTTGGTGATGAAACTTCTGCAAGAAAACAGTGAAACTCAGAGAATATCAAAGACCACAAAAACTATATGATAAGCCTTTTATTTCTTCTCATACATGCTTTACTTTTATCACATTTCATTCTTAACATGTTCTGCAGCTCGTTTTCAACCGCATATTTACCTAGAACATTTCTATAATTGAAGTCTACTTACTTTATCATATATTTTCTTCTAAATACACAAATATACAACATTTTTTTCTGACAGCCATACTCTTCTCAGTAACCTTTTGAAAAGCAAAAAGTTATTGAAACTGCCCTCTGCCTGGTATAAAGTTTTTCATGGTCACCTCTTATATCCTTTCAATCTTTTACTTTTTTTTCCTACTTTTGCCTTTATTTGTATGCCGCCCTTTTCCCTAAGGGGACTCAGGGCGGCTCACAATTCAAAAGGGAGGGGGAAACAACAAACAATAAACAATACAGCATATTAAAAGAGAAAAACGCAACAATCACACAATTCGAGTGGGGCTATAATCTTAGCCCCAGGCCAGCTGGGACAGCCAGATCTTTACAGCAGCGCGGAAGGATTGGAGTGTGGTGAGGGTCCGAATCTCCACGGGGAGTTTGTTCCAAAGGGACGGAGCAGCCACCGAGAAGGCCCTCCTCCGGGTAGTTGCCAGTTTGCACTGGCTAGAAGATGGGATTCGGAGGAGGCCTAATCGATGCGATCGAATCGGTCTGGTGGAGGTAATTGGCAGGAGGCGGTCTCTCAAGTACCCAGGCCCACTACCATGAAGGGCTTTATAGGTGATAAATAGCACCTTGAAGCGCACCCGGAGATCAACAGGTAGCCAGCGCAGCTCGCGGAGGATAGGTGTTACGTGGGTGAACCAAGGTGCACCCACTATCGCTCGCGCGGCCGCGTTCTGGACTAGCTGGAGTCGCCGAATGCTCTTCAAGGGCAGCCCCATGTAGAGCACATTGCAATATTCCAGCCTAGAGGTCACAAGGGCACGAGTGACTGTTGTGAGGGCCTCCCGGTTCAGGTAGGGACGCAACTGGTGTACCAGGCGAACCTGGGCAAATGCCCCCCTGGTCACAGCTGACAAATGATGTTCGAAGGTCAGCTGTGGGTCCAGGAGGACTCCCAAGTTGCGAACCCTGTCTGAGGGGCGTATAGTTTGACCCCCAGCCTGAGAGATGGAGTACTTGGCCAATCAGAATTTTGCCAAACATTTTTCAGGCAATTTAACAAATTAACTGTCTGTAGTTTTGCCTCATGCTATTTTTTATTTTATGTAAAGGAACAGTAACAGTAACATTCTTCTGAATCTCCAGCACAGATGCAGTACTCACACAGCATTAAACAAATTGTACAAACTGCTGTAAGGAATTCACATTTTTATTTTAACAATCCTTCATTCACAATACTATTTAACATTTTGATGTTTTTTAAAGCAATTCTCATTCTTTTTCATTAACTAATTTTTAGAAACTAAAATGTACATTATTTGTTTCCATGTTTGACACATCTTTCCCGCTTTTATACGTGGCCCTAAAACATTCCTCCCAGTATTCCCTCATTTTATTATTTATTTATTTATTTATTAAATATATTTATATGCCGCCCAATCCTGAAGGACTCTGGGCGGCTTACAAAAAATATAAGAAAAAAACACATAACGATAAAAGAAAACAATTTAAAAACAATAAACGCCCTCATACATTCATTCTAGTCGGGGCTGGGCTTCAACAGTGAGGTCAACAGCCTCAGGTCTGCCAGAATAGCCAAGTTTTTACAGCTTTCCTGAAGGCCATGAGAGTGGGTATGGTCCGGATCTCCGGGGGAAGCTGGTTCCAGAGAGTCGGAGCAGCCACAGAGAAGGCTCTCCTCCGAGGGCCCGCCAGCTTCTTTTAGCTTCTTCTCAGTTCACATTTCCACTTTAATTTTCAGTTTGACTCTCGGAGGGTCCTTGTTCAGCCCACTTAACCTATTTTCAAAGTTATTAGTTATTTCCCTAAAAATTCTCTGTATTTTCTCTGCCTTTTAAAATCTGAACAAAGAAAGAAGGAATCTGGATCTGCTTTTGATGTGTTTCTATTCAATTAGCAGGATTTTTTAATTTTCACACTAATTTTCTGAAAAGGGAGAGCTAACTCCAAAGTTTCAACTCCCTATCTATTTGAATCACCATGGAAAAAAAAATTGCCGAAGCGAACAATGTGGATGTTCAAATAAAAACATTATTAGAATTTCCTTGGTACTCCACCCCCCCCCCCCCCCGCTTCTAGGTGGCATTTGAAGACATTGTAGCATCTGGAGGAGCTTTCTTTTGTCACATTGAAACAAATGTTCTGTGAGTTAACTGCCAACCCACTTTCCCTTCTGGAGCACATTTTTAACAGATCTTAATGGAGGGTTGCCCCAGCAAATGACAGCATATAATTGGACGTGGTTGGTCTCCAAAAGAAAGTAGGGTTGGACTGGATCCTTTAATACTCAAATGGGAGACTGCTAGGGAATCCCAGAATTGTAAACTATACTTAAAAATCAGAAAAGCATCACAGAAGTCAATAACAAGCAACTGTTGTGTTGTTAGAACAATACAACAGTTGTTAGGAATATAATTCTAACGGTTGTTTTGGCAATATATAAATCATGTAACAATGTTGTACCTGTTGCTTTAAACATACTGTAAAATGTGATTGGTTGCTGTTTTCCTCAATAAAAGGAAATAAGGCCATAAGAGGGAGCCAGAATGACTGTTAGTTCTCTCTGTTCGTTAGATGCTGGGCTGATCTGATCTGAGTGCCGTGAGCTATCGTAAGTTTTGCAACTGTTAGCAAACTTTGAGTACTGAACTGATTATATGATACTGGACTATGTTATTTGGATTATCCCTTAACTGAACGACATTGATGACTGACTGTCTTAACCATGTATGACTTGGACTGTTTGATGGACTCTGACACCTCTATTTCCATGAAAGTAAAAGCCTATTTAAACTGCAGTGTCTCTGTATGCTGGTTTGTGTGTTCTCCAACACCACTCTCACAATGTTTCGCTGAATGTACTCACCCTCCCAATGGGGAGCTACCTAACAACAGTATTGCCCTTCTGGGTTCAGTTCCAAGTGGAGGAGAAAGACACTGGAAACATGGAGGATTCTTGGAAAGAAAGTTTAATGGTGGGCACATGGCTTGAGCTCCTCAGCAGAAAAAGGGAGGAGATGCTGAGAGTGCCCTGGTTTTTATGCCCTCTCTGGGTCCCATCCCAGAGTTTCCCTTTCTGTGTAAGAAATGCATTCTGATTGGTTGTCAGACTCCCAGGGGACGGCAGGGTGTGTGTGCTAACTTTGTAGGCTGTCCTGAGACCAAACTTGTTTGTCTTGCTGGCTGATGTAATTTTCCCAGGTACCTCGTGGTGAGTTTCTATTTGCTAGATGGGTCTGCCTGAAGAAGGTACGATCGTTGTTATGTAGAATAGACTGGATCAGGCCTTAGTGGCCCATTGAGTTTCTGCCTCTCTGAGTTTCTACTTCTCTTTTTAGGGGAAATATTCTGCCTCTTTAATATTTCCTAAAGTATTTCATTTTCTAGAAGCGTTTTAACTTCTTACAGTATTTTCCCTAAAACTTCAGGGCATGACCATACAATCATCTATAGTCAAACTTGAGTTAAAGATGTTTTCCTTCTCACTTATTGGTTGTGTTGGAAGTTGACTGGAGAGGTCAGTAAGTATGTGGAATGGGGTGGGGGAACTCCAGAAAGAAATAAGTGATAATGCAGTTTGCTTGGAAATATCAGGTTCTTCAAAGGGCTTATTGGAAACCATTTGTATGTATTCGAGGTAGTTGGTTATCTATTTTAATTCTCAGTATGCCATGACATGCCTGGGCTTGTCCAGAGGCACCCATATACACTCATGCGTTCTTTCAGGCCCAGAATAATTTACACCAGTTTGCCCTTTGATAAGCAAGTTGACAAGCTGACAGCTATCATGCAGTCACATTGAAAGAATGGATGGAGACAACCAGTGATCAGTTGTGAGAGATTTCAAGAGAGAAGTGCACTACTGCCATCTGCTGGAGTTGTCCATGAATTAAAAGCAAAGATAGCATTTGTCAGATTCAGGGTTTCGAAGCAATTTGATACTCTTTATGGCTTGGATTTTGCTGTCAGCAATGCCTCGTGATTTCAGCCAGCTTGGGGAATGGCAAAATTATGAGATCTGGAATTGAAAATACTGGAAAGGCATGAGATGACCCATACTGTCCGTGGTATATAGCAAGCCAGTGCTATTTATTTATCTTACCCATTAGATAAAGAAAGCAAAAATAATGATTCCAGTGATGTAATTGTTGAGTTTTGCTGGTCTTTGAAATTGTTACTATTGGTAGTTCAAGCAATATATGTTCAATATTATTCCGGGGTAATTTAGGATTTTGCAAAGTGTGTTGCGGTATGAAAAAATTGATATATTTGCATGGAAAAGAGTAGATTGATGTTTTGTTTGTTGTTAGATGGCAAAGTTTAGTATTGATTAAAAAGGAGGAGGGGCATGCTGTTGCTATGGAGAAACAAAATGAGGTCTTTGATTCAGATTCATGATATTTCTAATATATTTCCATGCATGCTTACTTTAAATCCTTCAGATCCTCTGATTCTATTGAAAGCTAATTTTTGGCGAATGGTGTAAATATGCTAGATTAACCAAGTAAATAATTTATTGTGGAAATCCTGCTGAACATACATTGATGCTGTGCAAAAAGCTTTTGAATGGGACTCTGGAGAGCCATGCTTGAATGTTGTCACTGTTTTAATGTGCATTGACCGTAGCTAACTCCTGCCATTCCCCAGACAAGTAGCTCTGCCCTAAGAACCTCTTAAGGGTTCTCTTGGGCTGTTGATTTCCCCAATTTTCTTCAATTATTTTTGATGTTACAAAGCTTGCTGGGCAATCTTGCTAACAGCTGTGTTAACCTTTCTTTTTTGTAGGCTTAGCCTGTCACTGAAAACCTGTCAGCACCTTCCTGTACCTTCGAGCATCAGAGCAGTTTGCACTAGAAGACAGAAGGTCCTAATATATTCAGTATACAAGTTGGAGAGAGAGCCAACTTGAGAAGTACATGGTGATGCACAGATAATCTAGAACAATTTAAGAAAGGTAATAGTATTTCTTTTATTAATTAGACGTTATAGGTACAAGGTGGGTCAGTAGCTGAGACGCAGAGCTTGTCGATCAGAAAGGTCAGCAGTTCAGTGGTTCGAATCCCTAGCACCGCGTAACGGAGCGAGCTCCTGTTACTTGTCCCAGCTTCTGTCAACAGACAAATGGCTATCCAACATCTTCTTAAAGATTTGCAGTGTTGAGGCATTCACAACCTCTGGAGGCAAGCTGTTCCACTGATTAATTGTTCTAACTGCCAGGAAATTTCTCCTCAGTTCCAAGTTGCTTCTCTCCTTGATTAGTTTCCACCCATTGCTTCTTGTTCTACTCTCTGGTGCCTTGGAAAATAGTTTGACTCCCTCTTCTTTGTGGCAACCCCTGAGATATTGGAACACTGCTATCATGTCTCCTCTAGTCCTTCTTTCTCTTAAACTAGACATACCCAATTCCTGCAACCGTTCTTCATATGTTTTAGTCTCTTTGCTACACATTTTGTTCACATGCTTACTTCTGTGTGTAGCAAAAGTTTCACAGAAATTGACTGAGGCTGAAACTGGTACTTGCCAGTGTAATTTCAAGTATGTTATTGTAACTATTAAAAAGATTTACCATTTGCATATGATTTTTAATAATCTTCCTCTGGACAAAATTCAAGGTCATATTTTTCCAGTTTACCCCTACATCTTAATTCTATCTCATTGAGATTAATTTAACTTGTCTTTCACTCAGACCAAATCATCTCTTCTCTAATAGATTTTCATATCATACCTTCAAATATAACATTCTTGTAACATCTTTAATCTTAGCAAGATTAAATTTTATGACAACTAGAAGTGCTGTTTTCATTCTGATATTTCCTCATGTCTAATTAAGACTTCCTTTCATGGTAGCTGTTTCAGGCACTGCAGCTTATCACAAAAATTAGAGAACTGTGCTGGCCGCATCCATTGATACTGTAACTTCAAAACGCATGTTAGAAAAATAATGTAAGAAATTACCTTAAACTATGTTACATCACTGGCTGTGAAGCTCAGTAGTGGTTTTCGAATACTGCTGCACTGTTGGGAATTGTACTTTTGCCTTATCTGGAGGGCCACAGATATTCTACTTCTACTTTGCAAACTGATTGATAGCAATTCTCTAGGATGTCAGATATGAGCCTATTCAGTTCCTAAATAGACGTGGACCTGGATTCTTTTATATTCAAAACACTACAGCTAGTCGAGCAAGAAGGTGCACTACATTTCTTTATAAAAATCAGGTATGGCCACAGCACTATGCAAATGCCTTTCAAGTCAGTGCAGTTTGCTTCTTTCTACAATTCCTCTTAGAATTGTATCGTCCCCTCATTGGGAGACAATAGGAGCAACCTTGATAAAGTTGAATATGAATCATGTGAGAAAAATAGTATGTTTGAGCCTTTCTAAGGAAAATGATGGAGAAGGTGGTAGAGAAGTGCTATAGAGGACTGTAGAGAAAATGGATTGGCAAGATTATTTTTAATCAGGATTCAGGTCTAATCATGGAGCAGAAACAGCTTTGGTCAATCAGGTAGATGGTCTTCATCAAAACTTGATTGCTCCCAGTAAGATTTGTGGTTCAGCACACTCCATCTTGAATCTAGAATGCATAATCAGGCAATTCAAGGGTAAATGAATTCATGCCAAGAACACACAGCAACCAGGACACATAAACAAATAGCATTAAGATTTACATTAAAATGGGACACTACTAACATATGATAGATTGCACTTATTATGGGCAATCTTCTCAAACATATAAAACCCATGTGCCATAGTAGGAGAGTGACATTCCTGGTCCTGGTCTTTGTGGCATTCACTACCAAAATCCATGTTATTCTTCCAGATTGCCAACAAGAATTAAGGATTTGAGATTCCATTTTATAGTGCTGGGTAGGACCAGTTCAGAGGTGGGTTGCTCCCGGTTTGGCCCGGATTGGGCGAACCAGTAGTAGCGATGGCAGGAGGCTCCACCCATCCGCTTGGACGCTTGTGTGCATGTGCAGAAGCATTGCGCACGTGTGCGAGCGTGCACAGAAACAAGCAAACTAGTAATAATGGAAACCCACCACTGGTCCAGTTGGTGGTGCTTTGAGAGAAACACTTGAGCATTTTGAATTCTAGTAGGGTTCTCCTCTATGCTATTTAATATTTACATGAAACTGTGGAAAGAGGTGACCTCAGAAGTATTCCTCTCTTTTCCAGAGGTATATGTAATTGGTACCCTCTTTATAATTCAATTGAAGGTGAAAATATCCTTTTTCCATGAGATACCATGGCAATTTAAAAATAGAATAGAATAGAATAGAATATACTTTATTTGTATGCCGCCCTTTTCCCTGAGGGGACTCAGGGCGGCTCACAACTCAGGGGGAGGGGAGGACAAACAAGTTATAAACATGAAAAACAATACATTGTTAAAAGAAAGCACAACAGTCATACCATTCGGGTGGGGTTAGGGTCTTTAGCCCCAGGCCTGCTGGGACAGCCAGATTTTAAGGGCAGTGCGGAAGGTCTGGAGGGTGGTGAGGGTACGAATCTCCACGGGGAGTTCGTTCCAGAGGGTCAGAGCAGCCACCGAGAAGGCTCTCCTCCGGGTAGTTGCCAGGCGACATTGGCTCGTTGATGGGATTCGGAGGAGGCCTAATCTATGCGATCTTATCGGTCTAGTGGAGGTAATTGGCAGTAGGCGGTCTCTCAAGTACCCAGATCCAATACCATGAAGGGTTTTGTAGGTGACAAGTAGCACCTTGAAGCGCACCCGGAGATCAACAGGCAGCCAGTGCAGCTCGCGGTGGATAGGTGTTACGTGGGTGAAGCGAGGTGCACCCAC
Organism: Thamnophis sirtalis; assembly: GCF_051295495.1. Taxonomy (NCBI): domain Eukaryota; kingdom Metazoa; phylum Chordata; class Lepidosauria; order Squamata; family Natricidae; genus Thamnophis; species Thamnophis sirtalis. Next base: position 65,022,357 of record NW_028261381.1, on the reverse strand, counting down.
GATCGCTCGCGCGGCTGCATTCTGGACCAGCTGAAGTCGCCGAATACTCTTCAAGGGCAGCCCCATGTAGAGCACATTGCAATATTCCAGCCTAGAGGTCACAAGGGCACGAGTGACTGTTGTGAGGGCCTCCCGGTTCAGGTAGGGGCGCAACTGGCGCACCAGGCGAACCTGGGCAAATGCCCCCCTGGTCACAGCTGACAAATGATGTTCAAAAGTCAGCTGTGGGTCCAGGAGGACTCCCAAGTTGCGAACCCTATCTGAGGGGCGTATAATTTGACCCCCCAGCCTGAGAGATGGAACACTTGGCCAATTTGTGGGAGGGAAGCACAACAGCCACTCAGTCTTATCTGGATTGAGTACAAGCTTGTTAACCCCCATCCAGTCTCTAACGGCCTCAAGGCCCTGGCTCATCACGTCCAAAATGATTTGATATGGCACTGAGTGTAGTATTTAGTGATATTGTTTATGCAGATTTCATTTTCTGCTGTTTCTTTTCTGGATTGAATTTGAAATGCCAATAGATAGCCACATTCATTTAATTCATTCCTGTGAGGAAAGAAGTTGGAAGCATCCACCTTATTAAAAGAGAACCAGGGCACAGAGGATAAGCAAGGAATGTTGAACTGATTGAGGAAAAGATCCTGACATAGCCTATGTTTCAACTTTGTATTTTTATACCAAATTAGGTGGTTTAAAAATGGACAGATGGAGTATTTTAAGAGAATAGCAAAACAGAATAGAGCCTAGATATGTACTTTAAAAAAGACAGCTCTTTCATCATCTAAGGTCTCAGTCATCCAGGTCATGGTTGCTCCAAAGGTGCTTTTTCAAAAGGCAACTGGACTTCGTTTATCTTGAAGATGTTTTGCTTCTGATCCAAGAAGCTTCTTCAGTTCTTGGATGAGAAGCAAAACATCTTCAAGGAAAGATTAAAAAAAAGTCCAGTTGCCTTTTGGAAAAGCACCTTTGGGACCTCTCTTTCATCACTGCTCTTCCTCGCCTTAATTTGTTTATTTGAGACTTACACAGAATGCTGAATCTTCCAATCAGCAGCTGGCCTGTTCTCTAAAATATGAGGAAAAAAAAACCGTGCCAAATTGTTTGGAAGGACTGTAACTTGGAATAAAGTGTGGTCTTGGCATAAGGCAATCTTGTATGGAATGAGTATCTGGGCACTCAGTGATGCTTCTTCCTCAGGGCTGAGTTAACATATTTTCTAATACATGAGTTAACATGTATTTCTATCTTGAGGCTGCAGAAAACTATACAGACATAAAAGTGACTCCCTCCATTGGAGATTCCTATCTTGCCACTGGGATGATATCAGCAAAAAGGGCTGCCCTTATTTATTGTATACAGTTCATGTTATGTACAGAGATTGTGGACTCCTCCAGGTTCCCCCCCCCCCATATCATTAGTTGGAAGAAAACATCCATCCATCATTCTGATTAGTGTGGGATGGTCTTGAACCTGGAGGAAGCAGCATATTCTCATAACCAATTACCAGGGTTGTCCAAACCTAGTCTCAGTTTGTGCAAATCTTTTGCATTGATGTATTCAAAAGAAGTCCCTCTCTGGGTGTGTTTAGCAGTACTTCAGAAGAGTGCTCCGCCCATTAAAAATAGCTTGAACAACTGACAGGCTTGGGGAGAAATTGAACTATGAAGCATGATCAAGTATCCATATCAGGTGCTGGCTTGGAGATCTGGTGGGTAGAATAGGAGAGTGCACTTTGAATGGACTGGATATTCGTGTTCTGAAAAGAACAGAATAGGCTTGTATCAGTCTGAAGATTGCCTTAGGGTAAGTGCTGGAAATCAGATGGAGACTATTTCATGAGGACATAGTAGAAGAAAGAGTTTAATAAAACATTTTTGGAAACAAATATAATTTTCTTAATTCAGATTTGTGGCTGCCTTTTCCCCTGCCTGTAGTTTTAAATAGAGAGAAAATGAATGAATGAATGTATGATTGAATGAATGAATTTGCAGGAACTTTTTCCAACCTGACCAACTGACCACATGAACCCCACACAGATTCTACAAATCTCTTTTAACCATAAAGCTATAAAGCAAACTTTTGGAGGTCTGAATGCTGGCCTGTGCCAGGGTTGAGAAAATATCCATATATTTATGCAAGAGTTTCTTTTTGGCAACCCCACAGAAATGATTTCCCATGGTCTCCTTCAAGCAGGCATTTTTGGACTGGGATTCCTTCTTAAAAAAACGACGACTGACCTTGCTTAACTTCTGAGCTCAGACAAGGTAGGCCCTTGCTGAGACTCTAATTTTAACATAAAGTAATTGAAATCTGGTAAAAGAAATATGGTCAGCATTGTTACTTGTCGTTCAACTTTCTGTAGGAATTTCAATTCAATGGAACCTTTAGAAGGATTTTGGGGGCCACACTTAAGGTTGTATAGTATTGTATGAGACCCTTTGACTTTAGCCTATAGAGACACGTTTGAAAAACCTAAAAGGAAAATCAACTTAAAAAAAAAATCCCAAACCCTTCTGCTTAAAGGTAGAAAATATTTTACCAGGCTGGTGGTCCTTAGGTATATGAAGATTGTAAGTTCCAGAATCTCCCAGTCAGGATGAGCTCCACATTCTATATGGAAAGTTATGGAAAACTGAATGTCCCCACTCCTTAGGGCAGAATGTGTATCTAGGGAAAAATAGGGCATTGTTTTGTGTGTGTGTGTGTGTGTGTGTGTGTGTGCGCGCATTGAAAATTTTTTACCCAAACAGAATTAATTAAGATTCAGACAAGCTCAGAATTGCCTCTATTGTTACTATGATTATTAAAACAGACTTATTCCATCAAAAGCAAAATATTAAGATCAGTCTTTTTCATTTTACACAAAGCTGGAAATCTTAATTTGGTTTATAAAAGTCCCTTTCTTCTGATCACCCTGCCTACAGCAGTTTGTACTTCCTTGTTCCTTATGCTGTAGATCAGTGGGTTTAACATGGGGGTGATCACTGCATAAAACACAGAAAACACCTTGCCCTGGGCTGGTAGAAAGCTATGGCTGGGCCGCACATATATACAGAAGAGGGTGACATAGAAGATGGAAACAGCAGTGAGGTGGGTGGAACAGGTGGATAAAGCCTTCCCCTGCCCCTCCGCAGATTGCATCCTCAGGATGGCACAAAGAATATAGATATAAGAGATGATAATGAAAATGCTGCTGAGAGAGCCATAAGTACAGGACATGATAAAAAGCACCATCTTGTTGATTTGTGTCTCAGAGCAGGAGAGGGATATGACAGCAGGGATATCACAGAAAAAATGATTGATCTTGGACTTGCAGAAAGTTAGTTGGAAAGTCATAACTGTGTGTGTCATGGCATTTAATAGTCCAGCAAAACAAGGTGGAACTAAGAGTAACAGGCAGGTTTTCCTAGACATCATAACCGTATAAAGCAATGGATGAGAAATAGCTACATACCGATCATAAGCCATAGAGGCTAAGAGATAACCTTCAGCAGCCGCAAAGAAGCCAAAAAACCACATTTGTGCTGCACATTCCCTTAAGGAAATGGTTTTGCTTTCCGTTAGAAAACCTATCAACATCTTTGGGGTGACCACAGAAGAATAGCAAAGGTCAAGTAATGACAGGTTACTAAGAAAGAAGTACATGGGGGTGTGAAGTCGAGAGTCTATTTGGATTAATAAAAACATTGCAAAATTTGCCAGCAACGTAATGGAATAAATTATCAGGAAGAAAATGAAGAGCAAAACCTGTAATTCGGGAGAGCCAGCAAATCCAATCAAAATGAATTCATTAACCAGTGTGTGATTGGCTATCGCCATGTGTGCTTTTTCTGCAAAGAAAAGTGAAATGTAAGCTTAGCTGCAAAATATCATAAAACATTGACAATGAATGGAAGAAGATAAAAAAGGACATTCTCACATGCAACTTTTTTTTTGCACAAAAAAATCCCCAATTTCTACTGTCATCTAAAAAAAATAGAACGTTTGGATAGCAAGTGAAACTTGACTTAAAAAACAAACAGATTACACACATCGTGTGCAATATAAAAAAATACGACTAAACATGCCTCTTAACTTTTCCAAATTCTGCAATTTTATATTTCTCTTGTCCTGAAATCATACCCCATAAAAAGCCACAATCTCTTTATGCTGTAAAACTGCATTTTCCCTTCTGTCCACCTCAACTATGAAATTTATTTCCTTCTTGTTCCTGACTGTAACCTTAATCACTCTTACCTGGGATTAAATTGTACTTTGCACAGAGAGGATCCTTTTAAGCAGTGAGATCAGAGAAAACCATGCATGGGTTCCAGAGAAAGGCTCCTTGGGATGGATTTCTGGTCTTGCAACACAGAAAGACCTCTTTATATTTGTCCTCCAGCCTTCTTAACTAGCCTTTGGGGAGTGTAGTGCCACCATCAGGTAGTAACCAATAATTACTTTTTGTTGTTCCAGAGGGCATAGCAATTACTTGCACTGAAAAAAATTGTATTTAATCTGAAAGTGCTTCAGTTTCTGCCTGTTAGTTCACATTTCTCATTGGTTGTCTTTGCAAAATACACCTATGTCTTAGAATCTGTGGAACAGGTCAGATCTCTAAGAGTCAGGACAGCTGCCCTTATCAGGGCTGAAATCCAGTTACCTTTGCTACCGGTTCGGTAGCAATGTGAGCGCACATGTGTGCATTCACCACCTCTGTGTATGAACAGTACATCCCGCACATGCACAGAGAGTTAAAAAGGTGAGGTAATCGAACAGCGGGAGGGGGGGAATCCTCTGTACTGCATGATTTATATTAGCTAGAAAGCATCCTACTGGTTCAGGTGAACCAATCCAAACCGGTAGCATTTCGCCCCTGGTCCTTATGTATTTGAATGGTTGACATATAGAAGGTGGGTTACAGTAAGAGATCCTGTAATGTTAGGAATCACCTACTTGGGTGCTCCCTCCTTTGCTGGAGGGGATCTCTTAGATGATCTCCAGGATCCACTCCAGCTCTTTTATTCTAAAATTCTCTAAGTAGTTTTATACACATCTTTCCCACCAATTTCCTTAAACATTTTTTAAAAATTGTTATCCGTGAAGTATTGAGCAGGCTTTTATTTTGCAAAGACACCTTGAAATGGGAATGACATGTTCCTGCCTTCTTTCTTAAAGCAGGGACTCTGTAATTTGGCCAAGAGCTAAAGCGGTTCAGCATTGTGCCAGATTTTCTCCTTTGAAACACGGGAGGTGGTTATTTATGGAGATGAGGTTGAGATGTAATTGGTGAAACCTTGTGAGAGATATCATTGCTTGTTTTGTCAATCTTAACCTGGCTTTAGTCAAGGGAATCTCACTTTGCAGTTTGGAAGAAAAAAGTCTAGCCAGGTCTTTCTTTGTAGCCAAAGTATTTTCCTCTGCATTTAGATTGGTTAGAGGGGAGAGTCATGCAGGGCACCAAAAAAGTAGATAAGGATCAATCAAGGAGAACCTAGGTTCAGCCACTGTGTTCTGATCCAGCTCTCCAAACATGTCAAACCCTCTGAAGTTAACTCAAAGATTCCTTTAGGAGGACGCCAGCTGTCCTGGCAAAATGTTTCTTTCCCAATGCAGGCTAACAAGTCTGGCTGGCCAGAAGATGAATAGTTGCCACATCTATTCATCTCCGCTCCATGCCTTTTATCCCCAGACCTAGGGTAGGGCTTTGCTAGTGGTGGTGGCTCTTCTGTCCCAAGGATTGGCCCATAGATTTCCACTGCTCTCCTCTTCTGCACATGAGACATCGGACCCAGCTTTTCCTATTCTTCTTCATCAGCCACCTCCAGACCTGGGAGCTGTTGACTTGCCATCTGAGGGCTGACAGATGGCCCAGGCTTTGCCCCCCCCTCTCCGCCAGCTCCATTCCCTCTTCCCCCTCGGAGCTCTCAGATTGCCTTAATGCTGACTCTGACTCCCACTCCTCCTCCTCTCCTCTTCCTCCTCCTCCTCCTCCCCGAGGAGCCAGCAGGCGACAGGTCACAATCCACTGGCTATGCAAAATCAAATCTTGTTTGGGGTAGTCCATGTCTCCAAGCTGAGTACTCATTGGAGCTCCAGTTCTTGAAGATCAGGAGGAAAGAGGTGGACCTGCACCAACCTAATGTGCTTAATCGGTGCTATACTGATCCCATTCCCTGAATGGGATCCATTGAGTGCATCACCAGCAGAACAGGGGGCCAGCTGTCTCTGATTGTATCCAGGGCAAAATCTTTTCCATTATGGGGCGGAAAAAAAGAACCCAGTGAACACCAGGACAGCTAAGGAAAACCTAAGGTTACCTTAGAATGGAGATCAGGGGACTCTCCAGAGGGACTATGTAGGTGAGGTCACAGCAGAAGAGTTTAACAAAACACAGATGGGCAACAGGTAGATACTAGCTTCTTACCTGAAATTTGTGGGTACTTCCCTGGTCTCAAGTGAAAATCAAAAAGAGGATGAATGAATGAATCTCCAGGAACTTTCTCCCATCTTGACCAACTTGACCATAGGCATATTACATATAGTATCTTATAACAGAAAATTATATATCTAAACAACAATTTGAAGGGAGGGGGTATAGCTGAAGGCTGCACTTGACCTTTGAACACAATGACAGGAGATATATTGACTAAAAATCCATATATCCATGCAGTTTTCTTGGCAATCTCATAAAACTGGTTTCCCATTGCCTTCTTTCAGGAAGCATTTTTTTGACATCCCAGGCTAGCCAAGAGTCCCAGGTGCCACCTCGCAAAAACATTTCATGACACCAGGGTTCCTTGGTGTCTCCCATCCAAAATGTAACCATGGCTGACTTTGCTTAATTTCTGTGCCCAGACAAGATAAGCCTGTTGCTGCCCCTTGCTGAACCTCTCTTCTTAGATTTCCTTTACTTTATGTTAAGATGAAACAAAATATGGGCAGCACTTTTCCCTGTTGTTTATCTGACAGTTTTCCATTTCATTCAGTGAAAACTTTGGGAGGATTCTGGGGGAAGCACGTAAGACCTTCAATGTTGCAAGAGTCTCTCTTACCGTTGAACAACTAAAAGGGAAAAAAACCTTTTTTTAAACCTCTGCTTGAAAGCAGGCATTTCTTTCCCCTAGACGAGGGGTTCCTAGGTGGTTGAAGGCTGTGATTCCCTGCCAGGGTGAGATCAACATTCTTTGTGGAACATTATGTAAAACTGCATGCACCCATCCCTCAGGACTAAAACGAGTACAGTTAGTTAATACGGGGGTGACGGAATAAGAAAGGTGAAAAAATATTATTTACAACAGAAATAATTAGCAATCATAGAAGCTCAGGATTAATTTTATTGATTCCACAGTACTGTTTTGTAACTACAACAAAATAAAATTTTATTCCGCATGATCTTCGTTATTAAAAGCTTACCTGTTGCAGGTAAGAGCCAAGGTGGCGCAGTGGTTAAATGCAGCACTGCAGGCTACTGCTAGATCAGCAGGTCAGTGGTTCAAATCTCACCGGCTCAGGGTTGACTCAGCCTTCCATCCTTCCGAGGTGGGTAAAATGAGGACCCAGATTGTTGGGGGCAATATGCTGACTCTCTGTAAACCGCTTAGAGAGGCCTGAAAGGCCTATGAAGCGGTATATAAGTCTACTGCTATTGCTATTGCTAAAAGCAAAAGATCTAAATTTTATTTTATTTTATTTATTATTAAATATCTATGCCCCCCATCTCACTGAGGCAACTCTAGGCCGCTTACAATTTAATGGCAATCATACAGTTTAAATGATGCTTTTTCTTTTTGGAGAAATATTCATCACTTAGGAGACGAGCTCAAGAGTCATGGAAGTCTTTTTCTTCTGATCATTCTCCCTATGGAATCTTTTACTTCTTTGTTCCTTATGCTGTAGATCAGTGGGTTTAACATGGGGATGACCACTGCATAAAACACAGAAAACACCTTGCCCTGGGCTGGTAGAAAGCTATGGCTGGGCCGCACATATATACAGAAGAGGGTGACATAGAAGATGGAAACAGCAGTGAGGTGGGAGGAACAAGTGGAGAAAGCCTTCCACTTCCCCTCCACAGATCCGATCCTCAGGATGGCACAAAGAATATAGATGTAAGAGATGATAATAAAAATGCTGTTGAGAGAGCCATGAGTAAAGGACATGATAAAAAGCACCATCTTGTTGATTTGTGTCTCAGAGCAGGAGAGGGATATGACAGCAGGGATATCACAGAAAAAATGATTGATCTTGGACTTGCAGAAAGTTAGTTGGAAAGTCATAACTGTGTGTGTCATAGCATTTAATAGTCCAGCAAAACAAGGTGGAACTAAGAGTAACAGGCAGGTTTTCCTAGACATCATAACTGTATAAAGCAATGGATTAGAAATAGCTACATACCGATCATACGCCATGGAGGATAAGAGATAACCTTCAACACCCACGAAGAAGGCAAAAAACCACATTTGTGCTGCACATTCCCTTAAGGAAATGGTTTTGCTTTCTTTTAGGAAATCTATCAACATTTTTGGGGTGACCACAGAAGAATAGCAAAGGTCAAGTAATGACAGGTTACTAAGGAAGAAGTACATGGGGGTGTGAAGTCGAGAGTCTATTTGGATTAATAAAAACATTGCAAAATTTGCCAGCAATGTAATGGAATAAATTATCAGGAAGAAAATGAAGAGCAAAACCTGTAATTCAGGAGATCCCGCAAATCCAATCAAAATGAATTCATTAACCAGTGTGTGATTGGCTTTTGCCATTTCTGCTTTTTCTGCAAAGAAAAGTGAAATGTAAGCTTAGCTCAAAATATCATAAAACATTGACAATGAATGGAAGAAGATAAAAAAGGACATTCTAACAAAAAAAACCCAATTTCAGCTATCATCTAAAAAAATAGAAAGTTTGGATAACAAGTGAAACTTGATTTAAAACAAGAAAAAAAACAGATTGCACACATTGTGTGTAATCTACTAAATATGCCTCTTAACCTTTCCAAATTTTGCAATTTTATATTTCTCTTGTCCTGAAATCATACCTCATAAAAAGCTGCAATCTCTTTATGCTGTAAAACTGCATTTTCCCTTCTGTCCACCTCAACTATGAAATTTATTTCCTTCTTGTTCCTGACTGTAACCTTAATCACTCTTACCTGGGATTAAATTGTACTTTGCACAGAGAGGATCCTTTTAAGCAGTGAGATCAGAGAAAACCATGCATGGGTTCCAGAGAAAGGCTCCTTGGGATGGATTTCTGGTCTTGCAACACAGAAAGACCTCTTTATATTTGTCCTCCAGCCTTCTTAACTAGCCTTTGGGGAGTGTAGTGCCACCATCAGGTAGTAACCAATAATTACTTTTTGTTGTTCCAGAGGGCATAACCATTACTTGCACTGAAAAAAATTGTATTTAGTCTGAAAGTGCTTCAGTTTCTGCCTATTAGTTCACATTTCTCATTGGTTGTCTTTGCAAAATACACCTATGTCTTAGAATCTGTGGAGCAGGTCAGTTCTCTAAGAGTCAGGACAGCTGCCCTTATCAGGGCTGAAATCCACTTACCTTTGCTACCGGTTCAGTAGCAATGTGAGCGCACATGTCTGCATTCACCACCTCTGTGCATGCGCAGTACATCCCGCGAATGCACAGAGTGTTAAAAAGGTGAGGTAAGCGAACAGCGGGGGGGGGGGGAATCCGCTGTACTGCGTGATTTATATTAACTAGAAAGCTTTCTACCTAATATAAATCGTGCGCCACAGCGGATCGTCAAAAAAAAAAACCAGTTCGCCCAAACCAGTTTCATTAATTTTACTACTGGTTCAGGTGAACCAATCCAAACCGGTAGCATTTCGCCCCTGGTCCTTATGTATTTGAATGGTTGACATATAGAAGGTGGGTTACAGTAAGAGATCCTGTAATGTTAGGAATCACCTACTTGGGTGCTCCCTCCTCTGCTGGAGGGGATCTCTAAGATGAGGCTCTCCAGGATCCCCTCCAGCTCTTTTATTCTAAAATTCTCTAAGTAGTTTTATACACATCTTTCCCACGGATTTCCTTAAACATTTTTTAAAAATTGTTTTCCGTGAAGTATTGAGCAGGCTTTTATTTTGCAAAGGCACCTTGAAATGGGAATGACATGTTCTTGCCTTCTTTCTTAAAGCAGGGACTCTGTAATTTGGCCAAGAGCTAAAGCAGTTCAGCATTGTGCCAGATTTTCTCCTTTGAAACATGGGAGGTGGTTAATTATGGTGATGAGGTTGAGATGTAATTGGTGAAACCATGTGAGAGATATCTTTGCTTACATGTTTTGTCAATCTTAACCTGGCTTTAATCAAGGGAATCTCACTTTGCAGTTTGGAAGAAAAAAGTCTAGCCAGGTCTTTCTTTGTAGCCAAAGCATTTTCATCTGCATTTAGATTGGTTAGAGGGGAGAGTCATGCAGGGCACCAAAAAAGTAGATAAGGATCAATCAAGGAGAACCTAGGTTCAGCCACTGTGTTCTGATCCAGCTCTCCAAACATGTCAAACCCTCTGAAGTTAACTCAAAGATTCCTTTATTAGGAGCACCAGCTGTCCTGGCAAAAGCAGTGACGTGTGGTCAGCTTTAGGGCTGGTGAGGCACTTTTTAGACTTGTGGTCTTCAACTCCCAGAATTCCACAGCCAGGCATGCTCAGTTCCGATTTAAAGCGACAGCATTTCCCCCCCTTGCAAAATAAGTTTTCCCATTTTTTTCTTCTCCCTCCCCCTCCTTCCTCCCTCTCTCCCTCCCCCCCCCATCTCAAACAGACACACACACACAGAGAAATTGGATCCCTCACTCACTCTCAAACAAACACAAACACAGAAGTTGGATTGGATATATTTTCCAAAGGCTTGAAAGTAGCTCCTCTGCTATACCCCTCCTTCCCCTGCTGCCTTCCGATCAAACTTTTTGAATTCCTCCCCCCTCCCCACACACACACCTTTTCCAGCTGTCTCAGAGACGATTTCAACTCTGCTTCTGCCTGCCCTGCCCTGCCCACATGAAAGGCCAGAGCTCTGAGTCAGACTGAGTTAGTTGCTCCCAGAGAACTCTAAAAAGCCTCTAAAAATGCCCTCTACAGGAGGCGAGAGAATACGTGCCTCATTTGCATAAGGAATTCTTTGCATTTTAACCCTTGGTTAACTTTTAAAGGGCGAAAAATTCCTTATGCACAGGAGGCCCCTATTTCTCTGGCCTCCTCCTATGGTTAACACAAAGCACTGTTCCAAGTCACTGTGAATCTGGTAGCAACTACCTTGGCTTTAATTATTTTTAAAAAATTCTTTAAAATTCTTTCCTTTTCCTCATGACTGGTGAGTCCATGCCTCCCCTGCCTCTAGTGACTACACGTCCCTGGGCAAAAGGTTTCTCTCCCAATGCAGGCTAACAAGTCTGGCTGGCCAGAAGATGAATAGTTGTATGCCACATCTATTCATCTCCGCTTCATGCCTTTTATCCCCAGACCTAGGGTAGGGCTTTGCTAGTGGTGGTGGCTCTTCTGTCCCAAGGATTGGCCCATAGATTTCCACTGCTCTCCTCTTCTGCACATGAGACACCGGACCCAGCTTTTCCTATTCTTCTTCATCAGCCACCTCCAGACCTGGGAGCTGTTGACTTGCCACCTGAGGGCTGACAGATGGCCCAGGCTTTGCCCGCCCCCCCTCTCTCTCTGCCAGCTCCATTCCTTCTTCCCCCTCGAAGCTCTCAGATTGCCTTGATGCTGACTCTGACTCCCACTCCTCCTCCTCTCCTCTTCCTCCTCCTCCTCCTCCTCGAGGAGCCAGCAGGCGACAGGTCACAATCCACTGGCTATGCAAAATCAAATCTTGTTTGGGGTAGTCCATGTCTCCAAGCTGAGTACTCATTGGAGCTCCAGTTCTTGAAGATCAGGAGGAAAGAGGTGGACCTGCACCAACCTAATGTGCTTAATCGGTGCTATACTGATCCCATTCCCTGAATGGGATCCATTGAGTGCATCACCAGCAGAACAGGGGGCCAGCTGTCTCTGATTGTATCCAGGGCAAAATCTTTTCCATTATGGGGCGGAAAAAAAGAACCCAGTGAACACCAGGACAGCTAAGGAAAACCTAAGGTTACCTTAGAATGGAGATCAGGGGACTCTCCAGAGGGACTATGTAGGTGAGGTCACAGCAGAAGAGTTTAACAAAACACAGATGGGCAACAGGTAGATACTAGCTTCTTACCTGAAATTTGTGGGTACTTCCCTGGTCTCAAGTGAAAATCAAAAAGAGGATGAATGAATGAATCTCCAGGAACTTTCTCCCATCTTGACCAACTTGACCATAGGCATATTACATATAGTATCTTATAACAGAAAATTATATATCTAAACAACAATTTGAAGGGAGGGGGTATAGCTGAAGGCTGCACTTGACCTTTGAACACAATGACAGGAGATATATTGACTAAAAATCCATATATCCATGCAGTTTTCTTGGCAATCTCATAAAACTGGTTTCCCATTGCCTTCTTTCAGGAAGCATTTTTTTGACATCCCAGGCTAGCCAAGAGTCCCAGGTGCCACCTCGCAAAAACATTTCATGACACCAGGGTTCCTTGGTGTCTCCCATCCAAAATGTAACCATGGCTGACTTTGCTTAATTTCTGTGCCCAGACAAGATAAGCCTGTTGCTGCCCCTTGCTGAACCTCTCTTCTTAGATTTCCTTTACTTTATGTTAAGATGAAACAAAATATGGGCAGCACTTTTCCCTGTTGTTTATCTGACAGTTTTCCATTTCATTCAGTGAAAACTTTGGGAGGATTCTGGGGGAAGCACGTAAGACCTTCAATGTTGCAAGAGTCTCTCTTACCGTTGAACAACTAAAAGGGAAAAAAACCTTTTTTTAAACCTCTGCTTGAAAGCAGGCATTTCTTTCCCCTAGACGAGGGGTTCCTAGGTGGTTGAAGGCTGTGATTCCCTGCCAGGGTGAGATCAACATTCTTTGTGGAACATTATGTAAAACTGCATGCACCCATCCCTCAGGACTAAAACGAGTACAGTTAGTTAATACGGGGGTGACGGAATAAGAAAGGTGAAAAAATATTATTTACAACAGAAATAATTAGCAATCATAGAAGCTCAGGATTAATTTTATTGATTCCACAGTACTGTTTTGTAACTACAACAAAATAAAATTTTATTCCGCATGATCTTCGTTATTAAAAGCTTACCTGTTGCAGGTAAGAGCCAAGGTGGCGCAGTGGTTAAATGCAGCACTGCAGGCTACTGCTAGATCAGCAGGTCAGTGGTTCAAATCTCACCGGCTCAGGGTTGACTCAGCCTTCCATCCTTCCGAGGTGGGTAAAATGAGGACCCAGATTGTTGGGGGCAATATGCTGACTCTCTGTAAACCGCTTAGAGAGGCCTGAAAGGCCTATGAAGCGGTATATAAGTCTATTGCTATTGCTATTGCTAAAAGCAAAAGATCTAAATTTTATTTTATTTTATTTATTATTAAATATCTATGCCCCCCATCTCACTGAGGCAACTCTAGGCCGCTTACAATTTAATGGCAATCATACAGTTTAAATGATTCTTTTTCTTTTTGGAGAAATATTCATTACTTAGGAGACGAGCTCAAGAGTCATGGAAGTCTTTTTCTTCTGATCACTCTCCCTATGGAATCTTTTACTTCCTTGTTCCTTATGCTGTAGATCAGTGGGTTTAACATGGGGATGACCACTGCATAAAACACAGAAAACACCTTGCCCTGGGCTGGTAGAAAGCTATGGCTGGGCCGCACATATATACAGAAGAGGGTGACATAGAAGATGGAAACAGCAGTGAGGTGGGTGTAACAGGTGGAGAAAGCCTTCCGCTTCCCCTCCGCAGATCGGATCCTCAGGATGGCACAAAGAATATAGATGTAAGAGATGATAATGAAGATGCTGCTGAGAGAGCCATGAGTAAAGGACATGATAAAAAGCACCATCTTGTTGATTTGTGTCTCAGAGCAGGAGAGGGATATGACAGCAGGGATATCACAGAAAAAATGATTGATCTTGGACTTGCAGAAAGTTAGTTGGAAAGTCATAACTGTGTGTGTCATGGCATTTAATAGTCCAGCAAAACAAGGTGGAACTAAGAGTAACAGGCATGTTTTCCTAGACATCATAACCGTATAAAGCAATGGATGAGAAATAGCTACATACCGATCATAAGCCATAGAGGCTAAGAGATAACATTCAGCAGCCACAAAAAAGGCAAAAAACCACATTTGTGCTGCACATTCCCTTAAGGAAATGGTTTTGCTTTCTGTTAGAAAATCTATCAACATCTTTGGGGTGACCACAGAAGAATAGCAAAGGTCAAGTAATGACAGGTTACTAAGGAAGAAGTACATGGGGGTGTGAAGTCGAGAGTCTATCTGGATTAACAGAAACATCCCAAAATTTCCTAGCAATGTAATGAAATAAATTATCAGGAATAAAAGGAAGAGCAAAATCTGTAATTCGGGTGACCCAGCAAATCCAAGCAGGATGAATTCATACACCAAGGTGTGATTTGTTTTTGCCATCTATCCTTTTCTGCAAATAAATGTAGAAAGTAAGTTCAGCTATAAATGTTTCCCCAAAAACAAAAGTGAAAACAAAACAGACTTCAGTCCCCAATATAGCATACAGTGCTGTTCTCATGCAAAAATAATAATAATAATTCCCAATTTCAACTCTTACTTAAAAAATGATTTGGTTAAGAATTCAAAGTTGATATATATATTTTAAAAAAATCAGACTACAATACTACTAAACATGCCAGTTAACCTTTCCAGATTTTGGTAGTTCTATTGCATGCTTATCTTCCCCTTGTTCTGAAATTGTATCTCATAATCACTTTAGTGTGGTAATGCTGCATTATTCCCACCATCCACCTCAATTATGAAATGATACATTATTTAGATTCCTTTCTTTCTCATTCCTGACTGTTATCCTAGGTCCTCTTACCTGAGATTAAACTGTATTTTGCTGAGAGAGAAATCCTTAAGCAGTCAGATATGCATGGTCTTCAGAGAAGGACTCCTTAGGGTGAATCTCTGGTCTTGCAGCACAGAAAGTCGTCTTTATATTTGCTTGGGTCTTTCAGCTTGCTTGCTGGAGTTTTGGGGGAATGTACTGCCACCATCAGGTGGTAATCAGCATTTTTTTTTGTTCCAGCGGGTATAAAGATTACTTGGACTGGAAAAATATATGTCAGGGTTCCAAATAGCATTCATAATTAAATCAGAGTCCAAGGCAAATCATTCCTCAAAGTTCCAATTTATTAAGAGAGCCATGTTGGCACATCTGGGAAAACCCGAATCTGAAAAGTTCCTGGTTTTCCCCACCCAGTTGAAAGTTCAAGATCTTGCCCTCACACCCACAAGTCCATCACATGGTCCAATCTTCTACTGCCATGCTGGCATTTCCACCCAACCAGTTCCAGGCAGGTGCAGAAGTGCAAAAACAAAGGATGACCTTGGCTTTCTAGAAATAATTTTGTTATGGCTACATATCATCTACAACTGTACAACCCCCCTCCCATTTCCCCACAATAGAAAATGCATAGTAGAATAATAGAAAGTGTGGCAGGCCAAAGATCCAAAAGAAAAGATGGCTGCAGGCCTGACAATATATTTAATCTGAAGATGCTTCAGTTTCTGACAGTTAGTGCATTATTAGCTATCTTTGCAAAATAAACCTGTTCCTTGGAATCTGCAGGACAGGTCAGATCTCCAAGAGTCTCATGTTCTTCAGCATTTTCTAAACCCATCTTGAGTGTCTGGCATCTCTTTCCACTTAGGGATCTAAACTGCATTGGAAGATCTTACAGTGGCATATAGAAATGGTCATGAGAGATGAGGAAGAGATTCTGCCTAGAGAAGAGCCAGATAAGAGGGCCCATAGCCTGCAGCTGCATAATGGTTGGAGAAAGAATCTTAGGGACCCACATCCAAAGTTCTCAGGTTGTAAAAGAGATGGCAGGTAATTTGTACTTTCAGATAGCAAAATTATGTTAATGCCATTTTACAAAAAAGTAGAATTTACTTATTTGGAATGACTGTGTTTGGAAAACAATTGGCTCACCTTATACCAAGGGCTTTAAATGAAAAAAACCAATTTTTCGGACCTAACCTCTAGCAAAATAGCACTAGTACTTAGACTTATGTACCAATCCATACTACTTTGCAGCCCTCTGAATGGTTTATAAATGTCAGCATATTGCTCACAACAGTCTGAGCCCTCATTTTACTGATCTCAGAAGGATGGGAGGTTGAATCAACCTTGAGAAGGTCAAGATCAAACTCCTAGCTGTGGGCTGAGTTAGCCTGCAATACTGCATTCAAATCATTGTACCACCATGGCTCCATAAACCTCAAGACAACCAATCAAACATTGAGATAAGGACTAGTGAGAAGGAAAGAAAACTCAGATATAAAACATGTGGATATGTACAAAGCAATTAAAAAAGCCAATGCAGTTCTAAACTGTATTGACAGAGGGATAATATTGTACTGGTTTATATTGTGCTGGTAGGACCACCCTTGGAATACAATATTTAGTTTTGGTCACCACAATATAAGAAAGATGCTGAGACTCTAGAAAGAGTGTAGAAAAGAACAACAAAATTATAAAGGGTTTGGAGGCTAAGCCATATGATGAACTGTTGTGGGAACTAGGTATGTCTAGTCTAACAAAGAGAATGACCAGAGTGACATGATAGTCTCCTGGTACTTGAGGAGCTGTCACAGAGGAGAGGGGAGTCAACCTATTCTCGAAAGTACCTGAGGGCAGGACAAGAATGGGTGGAAGCTCATTAAAGGAGGTTCAAACTAGAATTAAGGAGAAATTTCCTCATAGTAAGAACAATTAATCAATAGAATGACTTATCTCTGGAAGTTGTGAGTGCTCATTCACTGGAGGTATTCAAGAAGAGATTGGACAATCATTTGTCTGGAATGGTACAGGAAGAAGAGCTTGAGCAAGAGATTGGATTACAAGACCTCCAAGGTCCCTTCCAACCCTGTTATTCTATGTTATTCTATGACTGGTCTTTCCGGGAATGTTGACAGTTCTTAAGCACTATTTTACTACATCTGAAATTAAGGACATAGTATGTTAGTTTGCATATTCTGCTAATTCCCCCTTTTTTGGTATTGGAATGTAGATTGATTATTTAAATTAGTTGACCACTATTGTTTTCTAGATTTGTTGGCACACTATGATTAAACCTTTATTGATTCTTCTTCAGTTCCTTGCCATATTTCTATTCATATTCCATCAGTTCCAGGTGCCTGGTGACTAAGCAATGTCAAAAGGGCTGATCTAACTTTATCTTCTTGGGATTTTTGTAAGTAAAGACTATCTTCTAAGGCAGTGGTCTCCAACTTTGGCAACTTTAAGACCTGTGGACTTCAACTCCCAGAGTTCCTCAGCCAGCTTTGCTTTGCTGGCTGAGAAACTCTGGGAGTTGAAGTCCATAAGTCTTAAAGTTGCCAAGGTTGGAGACCACTGTTCTAAGGTATCTCAGGTGTTGGCATGTCTCCTGTACGATATTTCAGTGTACTCCTTTAAATCAGTTATTGTCTGTTCACTGGAATACTTTAGCATAACAGTTTGATATGAATCCTCCTTTCGAGTTCAGTGATGTTTTGAAATCTTATTTTTCCATCTTCTGTATCTTCATAGAAGCTGTTGTTATACTATTTTTTGTCTCTTCTAACAGGTCTCTGAAATTTTTGTTTAATTCCTTTCTGAGATTCTTGTTTTTCTTGTCTTCTCTTTTTGTTTCTTGTCAATTTCTGCAGTTTGTTCTGACCTTTTGTTTGCTTTCTTCTTATTGTTTTTCATTTTTGACCTTCATTCTTTACAACTTCTTTAAGTTCATTCCATAATTCCTGATTCTTTTCTCTTTGAAAATGGTGATTTTATAGGTGATAATCTTGAATGACAGCCAGAAAGAAAATGGAAGGCAGTGGGTCTCACATAGCAATGACATAATGTGGGAGAACTCTGGGGTGCCAAGAATTTTGTGTTCCGCTGCACTCTGGACCAGTTATAATTTCCAAATGAAAGGCTATAAGTCAGATTTCTCTCTTTTCTTAGGCAGAACTCATAAGTTCCAGATTAGATAAAGAGCAGAAATAAAAGCAACATAGAGGTAATTTTTATTAATAAAGGTGGAAATTAACTTTAAGTAGCACAATAAGCAAACATAATAAGGAATTAATGGATGAAGCCATTCTCAACCTTTCAAAATTCTAGATGTCTCATCCAGCCCCCTCCAAAACCATCAAAATCTTGTATTTCCACAAAACTACTGGTATTTTCTGAGATTTATTTTAAGAATACAGATATTTTGCAATCCTTTGAAATCTCATTAATGGACAATTGATTTGTTTATATTTAGGTCACTTTACAATCTCTATAATAGAAAAAAACACAAAACAATGATGGAATAAACAACAATGACACTTCTAAAACAAAATGAATATAGGAGAGGCTAAAATAAGCCATTGTATCTCAAGACTGGATCACACAAACTGGACTATTTTGAGCAGCATATTCTATAAATAAAATGGGTTTGAAGATAGGGCTGTAAGTCCATATTTAGATATAAATGGTGTTTTTACTGGAGATATTGCCATTTAGTGTTTTATTTATTTATTAATCAGATCTACACTGTCTATGGAGATTCTTAATCATCCAGAACATGGGTATTCCAAAGGTTTTTTCCCCCAAAAGGCAAATGGATTTTCTTGGTATTTTCTTTGAAAATGTTTATCTTCTGATCCAAGAACCCTTTGGGAGATCTACACGGAGGTCCTCAAACACAAAAATCCACCATCAGATCTAGACTGAATATAATACATTCTATGTTCCTAGCAAAAATACCTTGTATTTTCAGATTCCAATCTTTACAAATGTTATTTTAATATAATGGTAAGAATTAAAATGGACTTGTTTGCCCCTATATATCATATTCCTCTGTGTATGAGACAAGATGTTTTCCTAGTTGGACTCTGGCTACTCATGCCTATTTATTTTGTGTGGATGACATTGAATCAGACTTGACTTCTATTGACTTCATAGAGAAATACTTACCATATTGATCTGACCTTAGAAATAACTTTTAATTCTTCTAATTGACAAACATATACTTTCTTTGATTCCACCAGATTCCACTGTTTTTTTTTACTTCTGATAACTTTGCCAAGCATAGTAGTTTTTCTGTTTCATCATCCATTTTCATCACACGCCCAAAATATAAGGGGCTACTCTTGTTGATCAAGGAAGTAGGCAAATTTTATTTTGTCCAGGACTGACTTTTCCAGTCTCTAATTTATGAATGGTATGAAATGAATATACAGTATATGGCTAAATTTCATATCACTTTATAGTATTCTACTTTGAACATAAGTTTATATCATATGGAAGTAAGCAAAAGCTTAAAGCAATTTCTTTTGCTGAGTAAAAATATTCACAAGCTACTTGAACAATCAATCCAGAGCTCTCCCCAGGCACAAATGAACAGGTTCAAATTATATTTGTACAGACACATTGCATGAAGATGTAGCTTTCCATAAAAGTCTCCAAAGATAAAAAGAAAGACAAGGAAAGTATGGACAGCAGCAAGAAAGGTTGACTCAGTTATAGTGATGAAGTCATTGTTGGAAGACATGAAAGAGCAGATTAGGGACAGATCACCACGGAGAAAAACTATCTAAGCAGTTGCTAACAATCAACAATTACTTGATGGTACATAATAAATCAAGAACAGAATCCATTATAGTACATGCCTATTTATTTTGTGTGGAACTTTTTGCCTATAGTCAATTTCCTCATTGCTTCTTTTACATCCTGGTTCCTCAAGCTATAGATGAAAGGGTTCAACATGGGGATCACCACAGTGTAGAACATGGAGATAATTTTGTCCTCATCTACTGTTGAGAAGGAGCTGGGTCTCACGTAGGTGAAGAAGAGGGTTCCATAAAAGATAGATACTGTTGTGAGATGGGTTGAACAGGTCGAAAAAGCTTTGCGCCTGCCCTCATTGGAGTGGATTCTCAGGATGGCTAGAACAATGTAGGTATAAGAAACAACAATAATAGAAGTGCTTACAATACCAAGGGTGCAAGATAGACCAAAAAGCACTCCCTTGTTGAGTTGAGTATCTGAACAGGATAAGGATATGACTGCAGGGATATCACAGAAGAAATGGTTAATTATATTGTCATGACAGAAGGTCAGCTGAAAAGATAAAGTTGTATGTGTGGCAGCATTCAGCATTCCTACAAGGTAAGGAATGATTGCCAACCTGGTGCACAATCTCTGTGACATGATGACTGTGTACAAAAGTGGATTGGAAATGGCCTTATATCGATCATATGCCATTACAGCCAAGAGGAAACATTCAGTGGCTAAAAAGAGACAGAAAAACCACATTTGTAGAGCACATCCAATCAGCGAAATATTTCTTTTCTTTACAGCCATGTCTAGTAGGATTTTGGGCGTGACAACAGAAGAGTAACAGAGATCTACAAAAGACAAATTGCTTAGAAAGAAATACATGGGGGTATGAAGTTGTGAGCTCATCCTGATTAATAGGATCATCCCAGCATTTCCAGTCACTGTGATAATATATACTGTTAGGAAAAAAACAAAGAGTGGGATCTGTAGGTTTGGCAAGTCACTAAATCCCAGCAAAATGAACTCATGCACTTTGGTATAATTCTCCATGGCTTCCTATATTTTGTAGGAAAAAGAAGGAAATATTTATGTTATCAGTATAACTTCCATATCCCTGGATATTGCAAACTAGTAAAGGTAATTTTGTAGATTTTCTCAATTAGGGAAAAACAAATAGTAGCCACTAGATTCCTGGGCTTTAGGGATGTTGCCTGAATATTTTAGAAAAAGCTCAAGAAAATGGCACCCATTTTTCTGGACACATGATTTAAAACAGTAGTTTTCAGACTTTATATTTTAAGTTCTACTAAGCACACTAATAAAAAACCAGTGTCTCACCAAGAGAGGAAACAAAAACGGAATCAAACAAAAATCTAAGGCTATATATAGATTTCCATTTCCATATATTTGAAGGATATAAAATTTCAATAATTGATAGACAATATTGTTATAATACCCTATTGAGATCTAATTAGGATGAAGCCATGTTGACCTAAGCCTCAGTCAAGAGATACATGCAAATAATGAAAGTTAACTAGGATTGAAGCAGTTGCTTTTCTGTTGAGCATTCTCTAACTAAACCTGAACAAGAAATATATCCCAAAAAATGAGAGCAAATTAGGACTGAAATGTTTGCCACAGGGTAGTAGTCCGTGTTCCCCCAAGCCCCTCCCCCATAATAAAACTCATATTATACCTAATCCAAAATTTCAGAAGCTGCTCCCATCACTGGCTATAGAAAATCCTCTGGTGAGATGCCATATTCCTTTGACTCTCAGCACATATAAATGCAAATATATACATTTATTCTATAGATCACCAGTAGCGATATTTTTCATAGGCCTAGAAAGAAGGCAATGACAAATGATTTCCATTGCCAAGAAAACTGCACGGACTGTCCTTGTAATGGCCAAGAATCATGAGTGACATGAAGAACTGTAACAGCAGCATATATGGGTATTCTTGCTACTACAACATGCCCTAGATTTATTTCAGGTACAAACGACATATGATGTTAAATGAATCACTGGAAATTCTGGGATTTTTTACAGTGTTTGAGAAGGCTAAGCCAAATCTTTAAGGAACAGTGTTTAATTCTTTCTTCATCCATAGTTTCCTGAAAACCGCTATTAATAAAAATATTCTTAAAGGTGCTTACTGATTTTTGTGGTTAGTTGCAAAGTCATGTCCAACCCATCGCAACCCCAAGGACAACATTCCTCCAGACCTCCCTGTCCCCTACCATCATCTGGAGTCCATTTAAGCTCACGCCTACTGCTTCAGTGACTCCATCCAGCCACCTCATTCTCTGTTGTCCCATTCTTCTTTTGCCCTCAATCTTTCCCAGCATTAGAATGGTGCTTATTGTAGTTTACTACAATAAGTTGTAGTTCATTACAATAAGTTCACTACGATAATTAGAGGACTCATTGGAAAAGACCCTTATGTTGGAAAAATTGAAGGTAAAAGGAGAAGAGGAGAGCAGCAGATGAGATGGTTAGATAGTATGTTTGACACAATGAACATAAATTTGAGTAAACTGCGGGAGACAATGGAGGACAGGGAGGGTCTGGTGTATAATGAAGAGTTAGACACAACCTAGCAACTGAACAACAACTAGAATAATTGCAACACCAAGGAAGATGTTTGTAAAAAGCAAAAGAGAAAGGTTAAGAATTTCACTTTCACAATATGGAGCACTAAGTACAGTTCAGATGTACCTAGCTCATAAATAGCTGGAAGCATCTAGCGAGTGCTTTATTTGCAATATTGAAAGTAGGTGAACATCTGGGGTTGCTAGCAACACCATTTTATTTTTCAGACTCTAAACTAGAATTTAAATGGGAGGAAAAAAATAGAAATGCATCAAGAGAAATGGTAAATTATGTTGCTGCAATCCTACTCACCTCTGGGATAAAAACAGTACACTTTTTAAAAACTTGGTTTTGAACTGAGATAGAAAGGAAGATAGGAAACCAAGAAGTTTTATCCTTCTTTTCCAATTCATCTCATCTAATGGCAGAAGGCAGTGATGGGATTATTAAGGTAGAATCTTGGGATAGATAAAAGCTGTTTTTAACCTACCTGTTCTCTTGGGCTCTGCTACTTCTTTTTCCTCTTCCAGTTACTTTGAAATTCCTGTTTCACATTGCTGAGGAGGACACATTTGCTTATTTATTGTCAAAGAAGCCATTTCTGATTATATAAATGCAGGAAATTCCTGAAAGAGGCCATCGTGACTCTTTCTCTGCAATGGCTATATTGAAAGAGACTTTATATACTGAGCGACTGGACCTAGGGATTTTGACCTCCCAATGGAATGTATCTTTAATGGCAATTACAATTACCTTAATAGGTTTAATGGTAGAAATTATTTCCACTGCAGTGTCATTTGAAGATTCATCTTCTACAGAAGAATATTGTGTAAGATGTTGGTGATGATGGCATATTGACCCATCAGAATTCTTCAGGATGAAGATCCTGTTAGTTTAAAAAATCCTAGATTCCCTGATCAAGACGAAAAGGTCCACCTAGAAAATAAGCAAATGTTCTCCTCCAAGGCTTAGAAAAATTGCTATCGATGCTCTGGGTATGTTTAAGTAAACTTCACCCAGCCCCCAGGTCTACCAAAGAGTTCATCAAGCTCTTGTGGAATTCTAGGGTTTCACAGAACACAATTTGGAAAACCCCAACCTTGTTAATTAATCCAGGTATTTAAGTTCTGTTTTCCTATAACATCTCAGAGGTTATAATGGGTGGGGTAATATAATGCACTGAAGTGATTTCCCCTCTAGTGATTTATAACACCCTCTCATAACAAGTCATCATTATTAAAATGATGTAAATTATTTCTGAATTACTATTATTTTGGCACCAATCAACAATGCTTTATGTTAGTAGTGCATATATAACCTAAGTCAAACAAGCAGTAAGTCACACTAAGAAAAAAAGAAACACGTCTTGACATGCTTTATAAATCAGTTTTAACCTCCATGGGTTTTGAAGTCAGGCTTCATAAATCATACAGCAGCCATGGGTAGGGAGCCCTTTGCAGTGGTGAAACTCAATTTTTTTACTACTGGTTCTGTGGGCGTGGCTTAGTGGGTGTGGCGTGGCTTGGTGGGTGTGGTGTGGCTTGGTGGGTGTGGCTTGGTGGGCATGGCAAGGGAAGGATACTGCAAAATCTCCATTTCACCCCACTCTGGGGCCAGCCAGAGGTGGCATTTGTCGGTTCTCCAAACTACTCAAAATTTCTGCTACCGGTTCTCCAAACTACTTAAAATTTCCACCACCAGCTCCCCAGAACCTGTCAGAACCTGCTGGATTTCACCCCTGGTCCTTTTCATAGCCTTAGGTTGTATGTCAGTGTCTCCTGTTCCTGGTCTGGGGGACCTTGATCTCAGTCACTCATGTCCCTGTGACTGTCAGGATAGGCTATTGCATGGGGTATTGCTCTATGTGGGGCTGCCCTTGAAGACTATTTGGAAGTTTCAACTGATACAGAATGCGGCACACGGGCAGTTTCTGGTGCTAGTTATTTGGCACATGTGACACCCCTGCTCTGCAAGCTGCATTGGCTTCCATTTGTTTCATAGTGAAATTCAAGGTTTAAAGTTTTCATGGCTTACTTATAGGATTGTCTCTCTCCAATTGTTTCTACATCCTATGTCAGTTTGGCCTAATAGTTAAAGCACCAAGCTGGAAACCAGTACACCATGTATCTGACTCCTGTTTTAGGCATGAAAATCTGGCTGGCTGCCTTTGGACCAGTCATTCTTCTCTTAGCCCAACTCACTTCACAAAGGTTTTGTTGTGGGGAAAATAGGAGGAGGAAGGAGTAGTAAGTACATGGACTGCCTTGAAGTTTTTTTTAAAAAAATAATATTTTTATTATTAAAAAAATAGCATACCAAGGCATAGGTTTCTTTTTCTAATAATTTTGTAAATTTATTTTTTAATAATGGGATTAAAAAAAATCTTTTTAAAAAAGCATTCTCATGTTCAGTGTGATGTCAGAGCAGGATGGAGATACAACTGCAGGGATGTCACAGAAGAAGTGCTTGATCTATTCCAGTCTAACTGGAAAGATAATAGTATTTATATTGTGGCATTTAGCACTAGAAAGAAATAGGATATAATTACCAAGAGAGTAAAAACTCTTTCTGAACCTCAATTTGCACCAGTTCCCGTTTACCTAAACCGTCATTAGGTTGACCATTCACCCAATTTAAATTGATCCTTCTCAAATTCTTCATAACCTGGAGTTCTTGAATAATGAAGTATAATCCACAGACTTGGCTGGTTTATTGCTTATCCATAAATCAAAATCTTTGATGACATGCATCAGGAGGGGTAGCAAAAAGACTCTGAGTTAATTACATGGAGGTAATTTCTGTGCCAGCAGGCATTGCTATCATATGGCAAAGAAGGAAATGGTAGTTTTGTCAGTGGGTCAAGTGGATGTTGCTGTGATACAGAAACAGCACAGCAGAAGAGGAAGATTTTGTTACCTGGTCTCTTTCAAGTCAGTCAACACTCAGCTGTTGCTGTAATTCATGATTCAGAGTCTGACTTTGACCTGGAATCTGACAATGTTGCTCCAGCTGAGCCTGTGCTTCAGGATGGTGAGCCTCAGGAATCAAGAAGGCAGGATTCAAGTGAGGATGATCGACCATGGTAATCTCCTGTTCAGCTGGAGCAGTCAGGTGATGAGGCCCAATCCCTAAGACCCAGATCTAGGCAAATTGAGATGTGAGCAGAGCAACATTCCCCAATGAGGCTTCTCTCTAAACATAGGGCAAGACATAGGTAACTGTAGCCAACTGGATACGAAGCTTTAAATAGCCTCTTTGCTTGCAGTTTTTGTTGGAGATAACTTTCTTATTTCCTAGCTTTTGCATCTTATTTATGACCTTTGGACCAAATGACTACCAGATTTGGCATTCTGTGATTCTTGGGCAGTGGTGAAATCTAATCCCCTCCCAGTTCTGTGGGCATGGCCAACTTTTTTTTCACTTTCAGCAATTTTTTAGCTTTTAAAAACATTATTTCCCTGCCAGTTTGCCCGAAACAGCAGGAAAAAATGCTTTAAAAAGTGGAAAAAAAGCTTCCGATGATTGTACGGTTCACAGTTGAGCTGAGTGACCCTCAAAAGTTTTTTTTTTTTTTTACTACCAGTTCGCAGAACCAAGGAGAATCATCCCTGCTGGTTCACCCAAACTGGGCTGAACCAGGAGGATTTTGCCCCTGATCTTGGGTGATATTTGGGCGATGCTATCGTTCCTTAGACTGTATTCTGCTGTTTTCAGGCAAGCTCTTTCACTAGGCATTTGGCTCACATTTGGTGTTTGACCATTTTGCAACATGGGGATTATATTTCATTTCATTTTCATTTTCATTTCCTTTATTTGTATGCCGCCCTTTTCCCTGGGGGGACTCAGGGTGGCTCACAATTCAAAAAGGGAGGGGGGGAAAGACAAACAGTATTCCAATATGGAAACAATACAACATATTAAAAGAGAGCACAACAGTCACACAATTCGGGTGGGGTTGGAATCTTAACCCCAGGCCAGCCGGGACAGCCAGATCTTCAAAGCGGCGCGGAAGGATTGGAGGGTGGTGAGGGTCCGAATCTCCATGGGGAGTTCGTTCCAGAGGGTCGGAGCAGCCACCGAGAAGGCTCTCCTCCGGGTAGTTGCCAGTTTGCACTGGCTAGTAGATGGAATTCGGAGGAGGCCTAATCGATGCGATCGTATTGGTCTAGTGGAGGTAATTGGCAGTAGGCGGTCTCTCAAATACCCAGGCCCACTACCATGAAGGGCTTTATAGGTGATAAGTAGCACCTTGAAGCGCACCCGGAGATCGACAGGCAGCCAGCGCAGCTCGCGGAGGATAGGTGTAACGTGGGTGAAGCGAGGTGCACCCACAATCGCTCGCGCGGCCGCATTCTGGACTAGCTGAAGTCGCCGAATGCTCTTCAAGGGCAGCCCCATGTAGAGCACATTGCAGTATTCCAGCCTAGAGGTCACAAGGGCACGAGTGACTGTTGTGAGGGCCTCCCGGTTCAGGTAGGGACGCAACTGGTGTACCAGGCGAACCTGGGCAAATGCCCCCCTGGTCACAGCTGACAAATGATGTTTGAAGGTCAGCTGTGGGTCCAGGAGGACTCCCAAGTTTATAGCAGTGATGGATGCTTACCAAGGCAACTGAGCTGACACATAAGATAGGGCAGATGAGGAACATTAGATAACCAGTTTAGTGATTTTGTCTTTTAATGGAGGCAGAGTAGTATACCTTTTGATCTCTTTTTCATCTGAATAATAATGCTTTCCCTTTATGCCATGTAGGCAATCTGCAGGACACCTTCAGTCAATGGTGTTTCATTTGTGGCATTCTAGAATGCTGAGATCACCTCACTGAGATTTGGCAGGAAAATGATTGATTTTCAGTGGTATGATTTTTGGTAGGCAAATCTACTTCCCATACACTCAATCTCTCCCTGCAATGACCTAAAATCATGCCAAAAAACTGCTTTGGTGCGCAATTTGGTACCTTTAAAAATGATTAAAAACCTGGGGGCCCATAATCTGGCCTTACATCATCAGTCATTTTATACTGTCAATCTGTGTGGTTTTCTGGATAAAATACAGGAGTGGTTTTACCATTACTTCCTCCTCTGCAGCATGAAATCATGCATTTGCTGTTGTTGCTAAAGGGATCATTTGTCTCCAGAATCTTCTTGCATCCCTATTGCCTGATCCAGGTGCCCACGTGCTTGGGCTTGGCAGCTGGGATGACCGTCACATCCTGGGTGACTCTTCTGGGAGGAAACAGTCCTCCATGTATGACCACAACTGAGCCCAAAATTTCTGCTAAGTGAGAAATTTGTGAAGTGAGCTTTGCCCCATTTTACGACCTTTCTTGCCACAGTTGTTAAGTGAATCTGGCTTCCCCATTGACTTTGCTTGTCAGACGGTCGCAAAAGGTGATCACATGACCTTGGATCATAGCAACGGTCACAACTTTGACCCAGTTGCCAAGCATCTGAAATTTTATCACATGA
Source organism: Thamnophis sirtalis (assembly GCF_051295495.1). Lineage (NCBI taxonomy): Eukaryota > Metazoa > Chordata > Lepidosauria > Squamata > Natricidae > Thamnophis > Thamnophis sirtalis. The sequence goes on along the minus strand of NW_028261381.1, from coordinate 64,994,610 downwards.
TCATGGGGATGCTGCAAAGGTCATAAGTGTGAAAAACAGTCGTAGGTCACATTCCTGTTGTAGCTTTGAATGGACAAAATGAGCTGTTGTTATTCGAGGACTATGTATGTGGCTGTCATAAATTCCTGGAGTTGCCTGCTCTTCCCTCCTAGGAACACCCCCCCCCCCCGCTTTCACACACACAATGAAGCAGTATATCAGTAACCTAGGGGGAATCATTCTCATATATAACTCTAAAACATTTCTTCCAATATTTTCTTCCTTCAGTTTCATTCAAAATAATTTCATAATTTTAAATTTGAATTCCTAGAGGCTTCTTGTTTCTCCCCCACTACCCACTATCCCATTCCCCCTCTCCCCCCTCTCTCCATCCAAATCAGTGCACTTTTGCCTTTCTTCATCATAACTATTCCTTGTTTTATTTCAGTTCACGTTTTTCTCTTTATATACATTGTATCAGTGTATTTTTCATTACTTTTTCTTAGCCGCAGTTTCTTTCACTTTCTCATTCTACACAGAGTCTTTTTCATATCTTCCAGAAGCATAATTCCACACAATCTTTCATTAAGCATGTATTTAAAAGTTAATATTCCTCCCTTCTCTCCTTTATTATTTCAAAATAGTAAGTTATTTCTTGGTTATACAACACAATCCTCTATGTCTATGCTTTCTTGGAAGAAAGTCACACTGTTCGGTGCCCAGTGCAATTTGTAATTCTCAGTATGAGGAAGTGTTATGCCTGAGCAGAAACCCATTTCTTTCTCACGATCCTTTTCAGCGCTTCCTTCACCTCCTTATTCCTTAGGCTATAGATGACAGGGTTGACCATAGGAATCACTACTGTATAAAAGACAGCAGCAACTTGGTCTTGTGCTCCAATGTCACTTGAGGAAGGCTTCAGGTAGATGAAGAGAATTGTGGTGTAGAACAAGGTAACAGCCATCAAATGGGAGCCGCAGGTAGAGAAGGTCTTCTTCCTTCCCCCGCTTGAGTGGATTCTTTGGATAGCAGTGATAATGTAGATGTAAGAGATAAGGATGATGAAGAATGAACACAGTCCTATCAGTGAAGAGATGACAAAAAGCAGAATCTGGTTGAGCTGAGTGTTTGAACAGGCAAGCTTCAGAATTAAAGGTACATCACAAAAAAAATGGTTTATGACATTGGAGCTGCAAAAGGGGAGGCGAAAAGTAGTGTTTGTGTGTACCATGCCATTGGCACAACCCACAAGGTAGGAAGCCAGCACCAGGCAAATGCAAACCTTCTTGGACATGACAGTAGGATACAACAGTGGGTTACAGATGGCCACATAACGGTCGTAGGCCATAGCAGCTAGCAGGAGACATTCGACACTTGCAAACACAGCGTAGAAGTAAAACTGAGCAGCACAACCAATGAAAGAAATGGATTTCTTTTCAGCCAAGAAATTCACCAGGGTTTGAGGGACAATGACAGTAGAGTAACAGAGATCTGAGAAGGACAGGTTGCTAAGGAAAAAGTACATAGGTGTTTGGAGATGGGAGTCAAGACGAATCAGTGCAATCATCCCTAGATTTCCAAGAAGAGTGATCACATAGATAGCTAGAAACACCACAAAAAGAGAGGTGCTGAGCACTGGATTATCTGTGAATCCTACAAGGATGAATTCTGACACTGTGGTTTGATTCCATTGGGCCATGGCATTAGTTCAGTAAGCCTGTAAGATAAAGAAGATTGTCAGGTCCAAGCCCAGAGGACAGAGCCAAATCCAACCCAATCCTTTACTTCAGTGGTTCCCAAACTTGGCAACTTTAAGACTTGTGGACTTCAACTCCCAGAATTCTCCAGCCAGCTCCAGCTCTGCTGGCTAGAGAATTCTGGGAGTTGAAGTCCACAAGTCTTAAAGTTGTCAAGTTTGGGAACCACTGCTTTACTTGCTAACCCCCAATGGACAGAAGGTTGCTAAACTAGCTATAACCTTCTAACCGAGTAGAGATATCCTGAAGGATTCTAGGATGAAGCTACCCCAAACTTCTTTCTCCCTCCTCCTAGGACTGCATACACTCTTGATTTGGGCTTCTCTCTGAAGGGAAGTATTCCCTCCTCCTTTGAAAAGCTTTGTGATGCCAAAGCTCCACTATTTCTCCAGGTTCACATTCTACACAAAGATGGATTGACTCATACTCCTGTAAATCTAAAAATGTGAAGAACAGCTTAAAATATATAGCTGTTATTATTATTCATTCTCTTTTAAGCTTCTTTTTGTTGCAATTTATTAGATATGTTAAAACAACCCAGGGACACATATAATAATTAAAGATGTAAATGTGATGCTGAATTATACTCCAGATACATGGAATCTAACATTTTATGGAGAATTCAGCAAAGAAAATTGTCCTACAGAGATTTTTAAAAAAGTATGCTCCTGGTATTGAACTGTGGAATTGATAGATGGGTTCTTTTATGAGTTTTGAACATGTTGTTGTATTGTACAAATAAGAAGATGGAACACCATGTTTCCATATGATCTAGATTTAAATATGTTAATGAATTTAGTTACTGCAATATTAATATTATATGCCTCATTTTTCCCCTTCAGTTTTAGTTCATGTTAATCACTATTTTGTATATATTTTTTCTGATTGTGTTACCACTGTTGCATTATTATTAGGATATACATATTACAAAATAAATAACTATCCTCCCTCCCCCAATATGAAATAAATCTTTGCAGGTCTGTCTACATCGTAGTATACATCAAGATCAAAAACCATATGTGGGAAAATCAAAGGGCTCACATCCACTATAATACTGGCATAAGCACACAGAGGAAATAAATAGACTATAAACAAACTTGAACCAATTTGATTTTGTGAAATTGTAGAACACAGCTGCCACCTGTGACTTTTTAACATTTGAAATATTTGAAAATGCACTTGAAATGAAGAACCTTGTTAGAAACATATTATCAAGGGAAGCCTTAATGTGTTTAGATTATGCTTAATGAACTCCTATTAGAAGCTTTTAACATTCTATTTTTAAAATCAATACTAGTGAATAGGGTAGAAGATAATGCATTCTTTTTGCTTAAAGCTAAGTCTACCCTATTCAAACAAGTATCACTATAATCCATCTACCTGCTGCCTAAAAGAAAAAGACACTAAAGTGCATTTCTCTTCAATTGATGTGTGCTGTCACATCCAGGTCCAAATATACCGCACAAAATCTTGAGTTTGCAGTGTGGAGAAAAGAAGATGAAGGGAAACACAATTGATATGCTCAAGTACATTCAAGAAAATGCAGAGTAAATGGGCAGGAACTGCTTCTCATGCAGAAACTAAGAGTCTAAGTAACAGGTGGAAATTGTAGTTATCTGGAACAGTCAAACCATGAAGGTTGTGGATTATCCATTTCTGGAGGTTTTTTAGAGAGGTTGGACAGCTACTTCTCAATGGCTGAATTGGTATTCCTGCACATTGCAGAAGGTTGGATTAGATGATCTGTACGGCTCCTTCCAACCTTGCAGTTTTGTTACTCTATGAAAATTGCCCATGCTTAACCTCATCTGAAGATATAGATGGGCAAACCATTTCTTGTAGGCAGTGGATGGACTCCACCCCTAGCTTTTGCAACCCCCTATGATTATTCCTGCTGTTTTGTGATGGCACATATCCCCCCACCCCCTCACAGGCATAGCATAGGTATAGCATAGCACTTAGCACTTAGACTTGTATACCACTTCATAGTGCGTTTATAGTCCTAAGTGGTTTATAGAGTCAGCATATTGTCCCCAACAATCTGGGTCCTCATTTTACCCACCTCAGAAGGATGGAAGGCTGAGTCAATTTTGAGCCGGTGATATTTGAACTCACAAATGCAGCTAACAGTCAGCTGAAGTAGCCTGCAGTTGCACTACATTCTAACCACTGTGCCACCTCGGCTCAGTATGTTAAATCTTGCAGCTTAATCTTTCCCAGTCAATGACAAAGGAGAGGGGGAAATCCATTTTAAAAGGAATGTGCAGCTCTTGACTGGAGAACTATTTCCTGCTATTAAGGAATCAGCCACAGCTGCCACAGCTTGTTGCTCTCTAAGAAAGCTCATTGATATTTACCTTCCTCTGCGGAAGATGTTGTGGGGTGTCATCTGAGATGGCTGCAACTTATTTGTGGCAACAGAAACCATTAATAAGCATTCTTATGACTGATTGTAATATCTCCATGTAATCTTTGTTTTGATTGTATCTGTGGAGAGAGATATTTGCCTCAGTTCTGAATGAGTGATGTACCAAGTCACATGAATTTTAACTGAGTATGAAATATGTTCAGAAGGATTTTAGCTCCTGTCCTGTGCTTATCTCATTATAAATCAATGGAACTACTTTGGAACATGTTCCAAAGGGCTTGCCATGCTAATCCATTCTAGAAAAAACAACAGATAAGAGTCTTTAAAGCAAGTAAGCGCTGAAGTGCAATGTGGGTTCTGACAAAATGTTACTCATTGTTGAGTAATTTCTACAGGTTTCTGTTCATTTTTTAAGCATTGCATTTTTTAAAAAAATCTGAGAGATCTCATAGGATTAATTCTCCTGAAGCCTCTGAAAAGTCTGGTGACATGACAACAATTTAGCATGGGATAACAGGAACTAAATATTCAGACTTCTGTGTAACATAATTATTCCATAGGTTTAAGGAATTGCAAAGTTTGTGACATTGCTCAAATTATATTTCTAAAGTAATATTTTGCAAAGACTTACTTATTCTGACATTCACAGAAAATTGAGACTTGTAAGGAATCAAACCCACATCTACACTTGTTTAAAACTAATGTTGAGATTGATTTCCTTTTAAATGGGCATGTTATAATTGTTATTGAAAATATCAAAGACCAAGGCTTTGAACTTTACTCTTTGTCTCCTCATCTCACATTCCTTCAGGCCACCCCTGATTCATTTCAAGTAAAGAACTAAGACTGGAATTTGGAATAGATAGTTCTGGGATTGTGAAGGAATTTTTCTCCAGTAACGCCATGAACCCACAGTTGGCTCAAAATATTTTGCTTCTTGAGACAAAGAAGAAAACAACATCTCCTCTCCCATTCATTCTACAAGACTGAACTGTGTGGGCAATAGAATGTTTAACATTGACATGAGGGCAATATCTCCATCACTCTTGCAGGCACTATACTAATTTAGAATCCATGGTCAGATTTCAGTATATAATATTCTCTCTCTCAATATCTTGCTAATGCTTCCCTGGAGGAACTACAGCACTTTGTCCAAAAATAGGACTAGTTTTGTATTAATTTAGCAAAAAAACTCTTACAAGGTAAATATTTTGAAAAGGCAGCCCCTCTAACGATAAAGAAGACATCAATTATTTAGTGAGAGAATTTAAAACCACTTTCTGAAGCTCTACCTCTTTACAAAGAACATGTTTTTGCTTGATCTCTGGCCAAGGGAAAGCAAGCACTGATGTGGACACAAGACACAAAATGTACTCTGCATGATCCTGAAAGTGACTTTACAAAGCAGAACTTGCCATTTTTGAAAGCCAGTAGTATTGCTCATGTTTTAACCATTAAAATAGCCATTAACTAGCTTCTATAAACATTAGAACATTATAGAAAAGAAAACATTTGAACAGAACTTTGATCAAATAAAACTGTGTCAGTTTCATGGCAAGAATAGCTGTTGCTTAAGAATGCATGCATTTATTAAAAGAACAGTGCTAATGTCTAATGGTCTATTTCTCTCAATGCTTTTGGGAAAGGAAGGACAAGAGTCATTTTCTTTTCACACTTTGAATTAAAATTATCAATTTATCCCAATAAGGCAATAAAGGCAAATGTTATCACTCTTTTTTATGCCCAGTGGTTGGAATTTCAGTGGATTCCTCGCCACTGTAGGAGAAACAGCACCTGCCAATATTCTATACCTCTTCATTTTTGCATCATGACATCCTAAATTTCATTTTTCTCTTGTAAGGTTCAGAGCCACTGAAATGCCAAAGAGAGTGAGACTCAAGACAAGGCTTGCAAAAAATATCAGCTTTTATTTATGGCCATAGCAAAACCTGGGTGACAAAACTATATCCAAAACATACAAACAAATGCATGTAAGGAATAGCCACCCCCTGGAAGAGTGGCTCAGAGTATTATGTACATTTTAGGCAGATAGAAACTAAGTTTATCCAATCAGAGACAAAGATTTGTTACCAACATGATCTTTAAAGTGTTCTTTTATTCAAGCTCCTGTCTCTGTCTACCTTATCTATGGAGCATTCCTATAGCCTTGTGTAGGGGGTGGCAGTCCCCCTTTGCCAAGTTGTTTTTCTGCAGAATGCTTTAAGGATTTATGAGCCAGGAAAACTTCCTACTTTGGTTTCTTTATCTGTGCGCGATGATATTCCCGTGTAACAATTTCTTCTATGTTTTCAAGAATGTGTCTAGCTTTGAAGCCAAGAATAGAAGCGAGACACAGCAGCGAGATAACATTTGCAGTAATGCCATACAGTATTAAGGTTACAATTTGCTAGGCTACAAAGCAACTAATTTCTGACAGTATACAATAATATAAGCAGAAGCCAATATTGATTCATATTGATTCATATACACCTTCACTTTGATAGAAGAGCTTGATAAAAGTTATGGGCAAATGACACAAATGAAGGTAGAATTTTGCAATGCTCCTGTGCTGCAAATTAATTCTGAACCTATTTTAATTGTTTGGGGAGGAAATCACAGTTCCCTAGCACAATATAAAACATTTAAAAGTCTAATGGGGAATCTGCCTTTCATGCAGGCTGTAAGTTCTCCTATCTTTCATTCCATCCTATGGATGAGGAAAAGAATACTGTCTGATTAGGTTGTCCTTTTAGAGTCAATTAGCATCGTTTTACACTTACCATTTATGTCACAGCTCGTCCCCCCCTTTTTTGCTTCTGATATAGCTAGAGAGTCTCATAAATATTTACAACAATTCTGGGCCTACACTCTTTCTTTTAATATTAATTCTAAGAAAAGACATATTTCTTTCCCTCTATATTCTCCTGTCTGCTTTAGCCTTGCTACTACATCTCACTAGTTTTGGTGCTCCTCCCTATTTATGGGATTTTATCATTAGAGAAAAATCTTTATATGGTGGATTTGTGACTTTGGGTCCTCCTCCCTGAGGATTTCCTATCCTCAGCAGCACAGATAAAGTAATGATGGCTATTAATTGGCTTATTTCAAAACAAAATAAATACAAAGTGAGTGCTGCATCTATATTTAGGCCACAGAAAAAGATAGACTGCTAAATATCTCAAAGTGAATTAATTTAGTTGTGCCCAGGATCAATTTAAAGAGTTTGGAGACCCAATGCAATTGCCAACTCTGCAAGGTAGACCAGAACTGAAAAAGAAATTCACAGGAAGACTAAAATAAGATTTTATTGGGAGTGTATAACAGAATCTTACAAGTTTGACTGTCCTTTTCCTCCTTGTCCTTTTGTGCTCAGGGTATTCTTAATGCTATTTCTATTCCCAGCATTTAAAGAATGCTTTTATCTTTGCTGCTTACATAACAGTTTCTGTATGCTTGCTTCAGAATGACTTCCCTTTCTATACCACCCAACACAACCTTAGCTTGATACTGCAGATGGGTTCTTCCAAATGAGATGGAAGTGGAAACAATAGTAGGTTTGCTTGCATTGACAAATTAATTTGGGAACACTCATCATGTAGTAAAATCCTACTTAGAAGAATTATGCCATTGGTTTGATCTACCCATTGCCTAAGACTTGGCTTGCTTCAAACCCCTTTTGGCCTGTATGGCCAAGATGCATCCCACTTAGCCCTATACTTGAACTTGACCGCTTGAAAATCTTTTTAGCTCAGTCTACCCACTGGCTAACAAAGAGCTGCCTTGGCCAGCAGGTAGACTGGACTTTTCAATTGGTCTGTGACAAATATGAAGCACTTTTTCAAGAGTAGAGTGACAAGGACAGGCAGTGTTCCCCACCCCTCCACTTTTGCATGCCCATAAGTCACATCTTACTGTTGTTCTGCTCCAAGCTCTGTTTTTCTGGGCTACAGTGTAGTTACATTATGACTCCTGAAACTGGTACTAGTTGTGATTCAGGATAGTCAACATGTTCATTACATATGTGATTGTCCACTGTGAACTGAACATCATTTTACTATGTGAGCTCTTTATCAAATTACTATGTGAGCTCTTTACCATATTTCTTCCAAATTATTATTCGTTTTCTAGAAACTTAAGAACTATGATATCAGACTACTGTACATTGTGAATATTTGAAAAACAAATGAAAATTAACTGAAATATTGTTCAACACTGTTACTGTGATTACATGGGAAATAACACACAGGTGACAGAATTCACACTCACTGGATTAACAGAGAACTCTCAATTTCAGCTCATCTTCTTTGGGATATTTTCTGCTGTTTATGCCATCACCCTGGTGAGTGATGACCACCCTCCGTCTGGTGATTAATGCTGACACAGGCTTACTGTTAGCCACACTTTATTCACAGCAATTACTGACAGGCAAGACATTGGCAGCAACCCAGACTCCCACAGATAAGAGATACAATACACACAAGAGCTTCTCCAGCTTGTAATGAACGGTTGTGTCCTGCAAAAGGTATCCTCCCAAAATCTCTTCTTATATACTCTCTTGGGAGGAGCCAAGCCACAACCACCTGGACTTGATTATCTCTTATGTTTCCATAACTGCTGCCTTGGTTTCTCCGTCCTTCTTTGCCTGACATCAGGGACAAACTCCCTTTGATCTTCCCCACTGCCCCATAGCCGACTCATAGGGTCCCTCGCTATCGGAGTCCATCGGCAGCTCCAACGGCTCCTGCTGGGGCACAACAGAAACCTAAGCATGATTATCTTGATCAGAATCAGTCCTTCTCTTAACACATTTCTTCCTTACCAACTTATCTTTTTTGAATACTTGTTATTTCTCCTTTGTTACCCCACAATTCCTAACCAGTCTTTTAAAAGAAAAGTTTATTTCCTATGGGGGTTGTTTAACTTAGCCTTACTTTTATAGTCTTTTGACCACCACAGAGTCAGGGACGTGCAGTCAGGGGAGGCAGGGCCTCACCAGTGTCATGAAGAAAAGAAAAGAATTTTTAAAATAATTAAAAAGGCTAAGGTAGTTGCTGCCAGACTCCAGAGTCACAGTGACTCTGAATCTGCTTAGTGCTAACTGTAGGGGGAGGTGAGAGAACTATGGGCCTCCTTTGCATAAGGAATTTTTCACCTTTTAATGCTTGCTCAGAGTTAAGCAAGGGTTAAAAGGCAAAAAATTCCTTATGCAAAGGAGGCACGTGATTCTCCTGCCTCCTGATCTGGGAGCAGCAAATCATGCCTTGGCAGCCTTGCCTAAGTAAGTTGCTTTTTTATTAATTTTTTTACATTTTCATCATGGCGGGCGGACAAGAGGAGAGTTGAAATCCACAGCTGGAAAAAGTATGTGGATCGGACGGAGGGAGGGGGGAGAGGCGGCGGAGCACAGCAGCGGCAGGGATGTTCTTGCCACTGTGTCCAACAGGCCAGGCATCTCGTGTTTATGTCCACCATAAATGCGAGATGCCTGGCCTGTTGCACATAGTGGTGGTGAGGGGAGGAATGAGCTGGCTGGGCTGGCTGGCTCACCTGGTTGAGTTCCCAGGGAGCCGCCTTGGGCACCGTGACTCACCCTGCAGCTGTCTGGCAAGAGGACCAGGCGAGCGATGGGCCCCGCGTCCAGTGCAAAGCGTTGCAGCGCTTCCCCGGTGAAGAGGTCCCACCAGATGATGCAGGAGTCCCAGCTCCCGGAGAGCAGTCAGCAAGGTGCCAGCCAGCCGGGCGGCACCAGCAGGGCTGTCATGGCGCTGCCGCTAGCGCAGCTCAGCATGCATGCCGTGGCGGTGTCTGTGAGAAAGAGTCAGGCAGGTAGCGGCCAGTATCGCCAGGATCACCCCCCGCCCCATGTTTCTGCAGCCCAGGAGCCCCACCCGAGGCGGCTCCCATGTGGGCCGGCTTCTGCTTTGCTCCAGGAGTTTTGGGGCGGGCTAAAGGGGGCTCCTGCCCTGAGCGCAAGTGCCCCCAATGCCGCCCACCACATTTAGCTCTTCCCGACGTCCCTCCTGGGCCCGACCGAGGAAGTCTTCCTTGCCTTGTCCCGGGCAGCCTCACCGGCCATGAAGCTCACTGCACGTCACTGCACAGAGTGCTACCTCCTAGCTAAGATGATCTATAATCACTATTTGGCAATATGCATTCCTCTACTCTACTTCATCACAATGTCCCAAACAAAGTGTGTTTAGCTAGTAACAATTTCCTGCATTGCTGGCATCTTAATGCTTTCATTCATACAATGGCTGCATCTAGACTGTCCTTTTGTGGCCCAAACATCATTAAGCACTTTTATTGTGAAGGTCCTCCCCTTTTTTCTCTTTCCTACTCAGATATCTTATTCTTAATTACCTGCTGGTATTTGTATTTATTTCAATTTAATAGCAACAAGCCTGACTGTTCTCACCTCCTACAAATATATCCTGGTTACCATTTTAAAGATACGATCTGCCATGAGCCATAGGAAAGCTTTCTCCACTTGTACATCTCACCTTGTGATCATCACCATTTTCTATGGATGTTTCAGCTTTATGCATGCACGACCAAGCTCTAGGTCAAATTATAACCTAGACCAAATGGCCTCTGTGTTCTATGTAGTCGTGACCCCCATGCTCAACCCATTAATCTACAGCATGAGGAACCAGGAGGTAAGAGGTGCCTTCAGAGGTATAATAGGAAGAAAGTTTCATCTTCAACAGATATATTTTTAAAAACTGTTGCTCTTTGCCAAAATTCAGGTTTAGAAAACAGCTGCTCTAAGTAGAAATTTTTTTACTATTGTGTTTCATTAGTTGTTGCCTTTGTTTTATCAAGGCCATCTGCAAATTGGTCAGATGCTATTCCTAAAATTCCTTTCCTTGGAAGAGGGTATGAGACTTGCAGAATTGATGTTAGCATTCTCAAGTAGAGCAGACTGGAAACACGATCAGAGGAGCTAATTTGACATTAGTGTAAGGCTACATTACCAGAATCTTGCTTGTCTGATAGTATAAATTTCCCACTATCTTTTTTGTACCTTACAAAGTTAGCGGGTTTTCTTTCTGAGTTTCCTTCTTTGCTCATTATGTATCTGAGGGCTATATCCTCACTTATCTGATCACCCTCTATGCAGCATTTCTCTCCTCCTCCCCATCTTCCATTGACATTCCCACACAGTGTTACAGTGAAATTTTAGTTACAGACCTCAGATTTTACTTGTTTAACTAATTTATACATTCAGTCAAATGAGTGCCTAACTCAGGTAGTGTGCATCTTCAATAAAAACATTCTGTTCCAAAGGATAGGAATAGGAACTGAGAAGAAATATCTGACAACATCTCTTGGAGGTCCATGGTTGAGATATAGAATTGAGTATCATCAGCATCCTGATGATATCTTGTCCCATGCCAATGCATGACTTCATGCACTGGTTTGTGTAGATATTGATCAGGAGTAGAAAAGAACTGAATTATGAGGCACATCACAAAGTAAGTGTCTTAGGCAAGATCTCTCTTTCTCTCATTGTTCACCCACAAAATTGACTGAAAAGGCCACAAGGAAGGACTGCAGCACTGATATGCAACACTTACATCCTTGAGCTCCCATGTTGATGGAATTCAAGTTTGACAAGGGATCACAGAGGTTGAGGAAGGTGCACCACCTCCATCATCATCCCATCACAAGTTATGAACAAGCACAACTAGTGATGTTTCTATAAAGTCTCCAAGTGTTAAACTTGACTGAAAAGAATCCTGATAATCTGCTTCATCCAAGCATCTTGGAGCTGCTGGAAATTATCCAACACAATTGAGTCCAATGATGATTTACTGAAATGGTAAAGATCATAATCTCTAAAAGGTCAGGTGCAACCAAACTACAGTCAAGGAAGAATTTCCCACATAATACATTTTGGAAGACCTTTATCAACCAGGAGCAGCATGGATCTAAAACACCCACAGCTCTCAAGAATCCAGTCACTTTCTCAGGGCCCAAAATATAAATTCTCAGTTCTCACCAAATAATCACAAAAGATTGTGCATCATCCAACTCCACAGGATCTGCACTTTCAGACTTCAATTCCTAGCGAAATCACATCAACAAGCTACTACCACTATTAAAGAGTGTTTGAAATCACTGGTCTCCAACTCAGTGTAGTTTTTTAAATATTTTCTCTGAATGATTCTATTACTATTCTGAACAGTTTTGTTAATATATATTTTTTACTTTAAATAATAATAAAAACCACATTTTTGAAAGGCACTGTCTGTCTACATGGGGTATAACATGTGTGAGAAAAGATTTGATAAAATACTATCAATAAATAAAGTGAAAGAGAGAATGTGATCGCTACTGAATACTACATTTTCCACTAGTAAATATTTCAAATTGCAATTTGATTTATTAAATCCTCACTGTGTAATTAATACAAATTAGTAGATGGAGCAGTTTGTAGTACTTCAGGGAGATGTTTCCCAAACCAATATTTTTCTCAGTAGAATTATCTTCTCCATCACTCCAAAGAGAGTTGAAGGAAACATTAATATCTGCAGCAGTGTATAAAGCTGTTGAGTTACTGGAGATTGAAGGAAAATATTTGAATTGTTTTTAGAACTGCGAAAGTTTCAAAAATCTGCAAATCAAAGCTTGAAAAATGGCAGATATTTTAATATGTGAAGGAAGTTGTTGAGCTGCAAGAAAGCAAGTGAGTTTGATAATCAAAAAGGCAACTATACATTTGTTGTGTTTTATTGTTTGTGAGAGTTTGCTTTAAGAGTTCATGGGATGACAAGTTATAGTTACTTCAAAGAGAATTGTCTGTATGTTCAGAGAAGATTCAGATCAAGCCTGTATGTCATGCATATAACCTGCACAAGGCCACTTAAAATGTTTAAATATTGTCTTTTATATAGTTCATATTACATCAGAAACCATGGGAAGCTTGGTAATCTAAGAAGACCTCAAAATTTGCATCTTTAAAAAAAATCCCTTTATATATTAGGAAATTTAGCAGTTCAGTGAGGAATTATCATTATTATTAGATACATAAGATATGAGAGTCAGTATTGTTCACTATTCAGAATTCATTTCATCATTTATTTTATTTTATTTATTTATTTATTTGTCAACATGTACAAGGTAACAGGTATTAGTATAGACATGGACATTTTCACATGAGATTGGTACAAATAGATGCAAATAAGTATAACATGAACATATAAAATGAGTACATATCAATGGGGACAGTAGATTTCTTGAGACATCATCTCAAGAAATGAGCAGCCCAAGTAGTCTAAACATCAGCTTCTACAAGTCATAGAACATGTAGATCCAGCAATGAACCAACAAAACAATATATACAGTTGAAAGCAGTAAGAACCTTTCTTCACTTAGCTTGCTAATTCTTTACTGCAGCTTCTGAAAATATCTTGTGAGAGAAAAAGTCAATACAAATCATATTTTGCTCTGATACCTTTTTGCTGTCTTTCCAGGTTTAAAAGAGAGTTCCTCACCTTGAAGATTTCAGTAGCATTCCCTTGGTCATGAATTGTCTTTAATAGTCTGTGGATAAATTTATTCATGGGCAGAAACTAAACACAAATAGTATGTTATATCCAATCTGTCCTTTTATGTAGATAGCTATTGTTATTACATGGGAAATTGATTCTGATCAGAGAGAAATATTAGAAAAACTAAGGGAAATTGACTGAAATGTTACTGTGATTACATGGGAAATAACACACAGGTGACAGAGTTCATACTCACTGGATTAACAGAGAACTCACAGTTGCAGCTGTTCCTCTTTGGGACATTTTCTGCTGTTTATGCCATCACCCTGGTAGGAAATCTAAGCATGATTAGCTTAATCAGAACCAGTCCTTCTCTCCACACACCAATGTACTTTTTCCTAACCAGCTTATCTTTTTTGGATATTTGTTACACCTCCTCTGTCACCCCAAACTTTCTATCCAATCTTTTAAAAGAGAAGAAAAGTATTTCCTATGGGGGCTGCTTCACTCAGCTCTACTTTTATGCCCTATTTGGAACCACGGAGTGCTACCTCTTAGCTGTGATGGCCTATGATCGCTACGTGGCAATCTGCAGTCCTCTACTCTACTTGATGATAATGTCCCAAAGGAAGTGTGTTCAGCTGATAGCAGTGGCCTATGTTGCGGGATCATCAATGCTTCTGTGCACACAATGGCTGCAACTACTAGATTGTCCTTCTGTGGTCCAAATGTCATTAAGAGTTTTTATTGTGAGGGTCCTCCTCTTTTTGCTCTTTCCTGCTCAGATATCAGTCTTAATTATCTGTTGGTATTTGTATTTGTTGGTTTCAATTTAATAACAACAAGCCTGACTGTTCTCACTTCCTACACGTATATCCTGGTTACCATTTTAAAGATCCACTCTGCCACGAGCCGTAAGAAGGCCTTCTCCACTTGTACATCTCACCTCATGGTCATCACCATTTTCTATGGATGTCTCAGCTTTATGTATGCACGACCAAGCTCTAGGTCAAATTATAACCTAGACCAAATGGCCTCTGTGTTCTATGTAGTGGTAACCCCCATGCTCAATCCATTAATCTACAGCATGAGGAACCAGGAGGTAAGGGGTGCCTTCAGAAGTATACTAGGAAGAAAAGTTGATGCTCAACAGATATGATTGTTGTTACCAAAATTAAGTATTAGATCAATTTGTTCTAGTAGCAAATCAGTGGTGGGTTGCAGGCAGTACGCCCCAGTACAGGTGTACCAGAGCCTGTCCAGAGCACCAGATACCATTCTGGTACGGTGCTCCGGAAAGCCCACCCGCCCGCCCAAGCTCCTTACCGGTCTTTTAAGTCTTCAGTGCTTCCGCGCACACAGACAGCGTGTACAGCACTTGTACTCAATTCCGCTGAGTGCACACGCTGCACACGTCCATGTGGATGCCCCCAGGCCTGTTCCAACCATACCAGTTGGAACGGAATCCGGAACCAACTACTGTAGCAAATGGTTTATATCATTCCGTCTTATTGAATAAAAACTATTAAGCTATATACATTTCTTTAGGCTATATGGACCTTTGAATTAAAAAAATGAAATCTGAACTCTGAAGAAGAATTATTCCATATTTTCTTTTTATAGCTAATTGTTTCCAAACCGAAGGGCAGAACACAGAAGCTAGGAAAAAGATTAGAGAAATCAGTTCTTTAGAGGTAGAGTGAAACCAGCATTTATATTTTGCTTAACACAGGCTGACCTTTTTGAAGTATAATTACAAAAATAATGACCTATTGCCATTTTAATTACTTTAATAATTTAATCAATAAGGAATTATCAAGAATATGAGCAAAGCATTTTGCTGATGTACTGATGTATTACATCTCCAATATCCAGTCTAATCAATTTAAAAAAGAATTTTAATGTGTTGACCTTTTTTAAATTCATAAATACTATTCTTAATAAATACATTAAACATTTCTTAAAAGTTGCAACCAATGATTATATAATTCAGGAAAATCCATTTCTCTGTTCCAAATTTCTGTTACGGTACATCATTGATATTTACTTTTCTCATTGTGGAGAAGCAATATTGTTAGCTTAGTCTCTAAAAAAATCTTCACCTGGGGCATTCAAATTCATTGACGTTTTCAAGGCAGTTGATATTAAATTAAATATAGCATTAATGTGACAAATACTACAGCTGAATATATTGCTATTTACTTATAGTTTTTTTTTTGATATCTTTCAAATATCTTGCAAGTGTGATGCAAAGCCATTTTTATAACAACTTCCAGAAAGATATTATACTGTAAACCTTGAAGGCTTTTTCTTAAAACCCTCGAAGGCTTTTTCCTATATCTAATGAAGCCATTACATATTTTTCAGAATGTACTGTTTAACCTATTTACCAGTTATTTGATATTATCAGAAGTTTCACAAAGCCAACATTTATAGGATTAATTACTGACAGTAATACTTTCAGCAATTTTTGTGCCAGGTTACAGTCAAAATGTTTTATCTTTACTTAACAAAGTTCCTGGGAAATCCATTCCCATTTTTAGACCAGCTATAATACAAGTGTCATGAAATGAATCAATCCCAACACAAAATAGCCATATATTCATTAATTACAGAATCACAATTTCTGTTCAGATCCCATTCAATGATTTGTAGGACATCCCTACATAAGTCCTTACTACTTTCCTTACTTTGACTAAGACCTAAATGTCAAATCTCATTCTCCCTCACCTAGGTGAAGAAAATGCCATACCATTTTTATGGTATTCCATTCAATAAAATCATTTTAAATCGTTCATCTAATTGAATACAATTTGTAGGAACAGACCTTCATTAGAAGATTAAACAAAATTACTGTCATATAAATAGGAACAAGATTTATCATTAGGTCTATTATAAATTTTTACTAGAGAAATATTCAGGCCAATACCATTCTGAGCCAGTCTGCTTTGGAAAGAATCCTGCTTCTCAATGAGTCTGATCAGTTGGTCAGGTTTTAAAACACAGCTGAAGCTTATGATTAATTGTGATCTAAGTAGGCTAGATTATTTTAGAGACAGATAGAAATTGGAATCCTTATCATAGTGCAGTTTTATAGAAACAATTCAGGGCAAAACAAGGTGAATTCTTCTTGATCTATAATCTGAATCCTTTTACATTTCTGGGAGCAAGAAATAAAGAAAAAAGTAAAAGCACTTGTAATGTTTCCCTGATGTTTTACTGATAAATGTTGATAGTTCATTGGAAGAATGATTTTGTTAAGATATTTATGATGGAGAGTGTGTTGGCCTGCAGGTCATTTCTGATCATGGTTAGATATGCTGGCAGAAGAAAGTGTGTTTTCTGAATCGTGTTGGCCCATTCAAAGGATGGCTTAGAGTCCCAACCTTACCCAAAGCATTTTTCTCTTTCCCCCCGCTGTATTCTTTGTCATTATACCTAATTGCTAGCATAAATCATTTAGCTGTGTTGGTGAATAGTAACTTTAATGTAATACCAGAAGTCTGTATTTGCAACCATATTCTTCTTGTAACTATGGTATATAGCAGTGGTGGGTTCTGGATGTCCCTTACTTGGCACCAGTCCGCAAAGGCGACCCAGGAGGCATTGTAGATGCAAGTAGTGGACTGCCTCCTGGATGCCTCGATGGTCTTAATGACCTTTGCGGAAAAATGTGCCCCTCTCAGCTGTTCCCGCTCAATCACCAGGCGGTCAGATGGAACCCCGCCGGATCCGGATGTTCCAGGGACCCCTGGTGAAGAGACACCTCCCCCGGGGGAATCCTCCAGTGAGGAGCTGAGGACAGTTCCACCAAGTGTGCTAGCCAGGGACAGCAGGGAGCCACTAGGATCATCTCTGCTCCCTCTGACACCAACCTCCTCAGAATCCCGGGAATGAGGGGAAGGGGGGGGGAAGGCGTAGAGTAGACCTGGTGGCCATCTGCAGCGAAGGGCGTCTGTGTCCATGGCTCCTCTGGACGGGAACCTTGATACAAAGCTCGGCAGCTGGGCATTCGCTGGGGTTGTGAAGAGATCCACCGTCAGGCACCCGAACCTCTCGCAGATCTGCAGGAAGATGCTGGGATGAAGCTGCCACTCTCCGTTGTCGACCGTTTCCCTGCTGAGCCAATCCGCTTGCTGGTTCTTTGTCCTGGAGATGTGTTCTGCTCTGATGGACTGGAGATGCCTCTCTGCCCAGTTCCCCAATTGGAGGGCCTCGTCACGAAGGGCCTTGGAACGGGTGCCCCCTTGTCTGTTCACATGGGCCTTGGCTGCCACGTTGTCCATCAGGACCAGGACATGGTGACTGGTCACAGTGATCTTGAAGTGACGTAGGGCCAGGTGGATGGCCCTGAGCTCCAACCAGTTTATGTTGTTGCGCAGGTCTGTTGGAGTCCAGCGGCCCTGGGCTATCTGGGCTTCCAGGTGTGCTCCCCAGCCGAACAGGCTCATATCCATTGTGAGTACCTTCCTTGATGGTTCCTTGAAGAGGGATCCCTTGTCTAATGCTGGGGTCAGCCACCAATGGAGCAATAGCAGCACCTGGGGTGACACTCGAACCTTGAAGCTGGCGTTGCTCGTCCTGGCTCTTTGGTATGGAAGCAGGAACCACTGAAGCTCCCTGGCATGTAGGCGAGCCCATGGCACAATTCCTATACAAGAAATGAATTTTCCAAGGAGCCTAGAAAGAAGAACTACAGGGACAGAGCGTAATTTGTGTATCTCATGAATCAGCTGCACAATGCTGTGCTTTTGATCCTGGGAAAGAAAGACCTCCCCAGACACGGAATCTATAATGGACCCTAGGTGCTGGAGACTGGTTTATGGGACCAGTAGCTCTTCTCTAGATTGATAGAGAACCCCAGGGACCTGAGAGTGTCGAAGGTGAGCCCCAGGTCCTGTCAGTGGGGACCTGGCTAGGACGAAGATGTCATCCAGGTAACAAAAGAGTTGGACTGGGAAGGAATGCAGGTGACCCGCAGCTACGGTCAGCACCTTGGTAAAGGTCCTGGGGGCTGAAGCCAGCCCAAAGGAAAGGGCCTTATATTGAAAATGACTGCCCTCGTGGGAAAATCTGAGGAACCTACGATGTTCCGGGGCGATTCTGATGTGAAGGTAGGCCTCCATGAGGTCGATGGAGGCGAAGAAGTCACCCTGTCGGATGCCTTCTAAGATGGATTTCAGGGAGGCCATCTTGAACCTATGGTAGACCACCCTGGAATTGAGCAGTTTAAGATCCAGGATGGCTCTCCACCCCCCTGAACTCTTGGGGACCAGAAACAGGTTCGAATAGAATCTAGAACCCTTCTCCCCTTCTGGGACCTTCTCAATGGCCCTGATGTCTAACAGGTGTTTGATGGCCTTGGCCTTAAGGGCCCGTTTGGCCAGATCTGTGGAAGAGGCGAAGGTGCGGAATCTATTTGGGGGCTGCGATCGGAACTCCAGCCGGAGCCCGAGCCTAACCATCTGGAGGACCCATTCGTCCGAGGTGACGTGTTCCCAGGCATCCACAAATAGGGAAAGGTGACCACCGATGGGGTGATCCACGATTGGATCACTTGAACCTGCGGAACGGACGGCCGCCCCCTCCTCGAAAGGGCCACTTGCCCTGCTGCTGGCCTCTAAATTTGTCCCTTGGGAACTGCCTATCCCCTTGTCTATGATATCTGGGAACTGGGTACCTCTGATTCTGGTAGTCCATGTTAGGCAGGCGGTAAGATGTTCTCCTGGGGTAAGGAGCCTGTCGGTGATCCGATCATCTGGTCGTAGTCGGGAAGACCTTCCGCTTATTCTTGTCTTCCACCAAGATCGGACCCAGCAACACACCGAAGAGTTTGTCCCCGGTGTAGTCAGCTCCTGCCAGGTGCCACTTCACCCAAGACTCCGCCTGCCAGTGGCGCAGCCACAGCAGGTGCCTGGACGCTACCAAGGATGACAAAGCTCAAGAAGCATACTTAACTGCATCCAATGTGGCGTCTGCAGAAAACTGTGTGGCTGCCAGCACCTTGGAGATGTCCTGCAGGAGACGTACCTCCATGGCCGGGGTCCTGTCTCTCAGCTGTTCCAGACACAGCACCGTTGACCTATTGAAAAATGATGCGGAAGCAGCCACCCTAATGGCCCAGGTTATTGCCTGAAATGACTTACGCAAAATCATTTCCGCCTTCTTGTCTTCTGCCTTAAGACAATTGGTGATGTCTCCAGTCACCACGGTCGAAGCAGAAGCCAGGGTGGCGACCAGAGTGTTCACCGAAGGAACCTGCAGTGCTTGAGCAAAGGTGGAATTGAGTTTATAGAATCTCCGCTCATTGCCCCCCGAGTTGGGAAAGGATCCTGGCTTAACCCACTGGGATATAAGCACTTCAAGAAACATCTCTGGAGTGGGGATCTCCTCTTTCTCCACCTGGGGCCTATGAAAGGGTTCCTTCTTATTACCCCCGCTAGGGCCAGGGGTGGCAGTGGCAGGACTGGGTTGTGGAGGGGAATCCAGGTCTGCTGTGGCCCTGGCCTTACGAAGTAAGGAACTGAACAAAGAGGGGGAAACAGTCCGGTGATGTTGGAAGCCTCAGAACCCTGGGCCTCCTCATCCTCAGAGAACCCCACCTCTTTCAACTCCCCCTCCTCCAACTCCGAAGCCTCACTGGCAGGGGAGGGGGAAGGTGACCTGGGCTCTCTGGTAGCAGAGGACCTAGGACAATCGTGGTGACTCCTGGACTGGTCCCTGGCAGATCTACTCCTGGAATCCTGGGGCTGGTGCTTCATCCCAAAAACAATCCCTTGGGCTATGGCCCTGACTAGCACCTCCTGGAAGCTCTCAGGAAGCTCTGGAAGGGAGGGGTGCAGCTCTGGGGGTTGCAGGAAATCCCTAGGCTCAGGAGATTGTGGTGCTAGCCAGTGCCTGGCAGGCTGGGTGCCCTGCACCCAAAGGGGTCTCCCCTCGCCTTGGATGGTTGGGCAGGTGAGAGGGGGGGGACGAGAGCGAACTATGATCTCTGCCTGAGCCCCCTGGGGAGCCTGGGGATGCTATCCGGGCCTCTACCAGAATGGGAGGCCTGCAGGGGGAGCGAGATCTGGAAGGAGAGAGGCTGATGGTGGAGGCCCTGGTGACTCGAATCTCCTTCCCAGAGGTTCCCTCCCTATGGGCCCTGGTGCCCTTCTTGCTGGGGGACCTCCCTCTGGTGATTGGGGGAACCCACCTGGAGGTCCCCTCCCCTGGTTCTGAATCCCCTGGGGACCTGGGCCTGGCACCCCTGCTCCTCACCGCCTCTGCCATTACTCACAGTTATGCTGCTCAGAAACCTCCGGCCTTGCTCTTCTGTGCAATGGCTCCAAGCTCGCGCTTCTTCTCTGCCGCCGATCCGCTGGGAGATCCGTTGGGGCCTTATGAAGCCTCTTCTGGCTTCGCTGGTGCCTCTTGAGCGTTCTCGGAGGAATGCCGGTCACGCGCTCACCCACGTGCTCACTGGCAGTGGAGGGGGCAAGATGGTGACCACTGACCTGTGACCCGAGCTTCTCCTGTAGTTGGGGAGCATTGGGGCGATCTCTGCCAGATCCCCGGTCTTCCGGAGGCCTGTGGCGGGCTGCTGAAAGCTGAAAGGCCATTTCACACACTCTGATTGGTCTGGAGGTTCCTTCCCCTCTTTCGCGACCGTCCAGCCACCTGGGGAGCGCGTGCATGCTAGCAAGGCAGCAAGGCTTTCGCTAGCAGCGCTTAACATGATCAAGGAGGGGTGCAGCAATCCGACGAACTTCTTGAAGGTAAAAAACGCTAGAAGGAAAAATCTTACACAAAAAACCCCTAGTCTTCGTAGGTGAGGGAGAGTCAGGAAAAACACTCCTTCTGGGCTGGAGACTGAGGTTAATCTGGGAGGTCAGAAGGAGGAACGGAGGTTTGGCCTCAAGATTTACCCCAGCCTCCAGGGCAAAAGGGCTGTGGTAATACCCACGTATGACTCCTCCCACCCCTCACTTCGGAAACTCTCCAAGTACAGGGTCTGTTATATTTAGGAGCAACAGAGAAGAAAACTAATAATGTTTTGTGTTATTCTGGAAAAACCATGCACTACAGCTGTGATGGCGAACCTATGGCACGTGTACCACAGGTGCCACACAGAGCCCTCTCTGCGGGTACGCGAGCCGTCACCCCAGCTCAGCTCCACCACATATGCGTGGGTGCCTCATGCCAGCCAGCTGACTTTCAGGTCTTTGCAGTGCATGCAGGGGGTGGAAGTGTTGTGTGCACATGCACGGGGTGGAGAACCATGCAGGCATGTGAGGGGGTGTCATGAGCACATGTGGGGGGGAGCTGCAGGGAGGCCTACCAGGCCCAAAACAGGGCATGGGGGTTGCGTGCACATGCATGGGGAGAGCTCTGGGGTCACATGTGCATGCATGGGGACCAGGGGGAGTGCAAAGGGGGGTCACATGCGCATGCATGGGGGCAGGTAGAGCGCAAGCAGGTCACATGCACATGTGCATGGGAGGCATGTGCACGGGCATGTATTGCATTGCTTTTGGCACACGGCAACATAAAAGTTAGCCATCACTGCACTACAGGATGTATAGTCTGTAGAAAGAGAGGCGATCAAATTTTCCTGTATTTTATACAATTTTATTTTTAGGTGCACAGAAGTTTCAAATGGTAGTTAGTGGCCCTTAAAAAAAATAGAATCAAACGAACAAAACAATGTCAGAGCTTAGCAGAAGAGCGTTGCTGTTTCAGGTTGTATTATACGCTGTCAACAGTTAGGAGATCAGAATTTGCATTATTGCAAGAATGCATCAAAATGTAGATTCAGTGGGAGTTGGGAGCATATAAATTATTATAATTATTATATTATTTTCTATTGAATTTCTTCAGGTATAAAACCAACTAGGACGTTGTGATAGCAACATCCTAGTATTCATAGGATGAATAGGTGTTTTCAAAAACATCAAAATAAAACACAGAAGTAGCAGGGAAATGGGAGAGTAATTCATGGGAGAGTGCCATATAATTCAATATAATATTTTATTAATAAACGTGGTTGTATACTAAAAGCCTTGTTTGGACTAACCCAAGAATTTATGGGTCAATTAACTCAGCTTTCTGCTGGAAAGGTACTGTGATTTAAAAGATATGGAAATAATTATTTTGTCATTGTTAATTATTATAAAATATGTAGTAATTATAACTACAGCTCAAATACTTTTTTGCTTGTTTATTGTGTAAATCAATTTGATTCCAAAAAATTCCACACTGGCATCAAATTTAAAAACCTTACAAAATACATTTTATCCAAGAACATTTTCCTGGACTTAATTCAGCATTAATCATGTCCCACCTTTCTCAGCATACTTTTTCCTTGTTTATTTGGACAACAATTACTCTGCTAACACAATAGTGTTCCCAAATTTGAAAAAAGAAATAATTCCTTTTGTTAGCTGTCTTATTCAATATTATTATTTTTTAATCATCCATTGAGTACAACAAAGCCTGTCTCCTCCCTTGGGATGGTCAATGATCCCTTCTATGGTAAGAGGAAATCCAGTACTCTGTTAGGCTAGGAGTCATGAAAAAAATGGAGCTTATCATTCATGCGAAAGGTTTCACCAGTAGACTATTGTTGGGATATTTTTCAAATACTTTTAAAATGACTATCTGGCATAATGTTGCAACATTTCAAGATAGAACGATTGAAGAGGATGAAAAGTCCATGTCAGCTGGATAGCCAATGGCATTTTGATAGGAGTAGGGACTGGTTATACCATTAACATACCACCAGACCAAGGGAATCCTGCATCATTCTGTCTTTTTGAATGATGGTGTGCCATCAAATAAGTACTGACCTTTTCAGCCACAAAGATAGAACTTCTCTGGCTTGATTTGCCCCAATGATCCATTCATCACCATTGTAACTGTGTGCATCCATATACCTTTCTTCCTTTCCATCTTTCCCAATGTAATTTCCCAGAGTTCTCAAGAAAGCTAGCTCTTCACATTACGTGTCCTAAATATAATAAAAATATTAATTTGAGCGATGCTATTAGTTAAGCTAATGTTACTTTGTATCACACAAGGCAAGGAAATGTCTGTGTTTTATTAATTATCTTCCCCCTTTTAAAAATAACCATGCTTGTCTTGTTTTATTATAAAATGTTTCATAAATCACACATCAGTGTTAAACCATGGCATGTATCATTGGAACTCAAGACCCTTACTGTTTATTTAATGTTCGGTAATCTATAAATATGTGGAAAGAAGATGCAGACAACTATATTTACTGATTTATCTTCTACACTGTTGCTACGTCCTCAGTCTTGGGGATAGGTTAGGCAACAAGAGAAAATTTGAAGAGAGACTGCTATTCAAACCTGCTATAGGTTACTGTGACACTTGTTCAAGAATGGTGTCCAATTGGTGCTACAGTAGTATTTCTTTGGGCCTGTGGAATGCAATTGCTTTTTTTTTTTTTTAGTTTCCCCAGTATTTTTATCCAGATATTATGAGAAACATCTAAAATGATGTCATCTCTGTTTTACATAAATGTATTTTCTATTTATTGCCAAAGATAAAATTTTGATAATGCAATCTTTTAGATCATCTTCTCCAGTATGTTACAAAGAACTCCAATGTTCAGGCGACAATTTTTTCACCTGAGCTTTTTTCTCACCTCCCCCACAATTATTTTTCTAGCAACTTCAGAAAGCTCTGTGATAAAAATGGCAAGGAATGTATTAATCCAGCTTTTGTAAGCTATTGGATCAGGCTTTCCTAAAATAATTGCAGGATTTTCAGCTAAAAAGTTGGAGACAGAAAAATGGTTGAAGAAGGGAAATATTTCTTATTTTAATTCCATTTCATCCTTTAGGTAGAAACATATTAAAATGATTGCTAGAAATATTGTAGATACTGTTCCTAAATAAGGAGTAATTATTTTAATCTTAAAGAGAATGAGATCAAGAAAGGAGAATATTTGTAGCTCAGGATTGAGATGAGGGTTTAGGTGATATATTGATGGAGTTTTTATTTTCTACTAATATAAAAGATAATGATATTTGAATGGAAGAATACTAGGAAATCTCAAATAGAAATCAGTCTAGTAAGGTGAAAAGCATCCCAGAAAAAGATCAGGATAAAGAAATAATTTCTGTATCATAGATTATGGTAGAAGACTTTACCCAACTCTTTTATTTTATTAAATCAATGCTGTAAGATTATTGGTTTAATATAATTTATTGAGACTAGCAAGCTATGAAATATCATAGATGACACATAATATCCTTTGAATCCATCATGACAGCATTTGGTAATGATATTAACAAAAAAAATAGAACACATATAATTTTGAAACATATGGAACCATAAGGTAAAATTAAAGCTCTCTGCTACCTAAACTTGAAAAAATAAAAATATGGACATATGACAGAAAAGAAGTAGTAAACATAAAATGATTAATTCATATATATTGCTTTCAAAAACTAACCTGTCAATATAATTTTACATAAATATTTCCAACTGGAATGAATTCAAGTTAGAATTCTATACATAGAGAATAAGCCAAAATGAACGCATGGAAGTTTTTTCTCAGTACCTAGGCATGCAGACTATAGAATAGAATAAAACAGAATAAGAGTTGGAAGGGGCTTGGAGGTCTTCTAGTCCAACCCCCTGCTCAGGCAGAAAACCCTATAACATTTCAGATAAATGGTTGCCAATCTCTTCTTAAAAACTCCCAGTGTTGGAGAATTCACAACTTCTAGAGATAAGATGTTCTACTGGTTCATTGTTCTGTCAGGATATTTCTTCTTAGTTCTAGGTTGCTTCTCTCCTTGATTTGTTTCCATCCATTGCTTCTTGCCCCGCCTTCAGATGCTTTGGAGAATAGCTTGACTCCCTCTTCTTTGTGGCAACCCCTGAGATATCGAAATACTGCTATCATGTCCTTCTTTTTATTAAAGTAGACATACCCAATTCCAGCAACGGTTCTTTATATGTTTTAGCCTCCAATCCCCTACTCATGTTCGTTGTTCTTCTCTGAACTCTTTCTGGAATCTCAACATCTTTTTACATTGTGGTGACCAAAATTGGATGCGGTATTCCAAGTGTGGCCTTACCAAGGCATTATAAAGTGGTATTAAGACTTCACAGGATAATACCACTTTATAATGCCTTTGTAAGGCCAAACTATTGTGTTACAAGAAAATATACACCTACAGTGTATAATGGTGTATATAAATACACCTATATGCACACTTTTACCAGTATGTAGTTCTTGAAATACCACAATATCTCATGTAAAAGTACTTTGTTAACAGCTTGATTTAAAAATAAATGGGCATAGCTTTTTTTTGTAGGGCTTTTGTGATGGCAGTTCTAACCTCCTGGTTCCTCAGGCTGTAAATCAAAGGATTTAGCATGGGGATCACCACTACATAAAATAGGGCAGCCATTTGGTCTACATGGTGAGATTGTCTAGAGCTTGGTCGTGCATAGATAAAGCTACCACATCCGTAGAAAATGCCAATGACCATGAGATGAGATGTACAAGTGGAGAGGGCTTTCCGATGACTCTTGGCAGAGCGGTCCTTTAAAATGGTGACCAGGATGTAAGTGTAAGAGGTAAGAATGGTCAGGATAGTTGTTATTACATTGAACCCAATAAGTATAAACATCAACTTTTTATTAAGGCTAATGTTTGAACAGGCAAGTTCTAATATGGGAGGAACTTCACAATAAAAATTCTTAATGATGTTTGGACCACAATAGTGTAATCGAGCTGCAGCAGCTGTGTGTACTAAAGCATTGATGATCCCGGCAATATAAGAAAATGCTGTAAGTTGGATACATTTTTGGGGGGACATGGTGATGAAGTAGAATAGAGGATTGCAGATGGCTACATAGCGATCATAAGCCATCACTGCTAGAAGGTAGCACTCTGTGGTGGCAAATAGACCATAAAAGTAAAGCTGAATGAAGCAACCTGCAAAAGAAATAGCTTTATTCTCTTTTAAAAGATTGGAAAGGAACCTTGGAGTTACAGACGACGAATAGCAGATATCCAAGATTGATAGGTTGGTGAGGAAAAAGTACATTGGTGTATGCAGTGGAGGACTGGTCCTGATTAAAACAATCATGCCCACATTTCCCACCAGGGTGAGGGCATAAATGGCAAAAAATATCACAAAGAGGATGCGTTGTAACTGTGGATCATCGGTTAATCCAGTGAGCATGAATTCTGTCACCCATGTGCTGTTTCCCATTGAATCACAATAACAGTGCGCAAACTGAAAGAATGCAGAAATTATTATTACATGTTCTCTTAAACATTTCAAGTACAAATCTAGTGACAAAGCATTAAAAAATCCTATGTATGCTGTGTTGTGGTACTGTGTCTGAATATTGGAATATTGAAATTGGTATATTCTTTACTGCCAAGTGTGATTGGACACACAAGGAATTTGTTTTCGGTGCATAAGCTCTCAGTGTACATACAAACAACAAAATGATAAGTCATAGATCATAAATCATAAGTTACAAACAAGAAGTGATAAATCATAAGATACTTATGGTTGAGAAAAAGAAGATAAAAATGAGGTGAGATTATTCCTTAGAAATAATATCTCCATAGTAGAGCAGATGTCTTCAGTATGAGAAATATCCATAATTGGGCCAAACATTTGTTTTTTTTAAAAAAACTATACTATATCAGTGTGATGGAGAAGCAGTGAATAGTAGTTTTGGCAACATAGAGCTTTCCCAGAAAGAGAGCCAGATTAAGAGACTACAAAGTCTGAGTTGGAGGAGGGAGGTGGGAAGACATTCAAGGCAGCCACATCATAGAATCTCTTAGGACATACCTATTGATTTAGGTTTTAACTTTAGTTTGACAAGATTCTATCCATTCGGTATAAGCAAATAAATGATTGGACTCAATTGGATTTTACTGTGTCAACTTTGGTCTTGGGTAAGGTGACCAGATTTTAACATTGGTAAAGAGGGACACCATTGACTGGGGGGTGGGGGTATTCTTGATTATTTTTTTTTTTAAAAAATCCGGACTTCTTTAAAATGCGTGGGACACGGGACAAATTGTTCAAAATCGGGATGTCTGGTCACCTTAATTTAGATGCCCCTCAAAGGAAAAACTCAGGGGGCTGAATTCTACAGGGGGAGGAGTAAAGGGGGGGATTTGAGGGGCAGCACAAAGCACCATCTGTCTAAATTTGCATCAGGCAGGCAGTAACATTTTCATAGACCATGATCAGAGGAGCAGCTGATCCTATGGAGAGACTCCTCCTGCATTCAGTCCCAGGCCTACAAGTGGAAGTACCCCTCCCTCCCTCCCTCCCTCCCTCCCTCCCTCCCTTCCTTCCTTCCTTCCTTCCTTCCTTCCTTCCTCCCTCCCTCCCTCCCTCCCTCCCTCCTTTCACCTTCCTTCCTTCTTCCCTCCCTCCCTCCCTCTTTCTTCCGTCTAGCCTTCCTCCCTTTCCATTCTTTCTCCTTCCTTCCTTCCTCTTGCCTATCTACCTTCTGTCTTTCTGCTCTTTAGATCTCTCTTCCCCCTCCCTTCCTTCCTCCTTCCATCCTTTCACCTTCCCTCCTTCCTCCCGTTCTTCTTTATTTTTCTATTCTTCCCCTTCTCTTCCTTTCTTCTTCCATTATTTTCTTCTTTCCTCCCTCCCTCCCTTCTTTTTCCTTCCTCCCTTCATCCTTCCTTCTTCCTTCCTTCATTCCTCTTGCTTATCTACCTTCACCTTATCCGTCTTCTGCTCTTTCCCTCTCTTCCTTCCTTTCTCCTTCCATCCTCTCTTCTTTCCTCACTCACTCCCTTCCTCCTTTTCTTTTCCTTCCTCCTTCCATTCTTTCAGCTTCCTTTCTTTTGCCTATCTACCTTATCTGTCTTTCTGCTCTTTCCATCTCTCTCTTCCCCTTCGCTTCTGTTCCTTCCTCCTTCCATCCTTTCACCTTCCCTCCTTCCTATTTCTTCCTTCTTCCTTCCTTCTGCCTATCTACCTTCACCTTCTCTGTCTTTCTGCTCTTTCCCTGTCTTCCCCTTTCCTCCCTCCCTCCCTTCTTTCCTTTCTAGTTCCATCTTTTCTTCTTTCCTCTCTCCCTCCCTTTTTTCCTTCCTTCCTTCCTCCTTCCTCTTTCCTTTCAACTTCATCCTCTTTGTCTTTCTGCTCTTTCCCTCTCTTCCCCTTCTGTTCCTACCTCCTTCCTTCTTTTCTCCCTCCCTTCCTCTTTTTCTTCCTTCCTTTCTTCTTCCATCTTCCTCCTCCTTCCTCCTTCCTTCTACTCTTTCTCCTTCCTTTCATCTTTTCTCCTTCCATCTTCTTCCCCCCTCCCTTCTTCTTTTCCTTCCCCCCTCCCTCCTTCCTTCCTCTTCTTCCCACTCTCTCCTTGGGAGGGGACAAAACCCAAGGGCTAACGGGGTCAGGGGTGGGGGGGCAGCAGAGACCAAATAAAGTCAGAAGATCTTATTAAAATTTTCCTATTTGTTGGATCGCATTGCTGTGAACATATAAACCAAATCAGGGGAACATTTTGCAACCAAGGATGCTGCAAGGAAAGGGGGGGAGGGAGACAGCCTTGCCATTTCCCCAGTTTCCTCAAGGAGTAGTAAAGCAAAGACTCAGGTCTTCATCTTAGACTTGATCAAAAATATGAATCAGATTAATCACCAGGCTAGAAGAAGAAGATATTGACCAAAGCGGTGGAGACTCATATGAAATATCAATATTCTTCCAATCTATTAGCATTTCTTCATTATTATTACTGAGGGACACAACAGGGTAGAAAATACTGCAAGACAGGCAGTTAAAGGGATGAATCTTTGTGATCCAAATTAAGGGACCAAAGGGATGTCTAAAAGAAAGCAACAGCCCATTTGTTGTAGAACACTGCAACAGGCACAATTGTTTGTCAACAGCTATTGTTAGAATAATATGTGTGTGTGTGTGTGTGTGTGTGTCTGTGTGTGTGTCTGTGTGTGTGTGTAATTTTCAGTCAATAATACATAGCAGAACAGAGCAGTTTTGAAAATGCCATATTAATAGAAATATGCAGTTAAACTTACCCAATTATACTAAGCGCAGCAACATCTACCATACTTTAAAGCATATTCTTCCTGTAGAGTTTATATTTGGTTGTGGATGAATAACTTCCATGTAAAACCAATTGCCAAATTGTTTGAGTGTCAGGAAGGAATTCAGTTGTATTGCAACTCTAGCTAATTCTAGATGTTCTTATTAATATGGTAATAAGATTTCCCCATGCTGTCTTTGGGATTATGCACAGGAACTTAATTCTACAGAAGAAATCCTTGGTATTCCCTAAATAGTTCAGATCCCACAATACATAACATTTATTCTAATAATTACCAAGGGAAGTGCATCAAAACTAAATTGTAATGTTTTGACTATATGACAGAACAAAGCACTTATTGTCAATTTCAAAGCACAGATTTCTTTATAAAATGTCACCTTGAACTGACAGGCTTTTTGTCCCACTCAGTTCTGAAATTCCCTGCTGAGTGCATCTTTTTGTCTTATGAATACCATGGAAATGCCAAAAATATTCTTGCAGCAATAAATTTAAACTGACAAAATCCAATTTTCAGTATTCCTCCCCCCAGCTCATCCAGTTCCAATGGAGTGAAATCTAAGCAAAACTGAATATATGGCACAGGGCCAAGTTATCTATGGGGTCTCCTTTCCTTAAGGATATCTAGCTGTCCTTCCAACTTATGTAGCTCCTTGGCCATTTCCTTGCCAACTTATGGGAAAAGTGCTTTTCTGTGGAGCCCTCCTCCTATGTGACACTCAGTGACGTGCGGTGAGGTTTATGGCTGATGAGGCACTGACACAGTGGTGGGTTTCAATTTTTTTTAGACTTGTGGACTTCAACTCCCAGAATTCCACAGCCAGGCATGCTCAGTTCCAATTTAAAGCGACAGCATTTGTTTTTCTCCTTTGCGAAGTTTCCTTTATTCTTTTTCTTCTCCCTCCCCCTCCTTCCTCCTTCTCTCCCTCCCTTCCCCCTCTCTCAAACAGACATACGCACACAGAGAAGTTGGATTGGACTATCTCTCCTACATCCTTTCCCACTCTCACACTCTCTCTCTCAAACAAACAAAAACACAGAAGTTGGATTGGAGCCGATCCAAGCCTTTGATTGCAGGCAGAGCCACGTTGCTTTTTCAAACTTGTAATCAGTGAAGCTGGGCTTATATAGTTTTATCCAGCTGTGTGTATGTGTGTGTGTGTGTGTGTGTTTGAAAAGGCAACGTGGCTCTGCCTGCAATCAAACTACACTTGGGGAGGGATCTACACTTGAAGATAAAGTTTGAATTCCTCCCCCTCCCTCTGACCCACACGTACCTTTTCCAGCTGTTTCAGAGTGGATTTCAACTCTGCTCTTGCCTGTCATCATGAAAAGAAAAAAATGTAAAAGGAAAAAGGCAAGAGCTGAGGTCAGGCTGAGCTAGTTGCTGCCAGAATCACCATGAATGACTCTGCTTAACTGTTTAAAAAACCCTCTAAAAAGCACCCTCTACAGGAAGAGGCAGGAGAATGACGTGCCTCTCCTACGTCAGGAATTTTTAGCCTTTTGACCCTTGCTTAACTCTGATCGAGTGATCATAAAACGCCTAAAGTCAGACTAGATGAGGCACATCATTCTTCTGCTTCCTCCTGTAGAGGGTGCTTTTTAGAGGCTTTTTTAAACAGTTAAGAGTCATCCATGGTGACTCTGGCAGCAACTAGCTTAGCCTGACCTCAGCCTTTTTCTTTTTACATTTTTTTTCTTTTCAAGATGACAGTGGTGAGGCTCTGCCTTCCCTGCCTCCCTTGACTGCACATCCCTGGTGACACTGTTCCCCCTAGCCTTCTGAAAGCACTGAAGACCTGACCTTTTCCCTCAAGAATTGAGACAAGGGTGAGATAACCACATGTCAGAAGTTTTAACTTAAGTCTCCAATTTTTCTTTCTAATATTTAAGGTTTAAATAATTTTAATGTGATTTTTATGTTATTTTATAAGTGATATTGTTTTAGTTCTTGATTGAGAGCTGCCCAGAGTTTGGTATAAGATTGGTGACCATATAATGCTTTAAATAAATACATTTATATTATTATTTTTGCACTGGAAGAGTTATTTTGTTACCAAGGAAATATCTATAAATAAGTATAACCATTTTACTGGTTATATTATTTGGACTTTCGGAGACCAAACCCCCACTGTAGGGAGGAGGAACCGACCAGGTGGTTCCGCCCCAGGCGACTTATGGACCCTCTGAGGTTCCAGACAGAGCTTGGGGTTATTCCTGATACCCTCGCCCACAGTCCGGCGGAGACTCTGGTTGCTGCTTGGAACTCGGCAGTGACGGAGTCTCTTAACCGGATTGCGCCTCTACGGCCGCTCCGAGGCAGTGGATCCAGGAGGGCCCCTTGGTTTACTGAGGAACTCCGGGAGAGGAAGTGCCGGAAGAGACACCTAGAGCACCAATGGAGATCCAATAAATCCGAATCGAACCGAGCACTTTTAACATCTTGCATCAGAGATTACATCCGGGCAATCAGGACGTCAAAAAGAACTTACATTGCCACTCTGATTGCTTCCGCTGAGTCGCGCCCAGCCGCCCTGTTCAGGATAACTCGTTCCCTCCTAAATAGGAGGGATACGGGTGATCCTTTGCATGGCAGGACTGAGGACTACATCCAGTTTCTCGCGGATAAAGTTGCTTGGTTTTGGGCGGACTTGGACTCCAACCCTGCAGAACCAGCCGAGGCACTAGGGGATAATCTGGTAGGTCATCGCTGGATTGAGTTTCAGGCTGTTGCCCCTGAGGACGTGGACAAGGCCATGAGAGCTGTAGGTGCCTCTACATGCGTGCTGGACCCGTGCCCCTCCTGGCTGGTTGTTAACAGCAGGGAGGTGACACGGGGCTGGATCCAGGCGGTTGTTACCGCCTCCCTTCGGGAGGGGGTCTTTCCCCCCACTCTTAAGGCGGCGGTGGTGAGACCCCTCCTGAAGAAACCATCTTTGGATCCAGCCGTTCTAAACAACTATCGTCCAGTCTCCAACCTCCCCTTTGTGGGGAAGGTTGTTGAGAAGGTGGTGGCCTTTCAGCTCCAGCGGTCCTTGGAGGAAGCTAGTTATCTTGATCCATTCCAGTCTGGCTTCAGGCCTGGCTACAGCACAGAAACCGCTTTGGTCGCATTGACCGATGATCTCTGGAGAGCCAGGGATAGAGGCCATGCCTCTATCCTGATACTCCTGGACCTCTCTGCGGCTTTCGATACCATCGACCATGGTATCCTTCTGCGACGACTGCGGGAGGTGGGGGTGGGAGGCACTGTTCTACGGTGGTTCTCCTCTTACCTCTCGGACAGGTCGCAGTCGGTGTTAGTCGGAGGGCAGAGATCGACCCCTAGGCCCCTAACATATGGGGTGCCGCAGGGTTTGGTCCTGTCCCCCCTACTTTTTAATATCTACATGAAACCGCTGGGCGAGATCATTCGACGGCACAGGATAAAATACCACCAGTATGCGGACAATACACAGTTGTATCTGTCCGCCCCGTGCCAACTCAATGAAGCGATGGACATGATGAGCCAGGGCCTTGAGGCTGTTAGAGACTGGATGGGGGTTAACAAGCTTGTGCTCAATCCGGATAAGACCGAGTGGCTGCTGTGCTTCCCTCCCACTAATTGGCCAAGTGTTCCATCTCTCAGGCTGGGGGGTCAAATACTACGCCCCTCAGACAGGGTCCGCAACTTGGGAGTCCTCCTGGACCCACAGCTGACTTTTGAACACCATTTGTCAGCTGTGACCAGGGGGGCATTTGCCCAGGTTCGCCTGGTGCACCAGTTGCGTCCCTACCTGAACCGGGAGGCTCTCACAACAGTCACTCGTGCCCTTGTGACCTCTAGGCTGGAGTACTGCAATGTGCTCTACATGGGGCTGCCCTTGAAGAGTATTCGGCGACTTCAGCTAGTCCAGAATGTGACCGCCTACTGCCAATCACCTCCACTCGACCAATTAGATCCCACAGATTAGGCCTCCTCCGAGTTCCATCAGCCAGTCAATGTCAACTGGCAACCACGCGGAGGAGAGCCTTCTCTGTGGCAGCTCCGACCCTATGGAACGAACTCCCCGTGGAGATTCGTACCCTCACCACCCTCCAGACCTTCCGCATAGCCCTTAAAACCTGGCTGTCCTGACAGGCCTGGGGCTAAAGACCTTAACCCTCCCCGAATAGTATGAATGTTGTGCTTTTAATGATGTATTGTCTTATATGTAACTTGGTTTGTCCTCCCCTCCCCCTGAACTGTGAGCCGCCCTGAGTCCCCCCAGGGAAACGGGCGGCATACAAATAAAGTATCTTATCTTATCTTATCTTATCTTATCTTTTTTCTCATCAGCTTTTTGCTTTCCCTCCCATGCATTTATTTCATTCTTCTTGGAAAGCAAATGATTATAGCAAAGCCATCATGACATCTTCTATCATTTCTTCTTCATCTCTGTGATATTATGAAGAGCACCTATCTCAGATATCTATTAAATATTAATAAACATTCATTGTAAAACCCAAACTTTTGGTAGAGACATCTGATTCCCTCTTTGTGCCTTCTCAAATTGCTATCAATGACACACTGCTATTTAAATTACATAAAGTTCCTTGTGCTGTTTTCATATATAGTTTGAAAAGTCTGTAGTTTGGGGACTATGTGAAGACAAGCAGCTATCTGTCTTTCAACAGAATGGAAAGTAGTTCTTACTGCAAAGTTGAGCTCAAGCAGTCTCTTAGTCATTTTGGTCCAAACATTCAGTAACAGATGAAATTTCATCCTCTCCAGTCATCCTGTCTTTCAAATGTTGCAATGTTATGTCAGATGGTGGTTTTTAAAAGTATTGAAAAATAACCCACTGACAGTCTATTGGTGAAATCATTAACATAAATGATAAGCTCCATTTTTTCATTTAGATTCTTAGCCTAAATAAAGGATTTGAGTAATTGCTGTCCAAACAACAAAAACAAAACCCAAGAAAAAAGTATATTGAAGTACTTTGAGGGAGGCAAGATCTGATTAATGTAGAATTGGGTTCAAGAGGTATTCTTGAGTAAAAATATTTTTCTTCTTCTTCTTAAATTCTTAAATTCCATGCCAGTGTGGCATGTTTGGGTATCGAACTGAATAAAAGGAGGGGGAGAAAGTATTTGAGTTGCAATTGTAGTTCCTACATATTTTATAATAATTGACAATGTCAAATTAGCTACTTCACATCTTTTATATTCAGTACTTTTCAGATAAATTGCTGGAATATTTCATAATCTCTAAATAGGCTTATTCAAAATTATCTTCAAAACATTGGTGTTGAACATTTTTTTCCCTGTACTTGGAAAAAACCCACATTGTTCTAGTTCAGGAAAGCATCTTTTTGTGGGAACTTTCAAAGCAGTGAAGACAGGTCTAATGTTTGATTTTTTTTGAACAGCAGTCCTGTTATGTGAGTCTGTCTTTCTATAACCATCCATTGTTTAAGAGCTCTACAAGTTCTTGATTTTAATTTTGAAATCTATGGAATTAATTCTTGGCAAAGCATTATATTTATCATTTCTCTTCCACCCCCAATTCAACTGAAACAGGAAGTCATATTCCAAACACTAATGCAATCTTCTCTCTTTTCTTATTAAGCCAAGTAGTTCCAATTCATGACTTCTGTTGTGTTTACGGGTTACAAATGAATTGCGGGATGGACTCAGAGGATGCTAATCAATGTCTTTTATTTTATTGTAGAAGGGAATAGCTGTGCAGATCTACACTTTCTTTTTACTTGCTTTCCAACATTTTCAAACAAAATCTTGCAGGAGGCTGGGCTTTCAGAAGTTGAAACAGTTTTGAATCAACCATAACCTGCATGTGGACAAAACAAAGTAAGATGTATGTCAGAAAAAGTGCAAGGACAAAACAGTTCCCCATCACCATCCCAGAGGGCTTTCCCCAATATTACACAGTAACATACCCCTCTTGTTCCTTAGCATCTAGTTTTTAGTAGTTGAATGGTTTGGTAGCTAAGAACATCACCCTACATGGACATAAAAGACATGAATAAACAAACTCAAAAGTATTTTCATCTCCCAAGTAATTATCTCAATACAATTTTCTAACAGACATGCAGCTCCAGGATTTCAGGAATCCAGTTATTAAGATTAAATGAGTTTATGTATTTACTTATTTAACTTTATTTGATTTCTATGGACACCTATCTGAACAAGTGCCTGTACATCATAAGTCATAAAAACAATTAAAAACAATTTAAACAGTACAAAATAAATATATATGGCATCAAGTAAAACTGTTATAATGGATGTTATAATGGATAGCTAGGAAACAGTGCCCTTAACATACTCAGGCATGAGCATATAATCAATTTTTTACAGCATTATGAAAAGCCAACAGAGTTGAGGTCATCCTGAAATCTGAAAGTAAAATATTCCAGCAGGCAGGGTTGTGGCAGAGAAGGCATGATTCCTGGTTCCTGCCAGCCAATATTCCTTATCTGATGAGACTCATAGCATGCTCAATTTCCTTCACCCAGAGGTGGTATTCAACAGGTTCTGACCAGTTCTGGAGAACCGGTAGTGGAAATTTTGAATAGTTCGGACAACTGGTGAATACCACCTTTGACTGGCCCCTCCCCCATCCATTCTCTGCCTTCCGAGTCCCAGCTGAAATAGGGATTTTGCAGTAACCTTCCCCTGGAGTGGGGAGGGAATGGAGATATTACAGTATCCTTCCCCTGCCATAACCACCAAGCCACGCCCACCAAGCCATGCCATGCCCACAAAGCAATGCCCACAGAACCGGTAGTAAAAATTTTTGAACCTCACCACTGGCTTCATCCAATTGGATAGATATAAACAACTGTGAGAAGACAGTATATTAGGTAACTCGGCTCCAAGCCATGAAGGGCTTTAAAGGAAATAACCAGCCCCTTGAATTCTGCCCAGAAACAGACACAATTTTCTAGAAAGGCCACTCCTACCAATATTCAGAACCAGGCTTAATGGAGATTAAACCTTTTAAAATCATGAGCTGAGCCTAGGAACAACTTACAAATGTATTTAGATAACCTGTGGTTCCACAGTTTCCTTTGCAGACTCAAACTTACCCTCCTCCTCTGAACTCACATCTGGAGATAATATTATATATTATTAATTATAAAATGTTCCTAACTCCCAGTAAATCTGGACTCCGATGCATTCTTACAGTACTGTAGATTTTGATCTTAAGTATTGATAGAATACAACCCAAGCTGAAACAGTAATACTGTTCACAAGTTTCAGTTGTGAAAAATCATCTGAATCTGATTCTTTTTTTTATTAAGGAACCCCTGGAACTTAAAACGTCTGTGTGCATAAATATAGAATGCATAAATATATAGAAAAAAGTGGAAGCATCTGTTCTTGCCAATATCTTATAGTATGTGAATTTTTTCCCCCCAGAGTGACACAAAACTTTATTCAATTTGCTCTCTGCCATTCTACTATATTTAGGATATATACCATAGTTACAAAAAAGGATATTGTTGTGACATGGACTCTTCTGGAATTATATTAATTGTTGACTGAGAACACATGCAGCTAAATGACTTATCCCTAGGAACGGGCAATTTAAACTCAGAATGGGGGAGGATATTGGAGAATATGGGGATTCTAAACCATCCTTCATATGATCACACTTTCTTCTACTAGCATACCCAATCTTTACCACATAAAATTGCAGTCCATTCCATTCTCCATCATAAATACATTAGCAAAACCTTGTCATTCTTCCAATCAGATTGAGACTATCATCAAGATATTATTTTTTGTTACTATACTGTTAAAGTATACATAAAGTATGCTTTTTAACATAAAGTATATTAAAGTGGCTCAGTGGCTAAGAGCTTGTTGATCAGAAAGGTTAGTAGATTGGTGGTTCGAATCCCTAGTGCCACATAATGGAGTGAGCCCCTGTTATTTGTCCCAGCTTCTGCCAACCTAGCAGTTTGAAAGCATGTAAAAATGCAAGTAGAAAAATAGGGACC
Source organism: Thamnophis sirtalis (assembly GCF_051295495.1). NCBI lineage: Eukaryota > Metazoa > Chordata > Lepidosauria > Squamata > Natricidae > Thamnophis > Thamnophis sirtalis. Next base: position 64,956,938 of record NW_028261381.1, on the reverse strand, counting down.
ACCTTTGGTGGGAAGGTAACAGCATTAAGTGTGACTTTGGTGTTTGGTCAGGCTGACCACATGACCACAGAGACATCTTCAGACAGCGTGGGCTCTTTGGCTTGGAAACAGAAATGAGCACCACCCCCTAGAGTTGGGAACAATTAGTACTTATGTGCGAAGGTAACCTTTACCTTTAACTTACTATACTGTTCTTTGGATAAAATACATTAACTGCCTTAGAAACTTATATATTTGACTGCCCAGATAATGGTTTTTTGAAGATGGAACAATTCCATTTTATCTACAATAAAAAATAAAAGAAATTTGGAGCAGAGAAGTGAATTTTCCTATATTCTAAAATCATTGGTATCAACTTTAAAAATATTAAATGCATTTATTAAAAATAGTATTTACAAGCATAAAATAAGAGCAACAAGATAAGAAGTTTTATTGGGTTTATTGGACTAAAAAATGTACATTGTTCATCCTTCATTGAAGATGTAATACATGGACAAGTAAATCAATTAAATACTTCGCTCTTATTCTTGATTGCTCCTTATTGGTTAAACAATCCTATTATGGTTCTAATATGAGGAAATTAAAATGTAAATGTCTCATTGTTCTTGTAATTATACTCCAAAAAGATCAGCCTGGATTAATCCTCCCCCCAACCCCTCCCCCATAGCTAGCTTTGTTCTAACTCTGAAGAATTTATTCTTTCTGTTCTTTTTCCTCCCTTCTGTCCTCTGCCTTTTTGGTCTGTAAGGAGCTAAAAAGCAGAGCTTGTCATTCCCTTTTAATTGACAACATTCATTAGGGGATGATAGCTATTAAAAAATGGGATAATTCTTCTTTAGATATAAATGTTTAGTTTTTGAACTCAAAAGTAGATATATAATTACCAGAGCCCTAAGAAAACTGTGCAGTATAGTGGTTTAATATTTAATGATACACAATGGTAAAAAAACATTTTCTTCTCTAAACCTGAGCAAAAATATCATATCTGTTGAACATGAAATTGTCTTCCTAGGATATTTCTGAAAGCACGCCTTACCTCCTGGTTCCTCATGCTGTAGATTAATGGGTTGAGCATGGGGGTCACCACTACATAGAACACAGAGGCCATTTGGTCTAGGTTATAATTTGACCTAGAGCTTGGTCGTGCATACATAAAGCTGAGACATCCATAGAAAATGGTTATGACCATGAGGTGAGATGTACAAGTGGAGAAGGCTTTCTTACGGGTTGCAGTAGAATGGAGCTTTAAAATGGTGACCAGGATATAAGCGTAGGAGGTGAGAACAGTCAAGCTTGTTGTTAATAAATTGAAACCAACAAATACAAATACCAACAGATAATTGAGACTGATATCTGAGCAGGAAAGAGCAAAAAGGGGAGGGCCCTCACAATAAAAACTCTTAATGATGTTTGGGCCACAGAAGGACAGTCTAGTTGCAGCCATTGTGTGAATAGAAGCATTAATGATCCCAGCAATGTAGGCCACTGCTATCAATTGAACACACTTTCTTTGGGACATTGTGATGAAGTAGAGTAGTGGATTGCAGATTGCCACGTAGCGATCATAGGCCATCACAGCTAGGAGGTAGCACTCTGTGGTGGCCAATAGAATATAAAAGTAAAGCTGAATAAAGCATCCTCCATAGGAAATAATCTTATTTTCTTTTAAAAGGCTGGATAGAAATTTTGGAGTGACACATGATGAATAACAAATATCCAAAAAAGATAAGCCGGTAAGAAAAAAGTACATTGGTGTGTGGAGAGAAGGACTCATCCTGATTAAGATAATCATGCTTAGATTTCCCATCAGGGTGATGGCATAAACAGCAGAAAATATCCCAAAGAGAATGAGCTGCATCTGTGAGTCGTCTGTTAATCCAGTGAGTATGAATTCTGTCACCGGTGTGTTATTTCCCATGTAATTACAGTAACAACGTTGAACAATATTTCAGTCAAGTTTTGATTGTTTTTCAAATATTTGTAATGTAGTCTCAGATCAGAACTAATGTTTAAGTTCCTAGCAAAAGAAATAGAAGTTGGAAGCCTTTTGATGAAGAGGTCAAGTAATAAAATAATATTCATTTTAGAGGAAGCAATATTCAGTCTGCATAAATATCTGAAAGTTGAGTCGTGGCAGTAGGGCCTATTTTCTATTGTTTGAGATGTTTTGCTGCTTATCCAAGCAGTTTCATCAATCAGAGCAAATTAGTTAGGCAGAGAGTCATTGGAATGTAGCTATTTGTCACCTGGGTGACTTAGAATCCTCATTGATATATTGGCACTTTGGAGGGAAACCCACGAGGTTTGTATGGGATGAGTTACTACATTCCAAGTATTCTCTGCCTACCTTGAAGAAATTGCTTGAACGAGTAGCAAAACGTTCAAACCAATAGAAAATAAGTTCAGTTGTCATAAGTCAACTTTCAGATAATTTCACATGGATGTCTAAGAATCTTCATTGACAGCTACATAGACATTTTCTTTCAAATTATAACTACATTACCATATTTTGAATATTACGTGCTATGCAATGAAATAATGAGGATTATTAGAATGCATTAGACATATCCTGCTAAATATGATTAAAACAGCTCCATCCCATGAATAAATTTCTCCACAGGACTGTTAAAGGCAATTAGCAACCATGAGAGTGCTACTGAAATCTTTGAGGTGAGGAACTCTTCTTTAAATCTTGGAAGACCTCAGACAAGTATCAGAGCAAATATGACTTGCATTTACATTTCCTTTAACAGGATATCTTGAGAAGCTGTTGTCTATTGCTCTGTTGGTTCATTGCTGGATTTATATGCTCCTTGACTTGTGGAAGCTGATTTTTGGGCTACAAGAGTTTCTCATTCTTGAGTCCATTAAATGAATTATGAATGGCAAAAGCTACCCTGACTCTCTTGTCATACAGTAGGTGATTCATCACTGTCAACCATGTTCTTGTATGTTGTTCGTGATGGTCTTTAATATAATCAAGTTGTTTTGCATTCTGTAAAACAGTTGTTCATTCTACGAAATAGTTCAAAGAACTATTTCTATAAAAAATTTTTGAAGAATTACTTGTTGGTAAATATAGTTCCCTTTTTTATCTTGGTTTTGCCATGTTAATGCCAGTTATGTTTTGATGGTTAGCCTTACTTGCTTTTTTGTACTACCCATTATTAACATTTAACATAACTTGTTACATTATTAAATGTTGTTACATTTAATAACATAACTTTTACAGTTTTAGAAACATAACATTTGATTTGTTCCATCTCAAAATACCTTATTTTCTATGCCAAATGAGTAGATTTGTTCCTCGCCAAACTTGTAAATTTCCTGAAATATTAAGGGAGGTTATTTTTTAAAAACTGGGGAATCAGACTGTACACTTACCATGAAAGATAGCTCTTGCCATTTCTGACTATCCAATCAGTGCTCTTTGAAGTAACAATAACTTATCTTCCCATGAACACTAAAGCAAACTTTCATAAGCAATAAAATGTATAGTTATCTTTTTGTTTTCTTCCAGCTCAACTGCATCTTCACATTTTATAATATGTATTTTTTTTCAAGCTTCTGTTGCAGGTTCTTGAAACTTGTATTAGCATTCTTTTGTTGTTTTGGATATTTTCCTTCTATCTTCAGCAACTCGGCAGCCTTTATACAGAATTATATAATTCTGTGGATAATAATATTTCCTTCAATTCTCTTTGGAATGATGCAGAGAAGAATTCTACTGAGAAAAATAATGGTTTGGGGAATGTCTCCCTGAAGTGCTTGAAACTGCTCCATCTACTGACTTGTCTTAATTACACAGTGAAAATTCAGTAAACTGAATCACAATTATTTGAAATATTTACCAGTGGAAAATGGAACATCAGAGATCACTTCTTACTAATAGTATTTTATCATACCATTCCCCACCACATACACATGATGTTTCTCATGTAGACAAAGAGTGTCTTTCAAAAATATGGTTTTATTATTTAAATAGAAAAAAGATTAACAAAACTGTGTTCAAAATAGTAACCGAATCGTTCAGAGAAAATATTAAAAACTTATGCAATGTTGTGAAGCAGTGATTTTAAAGACTATTAAATGATGGTATGAACTTGTTGGTGTGATAGCTGTGTGTGTGCTCACTTATGTTTTTAGACCCTTGCCCCTCTAGTTGGTGAAGGCCTCCCAGGAGGTCGCATGTGTCTGAGTCCGAGCAGTGGTGAATTCTTCCTTGGCAGAGAGACTGGGTACATCTACATTTAGGGAGACAGTGGTCTTTACCCTCCTCAGGAAGGCATCATTGGACTCAACTATGTTGGTTAATTTCTAGCAGCTCCAAAGGGCCCTGGATGAAGCAGACTATCAGGATTCCTTTCAATTAAATTTCACATGGCACAGTATAGAAACAGCTTTAGTCATGCTTGTTGATAACTTGTGGAGGGACACATGATAGAGATGATGCACCCTCCTTGATCTCTTGTCAACTTTCAGTACTAACAACCATGGTAACTCTTGACAACTCAAGAATGTCAGTGTTGGATATGGATTGAGGCAGTGGTGCTCCTCCTTCCTCCATGCCACTTCAGTCACAGTTGACAATGGGAAGTGAGAGAAAGAGAGAGGCCATCACATTGTGATGCGATTCAGGGTCCAGTTCTTTCCCACTCCTGATTGACATCTACATGAGAGAACTGGGTGAAATCATGCATTGGCAAGGAACAAGATATCATCAGGATGCTGATGATACTCAATTTTACATCTTAACCCAGGCCCACCAAGTGATATTATCAATGTTTTGTCTTGGTGTCTAAGAGGCTATAGGTGAGAGAATTGAGGTTCAGACTGCACCATCACAAGACAAAGTGGCTGTGGATTGTGGGATCTTCTGCATCTGGGGATCTGGGGATTTCTGAAGGGAGTTACACTTAGGCAATGTGACCCAGTATTCTCTGGAACAATATCTTCACAGTTCCCTTTGAAATAGGTCATGAATTAAGATTTGAATGGTATGATTAGCTATGGTATGACAAAATTAAAGTAAATGTTGATTTCAATAACCATTTTGTCAGACATGGGAGCAGTATATAAGTCTAAGTGCTATTGCTATGACTCCTAGCCTAAATGGATTACCCATTACCATAGAAGAGGTCATTGACCATCCCAAGGAGAAGACAGTCCTTGTTGTAATCAATGGACCATAACAAATAAGTTTGCATAAGACAGCTAACAAAAGGAAGTATTTGTTCTTTCAAAAGACAATTTGGGAACACTATTGTGTCAGCAGAGTAATTGTTGTCCAAATAAACAAGGAAAAAGTCTTCTGAAGTACTATGAGAAAGGTGAGACACAATTAATGCAGAATCAGATCCAGAAAGATATTCTTGGATAAAATGTGTTTTTGCAAGGTTTTTAAATTCGATGCCAGTGTGGAATGTTTGGCAATCAAATTGAATAATGCAAATAAACAATAAATGAAATATTTGAGCTGAGTTATAGTTTCTATATATTTTATAACAATTAACCATGACAGATTAGTTACTTCCACATATTTTAAATCACAGTACCTTTCCAGCAGAATGCTGAATTAATTGACCCCTTAAATTCTTGAGTTAGTCCAAATGAACCTTTTAGCATACAACCACACTTACTAATAAAATATTACATTGAATTATTAGGTACTCCACATATTCCTCTCCCATTGTCCTGTTACTTCTGTATTTTATCTTACATTTTCCAAAACAAAACAGAACAACAGGAGGAGACGGTGTTGGGGATCATCCATTAGGAAGTACCCGCTAAATGCTAGGATGTTGCACGATTACCCAATAGAAAATGATATAATAATAATAAGATATCATTATACCATTTTATTATAATTATTATAATAAATTATATGTGCCTGATTCCCAGTGGGCTCTGATGCATCCTTTTATTAGTGTAGACTCTGAGCTACTGAGTGTTGTTACAATATAATGCAACCTGAAACAGCAATACTATTCTGCTCCATTCTGATATTGATCTATTCATTTTATCTTTTTTTAATGGACCATTGACATTTGAAACTTCTGAGTGTGTAAGAAGATAATGATGTACAATACAAAAAATATGAACCCATCTGTTTCTACAGACTCTTTTAACTTGTAGTTTGTGATATTTCTTTATAGTTTGACTAAGGTGACCAGACGTCCCGCTTTTGGCGGGACAGTCACAATTTTTTACAATTTGTCCCGCATCCTGCGATGTTTTTAAAAAGTCCCGATTTTCATGGGTGAGTGGACGAAAGGGCATCGGCAGTGCTGCCAGGACCCGCTGTGCGAGGGCGAGGGAAGAGTAGGGCGGGGCCTGAGGAAGCTGGAGGGAGGGGACTCAGAGGGATGGGGGAGCCAAAATGGTGGTGGCTGAGGAGGAGGAGGTCTCGCGGCCGCCACTGCCACCGCCGCCACCAAGGAATTGCAGGATGATAGTGGCTGTGCGCCAGGAGGTCGGCCTGTGGGGCTGGAGGCTGTGCGGCGGCTGCGCACTGCTGAGCACTAATAGGAATCACGGGGCAGGCTGGCCAAGCGGCCTCGCGTACGTAGCTCACCTTGCCGCCCGATGGAGGCTGCCCTGCTGCTGGCGCTGCTGCACCTCTGCTCTGCCACAAAGATACCACTGCCACCCCCGCTGGCTCTTCCCGCCCAGACACCCGCCACCCAGGAGCCACCTGAAGCCTTCCTGCCCACCACCAGCTGCACCACGGCTGACTTGCCCCGGGCAGGCTGGAAGGCTTCAGGCATCTGGGTGGGAAGAGCCGGCGAGTGGATGGCGGTGGCATCGCCACCCAGGAGCTACCCGAAGCCTTCCTACCCACCACCGGCTGCACCGCAGCTGACTCGCCCCAGGCAGACTGGAAGGCTTCGGGCATCCGGGCGGGATGAGCCGGTGAGTGGATGGTGGTGGCATCGCTGCCCAGGAGCTGACTGAAGCCTTTCTCCCCACCACCGGCTGCACCACAGCCGACTCATCCCAGGCTGGAAGGCTTTGGACGGCGGGTGTCCGGGTGGGAAGTGCCGACGAGTGGATGGTGGTGGCATCGCTGCCCAGGAGCTGTCCGAAGCCTTCCTGCCCACCATCAGCTGCACCGCAGCCGGCTCGCCCCGAGCCGTCTGGAAGGCTCCTGGGCGGCGAACATCCGGGCGGGAAGAGTCGGCGAGTGGGTGGCAATGGCATCTTCAGCCGCAGAGCAGAGGTGCAGCAGCACCAGCAGCAGGGCAGCCTCCATCAGGCGGCGAGGCGAGCTGCATGCGCTAGGCCGCTTGGCCAGCCTGCCCCGCGACTCCTGCTAGTGCTCGGGCTGGAAGGCTTTGGGCGGCCAGAGCGTGAAGATGAGGCCAGGCAAGAAGAAGGACCTGGGCACGCTGGGTACGTGTTGGGCACCCCTTCGATTTCTTCTCCCCAATCAATGGTGTCCCGATTTACCAATTTTAAAATCTCGTCACTTTAAGTATGACACAAAACATTCCACTGAATTGGAATCTGAACTGAAATCTGTGAGCTCTGTAATCAATGAACACACAGCTATTTTTGTTGGGACTGATTTATTTCATAAGGTTTGCATTATAGCTAGTCTGACAGAAATGGATTGCCCAGGATCGTAGGTAAAATCAATTGAATTGCAATTGTAACACAAATGTTGCTGAAGTTATTACTACCAACAATTTGTCCTTTAAATGCTGGCTTTGCAAAACTTCTGGTAATATCAAATAATTATTGATTTCAATTTTTAAGAAATCTTAAATATATTTATTAAAATAGTATTTAGGAATTTAAAACAAGACCAATACATTAAAAGTTTTCTTTGGGTTTATTGTACTCAACAGATATTTAAGAAAACTGGTTGTTGATCTTACAATGGAAATATAATGTGAATTTATTACATGGGCTGGGTTTTTAAAAAACAGTCTTATTAGTGTGAACTAGGTTCTTGGAAGAAAATTAAAATGTATTGATTTTGTAATTATACTCAAAAATTTTTTAATTTGCCTACTCATGAAATATACTGACTTTATATTAAACTTGGACAGCTACCCAAAGAACATTATGTGTTCCTGGAAATTATTTCTGTGTCAGAGGCTACAGTTTGGCTTGATTAACTCTCAAAATTTAAATTGGCTATCTATTGACATAAAACTTATAAAATACAATTCTGAGTCAGGTTCAACTTTTTAAAAACTGTATTGTAGCAATTTATTATAGATGTCACAAGTGCTGAATATTTGTTTGTATTTCACTTAGTTTTGGAGGATGCCCTTTATTTTTCATTGTTTTAAAGGGCTCTTTTATATTGGAGTGTGTGTGTGTGTGTACACACATACACACTTTTCTAGTACTATATCAAAACTTTAAAAAAAATATATTCAAACCTACACATCCTTCCTGCTAGAACGGTATATTCTGCTGTGAACAGGCAGGACAAGAGACATTGTCCAGAAGCATTCTGGGGAGGACATGCAAAATCTCACCTTTCTCCTTTCTCCAATTCATATGAATTGTCTTTCAGTTCCCTTCCCCTGTGCACAAGGATTTGCTAAATACCTTCATCAGTTTGGAACCACATTAAGTTTTTGTCATCTTTATCTCAGTGTAATGGGACTTGCAAACTCCCTTTGTGCTGTCTGGCTTTGTTGCTGCTGATCTTAATTCAACAAAATGGAAGTAGGCGTTGCCTGCACAAAAGGCACAAAGTTTTGATTTCCCTTCTAGTTTTCACATGTTCCCATGGTCAGTTACTTATAAACATATTCATAAATTCCCAGTGTTTAGCACAGCAGGGTTTGATTTGAGTTTACAGATTATTTCCCCTTAGAATGGGTAACTTCTCCTTTAAAAGTAGATTTCAGGAAGCTTGTTAAAGCAAGCTGAAATAACTTATGTACCGTATAAAATTTGTCCTTACCAAAAAGGACTACATTTGCACCCAAGTAGCATTCGCCATGGTACTGAGGTACACAAGAACAATAGCCTGATATGCTTGAATAACTGCTACTCAGCTAAGAACACTAAAAAGGGGAGATCAGCCTGGATGAAACCAAATATAAATGCCAGCTTGTTCTAACTCTGAAGAACATATTCTCTCTGTTCTTTTTTCCTCCTGTCCGTGCTCAGCTCCTTGCTTTGTAAACAGCAAAGAGCAGAGTCTGTTATTCCTTTCTAAATGATAATAATTTAGGCATGATAGCTACCCCAAAATAGGACAATTTTTTTAGATTACAAATTTCATTTTTTTAACTCAAAAGTAAATATATAGTTACTATCAGAGCCCTAGGGAAACTGTACAGCATAATGGTTTATTATTTAATGAGACCCAATGAAAAAATGTTTGCTAATAGAAGAGCCTTTATATAAAATTAAATTTTTGGCAAAAAGCAACGACTCTTAAAACTGTTGAACATGAAATTTCCTTTCTAGGATATTTCTGAAAGCACGCCTTACCTCCTGGTTCCTCATGCTGTAGATTAATGGGTTGAGCATGGGGGTTACCACTACATAGAACACAGAGGCCATTTGGTCTAGGTTATAATTTGACCTAGAGCTTGGCCGTACATACATAAAGCTGAGACATCCATAGAAAATGGTGATGACCATGAGGTGAGATGTACAAGTGGAGAAGGCTTTCTTACGGCTTGCAGCAGAATGGATCTTGAAAATGGTAACCAGGATATAGGCATAAGATGTGAGAACAGTCATGCTTGTTGTTATTAAATTAAAGCCAACAAGAATAAAAACCAACAGATAATTAAGACTGATATCTGAGCAGGAAAGAGCAAAAAGGGGAGGGCCCTCACAATAAAAACTCTTAATGATGTTTGGGCCACAGAAAGACAGTCTAGTTGCAGCCATTGTGTGAATAGAAGCATTAATGATCCCAGCAATGTAGGCAACTGATATCAGTTGAGCACACTTCCTTTGGGACATTGTGATCAAATAGAGTAGTGGATTGCAGATTGCCACATAGCGATCATAGGCCATCACAGCTAGGAGGTAGCTCTCTGTAGTGGCAAAAAGGGCATAAAAGTAAAGCTGTGTAAAGCAACTTGTAAAGGAAATGGACTTCTTCTCTTTCAAAAGATTGGATAGAAAGTTTGGGGTCACCGTTGTTGAATAACAGGTATCCAGGAAAGATAAGCTGGTAAGGAAAAAGTACATTGGTGTGTGGAGTTGATGACTGGTTCTGATTAAGACAATCATGCCCACGTTTCCCATCAAGGTGATGGTATAAACAGCAAAAAATATCACAAAAAGGATCAGCTGCAAGTGTGGATCCTCTGTCAACCCAGTGAGTATGAATTCTGTCACCCATGTGCTATTTCCCATTAACACTGTGAAAATAAAATATAGTACTCAATGTTACATTTTCTCTTAACATTTCAACTACATAAACTATTTTCTGTGATGTTAAATAAGATATTGGAAAGAGGATTTAAAATTAAATTCTAAGAAGATAAAACTGGGTATGTCATTGTCAATATTCTGATGATACAGTATATTATAACATTAATGTTTCTTCATTTAATTGAAGAACAATCGAATCAAATTCTATAAATGAAAGGAAGCTAGTATTTGTGACCTAAAATAAGTCCTTAGAAGGAAGGCATGGAATTTTATCTATCAATAATAGTTTCTCCATCTCAAACAATTTTGAGATTCTTAGACTAGTCTGATAAACCAGAAAGCCCCCAAACCTCAACTTACTCAGTCACTCTGAACTCAACCACAATTACAATAGGCTAAAGCATTCTTTCTTTGCTGGTTGTGGGTGGATTGCTTCTATGTAAAATGAGTTAGGAGATTCTTTGTGTGTGGGTAGAAACCCAGATATATTCATTTCCAGCTGGCTATAGGTCTTCTTATTAATTTGATCACAACACTTTCTTGGCTGTCTCAGCAAGGCAATATTTTCTACTGGGAAACCTTAGTATTCCCTAAGTAGTGTTAATTTTAGACAAATGTTTTCTAGAAATGGCAGCTACATGGTAATTTTTAGATCCTTACTTAAAAGCTCCTAAGATTACATGTTGAATTAGTATGTTTTTCTTGCAACTTTTATTCTAAATTTAAGAAGTTGAAATACAATTGAAGTAATTAATACAATCAGGTATTAACATATAACTAAAACCTACATTATGTTTATCTGTTTGTCTGTTTATCAAATTAGTCCAAAGTACATCATACCACAATTCTACAAACAATATTCTTAAAGTCTACTAATTTAAATAATGTGTACAAAATCTTGGTCCCATTACATCAGGATGTCCAGACCAATTTTATTCACAAAATTGTGCCACTAAAGCATCCCTGTGGTCATGTGAACATGTTTTCCATGTTCCTTTCCAGCTTCCCACAAGCAGAATCAATGGGAAATTCAGCAGGAAGTTGAAGTCATTCCTTCTTTTTGCTTACACACAGGCATACATGTCATCTGTTTAGGTAATTCAATATTGACTTATTATTGAAGTTCATTTGCCACTACAGTTATTTTTCTATTTATGATACAATCATTTTAGATGACCATCTGGATATAAATAAATATGATCAACCGAAGTTTGCCTTGTGGAAAGAAAAGGGGGATGTCATGTTCAGGAGATGACACCAAATGTCATTGAAGGTCTAGTAGGTCACATGTTGTCTTGTATAGTCTATACTTACCATAATATAACACAGGAATTTCATCTACGGACTTGTTCCCAGTATTATTTATAAGTGATTGCATATATTTATTTGGATTTAGAATAATAGCATCATATAATCATAGAGCTGGAAGGAACATTGGAGATCTTCTAATCCAACTCCCTGCTCAATGTAGGGGACTTTATTACATCCCAGACAAATGCCTATTCAATCTTTAAAACTTTAGAGCAATAGGTCTAGACTAGAGCACCCACAGCTCTGGGAAACAAATTGTTTCAGGAATTAATTGTTCTTAATATCAGGAAATTTCTCCTTAGTTCCAGGTTGGATCTTGTCTTTAACAAGCTTCCACCATTGCTTCTGCGGTCCTGCGGTCCTTTGGATAATATGTCAATCCTCTCTTCCCTGCGATTGCCCTCAAGTTCCGGGTGATATCTATCATATCAAACCTAATCCTTCTGTTTGTTATGCTGGACATACCTACCTGTAGTTCCCTTAACCATTCATCATATGGATTAGCACTAGACCCTTATCATCTTTTTGGTCTTCTCTATATTTTTTTTTCTGTGGTCTCAGCATCTCTTTTGTATTGCGGCAACAAAAACGGGACTCAGTGTTCCAAGTGTGGTCTCACTAGTACAGTATATAGAATAGTACTACCATTTTTTTTATTAGTGGATCATTGAAACTTGATCTATGTCAGCTTCCGGTTTGGGCGTTGTCTGTGAGGAGTTGTTTTTTTTAACAGCTCCGGACCCTTGGCTACGTTAAGCTGTCTAAACAGCATCCATCAACTGTTTGACTGATTACCTCTCCTCCGGGCATAGGAAAAGAGGTGAGAAAGCTGTGTTTGGAAAGTGCTCCATTCAACCCCCCCCCCCAGAACATAAATCTGGGGGTGGAAGGTGTGAGCCGCCGTGCAACTCAGTGAATTCTCCACACCGAGGACTTTTTCTGCCTTTTTGCAGAACGAAGGCATATGTCCACCCTCTGCTCAATGATTGATTTATTACTGATTCCAATAGGGGCAGATTGATACTGGAGAACTTCTAATTGTATGTATCAGACTTTACTCCATTTTTAAAAAAAATTCCTTCTGATAAACTACTTGCCAGAAACACAAAGAAAATGGTGCCGAACAGCTTTGTAGGTGGGGTCAGGCTCTGATGTTACAGAGTTTCACGGAGCTCAGACCATTTAAAGATCATTAATTCAGTAGTGATTTATTACTAAACTAAATAATAATTGCTGGACAAGTGGCTTGCCTGGATTTAGTAATTGGGTGGAGAAGATTAAATGAGAAATGGCCTCTAAGCAGCAAAAAATAAAAGCACTGGTAATTCACCTGCTCCAGGATCTAAATTACAGTCACTACTCCACCCCAACCCCCTCCTACTGCTACAGGGGAATCTTTGACTTGAGAAATACTGCAAAAAGAACTAAGTGTGGCCTTAGCTGAGGCCTTAAAAAATTATGCAGCTCCGATGGAAATTAAAATACAGGAAAAGATATCTGTTGCCTTTAAGGAACTGTCAGAAGAAGTTATGAATTCGGTCCAGATTCGTAATCAACAAATTAGAGATGATATTTTGGATATTTTAAATGCTTATCGGGCTATGTATCAGGAATCGAGGATAAATTGGAAGATTATAATGATTCCAATATTAACCTGGTAACGAAAATGGACGTGGTCCAACAAAAGGCTGGTGATGCAGAAAATGAAATTATAATGTTGCAGTACAGACAGGTGGAATTTGCTTTAAGCATAAGAGGCCTCAAAGAGAAAAACCAAGAAAATTTGAAGCAGATCTTCTCAGAAGCTTTTGATCAATTGATGGGACGGTCAGGAGGGATTTTCGATTGGCAGATTGACAAAATATACTGTGTTAATTCCTGGCTTGCCAGACAAAAGCAACTTCCAAGAGACATTGTGGTGTATTTTGCCACAAGAGATATGAGGAATTCTATATTGCAAGAGTCTTACAAAACCAAGCTGCAAATTGGGAGTCAGGAGGTGACTGTTTTGAAGGAAATACCACCCAAAATGTTGAGATCAAGGAAAGACTATGCCTTTTTAGTCGATGAGCTCAAAAATCATCAGCTACAGTTCAGATGGGAGGTCCCAGCCGGGGTAGCAGTTACTTACCAGGGGCAAAGATATCGTCTTAACTCAGTATGGAAGGCTCAAGATTTTTATAATAATATACTGAAGGCTGGACATCCCCCCCCTCCAGGACCTAGAGAAAGAGAACAAGAAGGACAGGACAGACAGCAAGATTCTCAAGGATCATCAAGGCTGGATCAACTTCCTCTCTCAGAACTAGAAGGAGCAAAGGAGCAAAGACAAACCCACGTGATTACTAGGCGAATGGAACAAGAGTTAAAAAAGCAACAAACTTTGCAACAAACACACGCTACCGTCCAAGAACTCACAGGTTTTAGCTCAGAAGCAGTGGGAGGAGCCAGGTTGAAAGCCAAACTACAGGATTTTCAGATGGCTCTTAAAAAGCTTCAGGGAGCTAAAGATGATAACTAAGTTCTTAACCTGGAATGTTAACATCTTAAACTCCCCACAGAAAAGGAAGAAAATAAATCATTATTTGAAACAGTTTAAGAATGACATAATTTGCCTGCAAGAGACTCATATTAGGTTAATTGACCAGAAATATCTGATCAATTCAAGACTTGGACAACCCTTTGTAGCTTCTGCCCCAGAGAAGAAAAATGGTATAGTTATTTACTTAAGAAAGGACCTGAAAGCTGAATTAATTGAAGCAGACTCTCAAGGAAGATATATTGCAATAGAACTGGTATTAGAAGGGAAAAAGATGCTCCTAATGGGAATATATGCTCCCAATCAACAACAAGACAAATTTTATAAAATGCTCCACACTAAGTTAATACACTGGGACTATAGATTTTGCATATTAATGGGTGATTGGAACGGTGTTTTGGATACCAAGAAAGACAAGAAGGGTCTTCTGCAAAATATCCAAACGCGAGCGAAACTACCTAAGTCTTTTTTCGATATGATGGATGATTTTGAACTGAGAGACATCTGGTGAGAAAGGAATGCAAAAGAACATGACTTTACATTTTTCTCTGATAGACATCAATCCTTTTCTAGGATTGGCTTTATACTAACAACAAATGATTTGCTTTCTAGGGTAAAGAAGATGAAGATATGTTCCAGAGCTTTATCAGATCATAATCTGGTTTGGATGGAGTTGGAATTTGGGACAGAAGCAAGAAGGACTTAGAGATTAAATGACAATTTATTTAGATATGAGAAAAATATTAATGAATGTGAAAAATTGTTAAGAGAATATTTTGTTTTTAATATGAATAAGGATACATCTATGGAAATGATCTGGGATGCAAGTAAAGCGTACATGCGAGGAGACTTAATAAATTTAAATAGGTTACATTGACATAAACAGGGGGGGAAAAGAACTGAACTAGAGGAAGAGATCAGGAAGAAAGAACAGGAGTTAATATTAAACCCAGGAGATAAGAATATTAAAGAAGCAATTACTTTATTAAGAGCGCAATTTAATATGCTGATGTCAGACCAGGTGGCTACTAATTTGTTATATGCAAAACATAATACTTTTTGTAATGCAAACAAATCTGGTATCATATTTGATTAGGAAGAAACAGAAATCTCGCAATATATCGAAAATACATTATAAAGGGAAGGAAGTATATCAACAGGATGAGATTCAAAAGGCCTTTTTTACAGGATTGTACACAAATGACAAAATACAAGGTTTAGATATAGATAGATACCTGGACAAAGAAAAAATACCAATAGTTAAAGATGAGCAAAGGGAAAGATTGAATCAACCAATAACTTTGGGGGAAATTCTCCAGGTAATTAAACAGCTAAAGGCAGGGAAAGCACTGGGTACAGATAGTTTGACAGCGGCTTATTACAAAAATTTACAATTAGAAATGGTAGAACCCCTTAAGGAATTATTTAATAAGATCCAAATGGAAGGGAAGGTACCCCCATCTTGGAAGACAGCCTTCATATCCCTGATACCTATAGAAGATCAAGATCTTAATCAACCAAAAAATTATAGACCTATATCATTACTTAATATAGATTATAAAATTTTCACTAAAATATTAGCGAATAGGTTAATGTTGGTTATTCAGCAATTGATTCATAATGATCGAACTGGTTTTATACAAGGGAGAAAAATGAGAAGTAATGTAAGACAAATTATTAATATACTGGAATACTTGGGAAAGAATAATCAAATCCCTGCAGGAGCTTATATTTTTAGATGCCGAGAAAGCCTTTGATCGAGTGAACTGGCAATTTTTAATGAAAATAATTCAAAAGATGCAAATAGGAGAGCACTTTTTACAATCAATTAAAGCAATATATCAGGAACAAACAGCACAAATTATAGTCAATGGAAGTTTAACAGACCCATTTAAAATCGAGAAAGGTACAAGACAGGGTTGCCCCCTATCCCCATTATTGTTTATGGTAACCCTGGAATTATTGTTGAATAAAATACGGGGATCAGATGATTTACAGGGAATCAAGATTAGGCATCAAGAATATAGATTACGTGCAATTGCAGACGATTTGGTTGTAACATTAACCCAACCACAGGAATCTAGCAAGGCTTTAATGAATATGATTAATCAATATGGCCAAGTATCTGGATTTAAAATAAATTTAGGGAAAACAAAGATGCTAGTTAAAAATATGAACACTAATCAAAGAGAAGAATTAGAAGGAATGACAGGATGTGAAATAGTTAAAAAGGTTAAATATCTAGGAGTCTACATCTCAACCTCAAATGGGAAACTATACAAGTATAATTATGAGCCACTATGGTGTAGCATACAGACAGAGATGAAAAATTGGGAAAATTACAATTATCCTTGTTGGGAAGAATAGCAGCAGTGAAAATGAATGTTTTGCCTAAATTTTTATTTCTTTTTGAAATGATACTAATACTTAAAAAAGATGCAAATTTGCTAGAATGGCAGAAGGGTATTAACAAATTTGTTTGGGCAGGAAAGAAGCCGAGAATAAAACTTAAAATAATGCAAGATGTACCTGAGAGAGGAGGTTTGAAATTGCCAAACTTAAAACTATATTACAAAGCAGTAGTTTTATCAGTAATCAGTGACTGGATTAACTTAACAGTTGATAGAATACTTAATATCGAAGGACATGATTTGGTATATGGTTGTCATGCTTACTTGCTATATGACAAAAAGGTGGATAAGAATTTTAAAAGTCATATTTTAAGGAATGCTCTACTGCGGGTCTGGAAAAAATATCAATACAAACTAAATGATAAGATACCTATGTGGGCAATTCCTAGACATGCAATAGAAAACATAAATATAGTACAAAAACAGGATGTAACTACATACAGACAGCTTCTCACCCTAGAAAAAGGTGTATTACAATTGAAACCCTTGAATGTACTAAAAGAGGAAAAAGTAATTCAAACATGGTTTCAGTATTACAGGCCAGATGGAAAAAAGATCAAAAAATTGGTTTAATGCAAAATGAGGATAATTTACTAAAACAAATTAGGGATCAAAGTCAAATGCATATAAAGAGACTATATAATGTATTAATAGAAATGGATTCGGAAACAGAATTAGTTAAAGACTGTATGATAAAGTGGGCACAAAATTTTGAAGAACCAATAATGTTGGATACATGGGAAAAGATATGAGTAAGAAATGTAAAATTTACGCAAGCCCAAAATCTGAGAGAAAATTTTTATAAGATGTTTTATAGATGGCATTTAGATCCTAAAAAACTGGTTTGCATGTATCCAAATTTACAACCTAAATGCTGGAGATGTGATTGTGTTGATGCTACATATTACCATATATGGTGGACTTGTAAAAAGGTTAAAGCATTTTGGATAAAAATATGGTGGATTATGCAAAATGTTCTTTAAAAAAGGATAAATTTTACCCCTCAGTTATTCCTGTTAGGTATAATTACTGACTGTACAGTTATAGAGACTAATTTGATTTTGCATTTAATAACGGCAGCAAGACTGTTGGTGGCACAATACTGGAAGAAGGAAGATTTGCCTACTATTCAAGAATGGACATTAAAAGTAACAAACCTAGCAGAGATGGCTAAAATATCAGCATATCTCAAGGATCACTCAAATGAGAGATATAAACTGGACTGGAGAAGATGGATTGACTATACTCAAAATAAATATGGGACTAAGAAATTCCAGATAGTTTATGACTGAAGAAACAAGGAATGATATAATCTGTTTAGAGTTAGCCTAGCAAAGAGGAGTTAAAGCTCAAATGAAAGATGATACTAACTTTCTTTAAGTTTATTTTAGAATATCTTTGTTAAAGATTTATAACCTGTATTTGTTCTGGGAAGTCCGGGGGGGGGGAAGGTTTGGGGGTGTGGGGTTTGGGGGGGGGCAGGGGGGGAGGTAAACATTTGTGGAAGTTTTTTTCCTGAAATTTTCAATAAAAAAGAAAAAAACTTGATCTATGTCCAATAATATAAGTTGCAAAAAACAGTAACTGAATGAAACAATACAGGATTGAATTGTCCATGACATGTTGTCCTGCAGCGAATTGGCCATGGTGAGTTGTCCTGTGGTGAGTTGACTGTGGTGAGTTGTCTGAGGTGAATTGACCATGATGAGTTGGCCATGGCACGTTGGCCTCAGTAAGTTGTCCTAAACCTGAAAAGCAGAGCCTGACATTCCTTTCTAATTGATGGAAATCACTAGGGCATGATAGCTGCCCCCAAAAAGGACAACTCTTCTTTAGAGTTCAAATTTCATTTTTTTGAACTCAAAAGCAACTATATATTTAATTACCAGAGCCCTAAGAAAATAACATAGCACAATGATTTATTATTTAATGGACACAATTAAAAAAAAAACATTTGCTACTAGAACAGCTTTTATCTAAAGCTGAAGTTTGACAAAGAGAAAAGGTTCTTAAAGGTATGATCATATCTGTTGAAGATGAAACTTTCTTCCTAGTATATTTCTGAAGGCACCTCTTACCTCCTGGTTCCTCATGCTGTAGATTAATGGGTTGAGCATGGGGGTCACCACTACATAGAACACAGAGGCCATTTGGTCTAGGTTATAATTTGACCTAGAGCTTGGTTGTGCATACATAAAGCTGAGACATCCATAGAAAATAGTGATGACCATGAGGTGAGATGTACAAGTGGAGAAAGCTTTCTTACGGGTTGCAGCAGAATGGATCTTTAAAATGGTAACCAGGATATACGTGTAGGAAGTGAGAACAGTCAGGCTGGTTGTTATTAAATTGAAGCCAACAAATACAAAAACCAACAGATAATTGAGACTGATATCTGAGCAGGAAAGAGCAAAAAGGGGAGGGCCCTCACAATAAAAACTCTTAATGATGTTTGGGCCACAGAAAGACAGTCTAGTTGCAGCCATTGTGTGAATAGAAGCATGAATGATCCCAGCAGTGTAGGCAACTGCTATCAATTGAAAACACTTTCTTTGGGACATTGTGATGAAGTAGAGTAGTGGATTGCAGATTGCCATGTAGCGATCATAGGCCATCACAGCTAGGAGGTAGCACTCTGTGGTGGCCAATAGAATATAAAAGTAAAGCTGAATAAAGCATCCTCCATAGGAAATAATCTTCTTCTCTTTTAAAAGGTTGGATAGAAACTTTGGGGTAACACAGGATGAATAACAAATATCCAAAAAGGATAAACTGGTAAGGAAAAAGTACATTGGTGTGTGGAGAGAAGGACTGATTCTGATCAAGATAATCATGCTTAAATTTCCCATCAAGGTGATGGCGTAAACAGCAAAAAATGTCCCAAAGAGGATCAGCTGCAACTGTGAGTTCTCGGTTAATCCACTGAGTATGAATTCTGTTACTGGTGTGCTGTTTCCCATGTAATCCCAGTAACACTTCAGTCAATTTCCCTTTGTCTTTCTAATATTTGTAATGTAGTCTGAGATCATAATCAATTTTTAACTTCCTAGCAAAGGAAACAGAAGTTGGAGCATTTTTAATGAAGAACTTTAGTAATAAAATAATATTCCGTTTAAAGGAAACAATATTCTATCTATCTATCTATCTATCTATCTATCTATCTATCTATCTATCTATCTATCTATCTATCTATCTATCTATCTATCTATCATCTATCTATCTATACACATACATACATACACACACACACTCACACACATATATACACATACGTACATACTTACATACATACATACATACATACATACATACATACATATATTTCAAATTGCAACCTGCTCATCATACTTTGAGAATTAGGTCCTTTGCAATGAAATAGCCACGGTTATTAGAATGGATCAAGTATATCCTACTATCTGTGATTAAAATAGTTCCAGCCCATGAATAAATTTCTCCACAAGATTATTAAAAAACAATTAATAACATGAGAGAGCTGTGAAATCTTTGTGTAGACCTATGTACTTTCATGGGAAGACATCCAACAAATATCATAAGAAATATTAGTTACATTTACATTTCTGTTCACAGGCTACTTGGACAAGCTGTAGTATAGAATTAGCAAGCTAATTGAAGAAAGTTCTTATTGCTTTGAACTGTGCATATTGTTTTGTTTGTTCATTGCTGGAACTGCATATTCTATGACTTGTAGAAGCTCATTTTTGGATTACAAGGGTTTCTCATTTCTTGTATTGATTAAATGAATTATAAATAGCAAAGCCACATTGACTCTCATGTCACAGATGGTTGACCACCGTCAACATTTTTGTATATCTTTCAAGTTGGTATTTAATATAATTAACGCTACAAAGAAATTGTTTTTCATTGTATAAAATAGTTGTTCTGTTGGCCACATTCTAAGAACTACCTCTATGGAAATATTTGAAGATTTACTTGTAAACAAGCTCCTTTTAATCTTGGTTTTGTCATATTAGTGCCAGCTGTATTTTACTTATGCCCTTTTTGTACCATTCATTACTAAAATCACAGTTAAAAACAAAGCACTAAAGCTTTATAAACATAATATATGTTTCATCCCAAAATACCTCATTTTCTATGCCAAATGAGTATATTCATTCCTCACTGAATTTTTAAATTTTCTGATGCATTCAGATTTTTTTAATAGCAAAACCCCCTGCAAATCTGAAAGTCTTCTTGAATGGTCATCTCAAGCACTTCATTGTTTCTAATGCAATCTGAGCTGTGTAAAAGACAATATTTGCACAATTACTTGGCCTTGTGCATCAACTTGCATGCTTGCCATACTGGCTTGATCTGGCCCTTCTCTGAATATCCAATCAGTTCTCTTTGAAGTAAGTTGTCATTTCATGAACTCCTAAATCAAACCCTCAAAATCAACAAAATGCAATAGTTGTATAGTTGCCTTTATGATGATCAAACTCACTTGTTTTCTTCCAGATCAATAGCATATTTCACATTGTAAAATATGTGTATTTTTTTCAAGAGTCTGAGTGCAGACTTTTGAAACGTACTAATATCTTTTGCTGCTCTGAAGAAATTTAGATGTAATCCTTCAATCTTCAGTAACTCAACAGCTTTATACAATTCTGTAAACAATACAATCTCCCTCAACTCTCTTTGGAGTGAAGGAGAAAAGAACTCTACTGAGAAAAACATTGGTTTGGGGAATGTGTCCCCAAAGTGCTTCAAAATGGTCCATCTATTGATTTGCGTTAATTACACAGCGACGTTTCAGTAAACCAAATTGCAATTGTTTGAAGTATTTACCAATGGGAAATGTAGTATTCAATAGATATCACATTCTGTCATTTTCTTTATTTATTAATAATATTTTATCATACCCCTTTTTCCACTCAGTGATGATGTTCCATTAACAGCATTTTTTATGAGTTTTGATTAGCTCTAATTCTTTTTTCCTCAGGCTTTGGATTCAGAAGTTGTTTGATGGTCTTTTCTGGTGGCTTATGTCTTTGTCGGTTGTTGTTTTTAAACATTTTTCTTTATCATTTTTAATTGATTCATTATTGTTACTGAATTATTATTAAAGAAGCACACTGCCTGAGTTGGGCACTCATTGGAGGGACTGTACAAATTAGTTAAATAAATTTAAACTGAAATCTGTAATTGTAATAGTATGTGGGAATGCACCTGGGAAATGGGAGAGAGGGTGCTGCCCAGGAAACATAATTAGAGAGAACACAGCCTGCACATGTATTACAGGCAAAGAAACAAACTCAAAAGGGAACCTCCCTAATTTTCAGCCTATAAAAAAAAGACATTGGGAGATTTTTATTATTTACCACTCTTGCAAGATTTTGTTAATGTAGCCTAACAATAAAGTAGAATTAGCTTATCTGGTTGGGCTTCCTGTCTGGTTTTCCTGGCAATGCTGAGATAAGTTTCGCAAACTTCATGCTCTTTTCCAAAGAAAGGAATTTCAGGAATGGCCTCTGATCCTCAAATAGCCCCATTATCCAATGAGTATCTGGCAGCAGTATTGTTGAAACACCAGCAGCAAGTAGTGGCATAGATGATCAATTTGCAAAATGCCATGATAATACTAACACAAGAACTGGAACAGAGTTTGCCTCAACCTGCAGCAGCACAATAGCTGGCAGTCTAACCAATGCTCCTGCTTCCCGTGGCAGCTTGCCAGGGAAGTTCAGAGACCAGCAACATCATTTACAAACAAGGAAACCTTACACCACCACCCCCAAACACTCACCAATGCATATCATTCATGACTACAAACACCTAATTAGGGTAATAATTAAAGACCATTATCCACTCCCATTTATATCAGATCTAGTGTGGTTGCAAAAGGCCCACATCTTTAAAAAGCTAGACTTGAGCAGTGTTTACAACCTAATTACAACGAAAGAAAGTTATGAGTATTAAAAAGCCTTCTATACAAGATACAAGTTTGAATATAAACTTATGCCTTTTGACCTAGTTAGCCGTGGAGCTTGTTTTTATAGATGCATTGTTAGGAATATAATCTAACGGTTGGGTTGGCAATAAAAAAAAGTAATGGTGTGATTTCATTATTGCTATTGTTCAATGATAACATAGCATTAAACACTAAAAGTGAGCAAGAAGCTATGAGGATTATAACACTGTTAAGGATACAGTTCAGTATAAAACACCTTGGTGAGATTAGGCAACATCTTGGGTTAAAGATAGGTAAAACTAGGGGAGGATACAAAAACTCACAAACTGAGAAGATTAACCAGCTACTCAGAACGTTTAGGATGGAACTGTGTAAACCAGCTAAAACTCCAATGGATCAGGATCTGAACTGAAATTCATGACTTTTGTAATTAATGAATATACGGCTATTTTTACTTGGGAATGATGTATTTCATAAGGTTTGTATTATAACAAGTCAAAAAACAGAAATGGATTGCTCAGGATCATAGATGAAATAATTTTGATTGCAACCGTGACACAAATATTGCTGAAGGTACTAGTGTCAATATTTGCCTTTAAATGCTGGCTTTGTGAACTTCTGATAATACTAAATAACTGGAAGATATATTAATACATTCTGAAAAATATATAATGGGCATTGTGACTCCATTAGATATAGGAAAAGTCTTTGATACAGTACAAATTAAATTTCTGAAACATGTTATAAAAATGGATTCTCATCAAACCTTCAGAATTTTGAAGGATTCAAAAAACTATGTCTAAATAGCAATTTATACAGTTACAGTATTTGTCACAATCGTGCTTTGTGAAATGTAATATCAACTGCCTTGGAAACTTCTATGGATTTGAATGTGCCAGATCAAGACCTTTTTACAAAATAAACCAACAATGCCATTTCACATACAATGACATACATGCATGCATATGGTACATACATAAACTTGGGAAGAGAGAACTAGATTTTCCTGTAGTATAAAATCATTGTGTTTTAACATTTAAAGCATAATTATTTTATAATTTTTAAAGAATGTTAAATGTATTTATTACATTATTTTGAACTCAAAAGCAAATATATAATTAATACTAGAGGTCTAGGAATATTATAGAGCCTAGTGATTATTATTTAATGAGACACAATGCTAAAAACCATTTGATACTAGAACAGCTTTTATGTAAAATTAAATTTTGGCAAAAAGCAATGGCTCTTAAAAGTGTTGAACATGAAATTGTCTTCCTAGGATACTTCTGAAGGCACCTCTTACCTCCTGGTTCCTCATGCTGTAGATTAATGGATTGAGCATGGGGGTCACCACTACATAAAACACAGAGGCCGTTTGGTCTAGGTGATAACTCTGCCTAGAGCTTGGCCGTGCATACATAAAGCTACTACATCCATAGAAAATGGTGATAACAATAAGGTGAGATGTACAAGTGGAAAAGGCTTTTCTACGGCTCGTGGCAGAGCGGATCCTTAAAATGGTGACCAGGATATACGTGTAGGAAGTGAGAACAGTCAGGCTTGTTACTGTTATATTGAGCCCTACAAATACAAATAACAGTAGATCATTAAGACTGACATCTGAGCAGGAAAGAGCAAGAAGGGGAGGACCCTCACAATAAAAATTCTTAACAGTGTTTGGGCCACAGAAGGACAGTCTAGATGCAGCCATTGTATGTATAGAAGCATTAATGATCCCAGCTATGTAGGAAATTGCTATCAGCTGAACACACTTCCTTTGGGACATTGTGATGAAGTAGAGTAGTGGATTGCAGATTGCCACATAACGATCATAGGCCATCACAGCTAGGAGGTAGCATTCTGTGGTGGCAAATACACCATAAAAGTAAAGCTGTGTAAAGCAACTTGCAAAGGAAATGGACTTCTTCTCTTTCAAAAGATTGGATAACAGCTTTGGGGTCACCGTTGTTGAATAACAGGTATCCAGGAAAGATAAGCTGGTAAGGAAAAAGTACATTGGGGTGTGGAGTTGCGGACTGGTTCTGATTAAGACAATCATGCCCACATTTCCCATTAAGGTGATGGCATAAACAGCAAAAAATATCACAAAAAGGATCAGCTGCAAGTGTGGGTCCTCTGTCAACCCAGTGAGTATGAATTCTGTCACCCATGTGCTATTTCCCATTAACACTGTGAAAATAAAAGAAATACAGTACTCAATATTACATGTTCTCTTAACATTTCAATGACATTAGAAGCAATTTTCTGTAATCTGAAATAGGATCTTGGAAGAAGGAATAAAAAAAATAGGTTCTAAAAAAATAAAATTGGGTATGCCAGTCTCAATATTCTGATGATATATTATAACATTAATGTTTCTTCATGATTATTATTGAAAAATGATCAAATCAAATGCCATAAACAATAACCTAGTATTTGTGATCCAAAACAAGTCCTTTGAAGGAAGACATGTAATTGTATCTATAAATAATAGTTTCTCCAACATTAATATCAAACAATTTTGAGATTGTTACACTATCCTGATATACCCC
Source organism: Thamnophis sirtalis (assembly GCF_051295495.1). Classification (NCBI taxonomy): domain Eukaryota; kingdom Metazoa; phylum Chordata; class Lepidosauria; order Squamata; family Natricidae; genus Thamnophis; species Thamnophis sirtalis. The sequence continues at coordinate 64,931,834 of NW_028261381.1, read as the reverse complement.
AAAGCCTCCCAACATCCTCAACTTACCAGTCACACTGAACTCAACCACAACTACAGTACTACAATAGGTTAAAGCGTTCCTGCTTTTCTGGTTGTGGGTGGATTGCTTCTATGTGAAATGAGTTTTTCAGATTCTTACACTATATTGATAAACCAGAAAGCCCCCAAACATCCTCAACTTACCCAGTCACTCTGAACTCAACCACAACTACAATAGGCTAAAGCATTCTTTCTTTGCTGGTTGTGGGTGGATTGCTTCTATGTAAAATGAGTTAGGAGATTCTTTGTGTGTGGGTAGAAACCCAGATATATTCATTTCCAGCTGGCTATAGGTCTTCTTATTAATTTGGTCACAGCACTTTTTTTTGGCTGTCTCGGCAATGGGAATATTTACTACTGGGAAACATTGGTATTCCCTAAGTAGTGTTAATTTTAGACAAATGCTTTCTAGAAATGGCAGCTGCATGGTAACTTTTAAATCCTCATCTGAAAGTTCCTAATATTAGATGTTGAATTAATAGGTGTTTTTTTTTTAAGCTTTTATTCTAAATTTAAGGCAGGGGTAGTCAACCTTTTTATACCTACCACCCACTTTTGTATCTCTGTTAGCAGTAAAATTTTCTAACCACCCACCAGTTCCACAGTAATGGTGATTTATAAAGTAGGGAAGTAACTTTACTTTATAAAATTTATAAAGCAGAGTTACAGCAAATCCCTACTGCCTACCATGAAAGCTGGAATGCCCACTAGTGGGCAGTAGGGACCTGGTTGACTACCACTGATTTAAGGAAATGAAATACATTGAAGTAATTAATATGATCAGGTGGGTGTGTAAGTAGACATATTACTAAAATTCTCATGTGTTTATCTGTTTGTACCCTCAAATTATCCTGAGATGCATTAGAGCAGGGATGTCAAAGTCAATTTCATTAAGGGCCACATCAGGGTTGTTTTTGACCTTGGGGTCTGGAGTGGGCATGATCAGGATAGGCGTGGCCAGCTCAACATCACTCGTGTCGGGGGTGCCTGTGGCAGCCCGAGCACTTTGTAGTGAAAATGGGCTCTTGAGCTCAGTTTTCAGCTGCAAGGGCTTCCTGCAACCCTCTGTCAGTGAAAACAGAGCTCCATTTTTGCTGGCAGAGGCACCATAGGCCAGTCCTTCACTGTTTCCAGGGCAGCCCTGTGGGCCAGATCTAAGCACCCTGCAGGCCGGAGCTTGACACCCCTGCATTACAGCACAATTTTACAAAGAAGGTGCCTAAAATTCATTATTTTAAAGAATGCATAAAATATCTGGGACCTATTACATCAGGATGTTCAGACCAGTTTTATTCATAGTGGCTGCTGTAGCATCCCTGTGGTCATGCAAACATGTTTTCCATGTCCCTTGCCAGCTTCCCACAAGCGGAGTCAATGGGAAATTCAGCAGGAAGTTGGAAGACATTTCTTCTTTTTGGCTGCACACGTGCTTTTTATTTATCTGTTTAGGTAATTAAATGTAGACTTATTATTGAAGTTCATTTGCCACTACAATTGTTTTTCTATTTATGACATATAATTAATTTAGATGATGATTATATACTATCTGGCAATGGGATATAAAAAATATGGTCAATCTAATTTTGCCTTGTGGAAACAGAGACGGGGGGAGAGATCATGTATAAGTGGTGACCTGTATAAGACCTGACACGTATGAGACACCAAATATCACTGAGGACTTAGCAGGTCACAGGTTGTCGAGTATATACTTTCCCTAATATAACACAGATATTTCAGCTATAGATTTGTTCCCAGTTCCCAGTATTACAGCTAGTCTTTGATTTAGGATGACAATTGAGCCCAAAAATTCTATTGCTAATTGAGACAGTTGTTAAATGATTTTTTCTCCATTTTACAACCTTTCCTGCCACAGTTGTTAAGTGAATCATTGCAGTTGTTAAGTTAGTAAGATCGCTGTTACTGGCTTTTCCATTGACTTTGCTTGTCAGAATGCCTCAAAAGGTGATCACATGACCCCGGGACACTGCAACCGTCATAAATATGAGTCAGTTGCCAAGCATCATAAGCCACTTTTTTCAATGCCACCATAACTTTGATCAGTCACTAAATAGATTGTTGTAAATTGAGGACTACTTTTATGAGTGATTGCATATATTGATTTCTATTTCGAATCATAGAACCATAGGGCTGAAAGGGACATGGGAAGTCTTCTAGTGCAACTTCCTGCCCAAGGCAGGAGACTTTTTTGCATTCCAGACAAATGGCTATTCAATCTGTAATTCTGTTTATTATATAGCCCTACATATCAAATACAATATACAGCCTCCATAGGCCTTGCTGTTTGTTTTCACTGTAACAGGAAACTCTCCACAGAACAAAAGAACCATAGGCTATACCGTATATCTGGGATGGTGAACCTATGGCACGTGTGCCACAGGTGGCACACAGAGCCATTTGTCAGAGCATGCGCGCGCTGGCCAGCTGAGTTCAGCTTTTTTTAAAGCCATTTTGCGCTCTCACCAGGCTCCAGAGGCTTTATAGGAGCCTGGGAAGGGCGAAAACATCCTCCCCCTCCCTGGATGTCCTCTGGAGCACTAACAAAACGGCCCTGTGGGCAAACTAGAAGTTCAGGAATGGACTTCCAGTTTGCTCGTAGGGCCGATTAAAGCCCTACGGAGCCTTCAGGGGCCTTCCGGAGGATTCCCTGAGGGCTCCGGATGACCCAACGGACATACCGGAAGTCACTTCCGGTTTGCTTGTAGGATTGTTTTTAGTGACTTCCAGTTTGCTCATAGGGTCATTTTTCGTCCTCTGGAGCCTTCAGGGAAGCCTCTGGAAGGCTCTTAAAGACTCCAGAGGTCTTAAACCGGCCCTACAAGCAAACCAATAGTCCATTCCTGAAGTTCCGGTTTGCCTGTAGGGTCGTTTTTTTGTGCTCCTAAGGCTTCAGGGAAGCTCCTGAAGCCTCGGAGGGCCTTTGGGGGTGGCGAGGAGGCTGTTTTCACCCTTCCCAGGCTCCTATAAAGTCTCTGGAGCCTGGGGAGGGCGGAAAAAGCATGCAAAAATGACAGGTAGCGCCTGTCATGCGCGCATGCACACTGGGGGGTTCTCACATTGCATTATGGGTGCGGCACACCCATGCATGACTCCCCTGTGCTCCCCCTGCTTATGGCATGTGACCCAAAAAAGGTTCGCCATTGCTGCCGTATATTATAGATTATAACTAATAAACTTACAAACACTGCCATCTACTGGCTGAATTCTTCTGTAGTTGTTGCAATACAAAACACATTCCAACATGTATTCCAACACAATATTTTCTTGAAGACTTCCACGATGGAGCACCACAACTCCAAGAAGCAAGATGTTCCATTGATTAAGTGTTCTCAGGAATTTCTCCTTAGTTCCAGATTGGATCTGTCTTTAATGAACTTCTATTATTCTTCTTGTATTGACTCACTATGGCCTCACTAGTGCAGTATAAAGCAGTATTATCACTTTTCATGATCTTGATTCTATTCCTCTGTTCATGCATGGACTTTTTTGTCAGTTGCATCACACTGTTGGCTCAAATTTAAGTGACATCCATTTGGACACCAAGATCCCTCTCATAGTTGCTACATGCCTTGCTTTTCTCATCTGAACTGAACTGCGCCTTACTGGATAGGTCCCAATGCTCGAGTCTGTCAATATTCTTCTGAACCAGGGGTGTCAAACTGGATTTCTTCAAGAGCCAGATCAACATTGTGGTTCTCTGTGAGCTGGTGGGTGGAGGGTGGTGGTGGAGGGGGGGAGGAAATGTCTCCTGCAGCACCCTGCTGGCCAAAAGAGGGCATAGTGGGTCAGCATGTACTCCCCCTGTATCTTGTTTTCACCCACCATGGCCCATTTTCAGGGCCATTTTTTCAGGCCATTTTCTGTGCCATTTTTGGCTGGCAGTGTGTTGTGGGAGGCCATGGAGGGTGAAAACGAGGCTCAAGGGGGCCACACGCAGTTCATTTTAGCTGTCAGAAGCACCGTGGGCTGGTCCTTTGATATTTCCATTTAACCACCCCATGGGCTGGATCCAGCCTGCAGGCCTTGAGTTTGACACCCTTGTTCTGAACTATGACCCTATCTTCAAAGGTGTTGGCAATTCCCCTCAGCTTGTTGTTGCTGGTAAACCTGATGAGCTCCCATTCTATACCCTGATCTGGATCATTTATGAATATGTAGAAGAATACTAGGACTAAAACAGAACCTTGAAGTAACCCACTGCATGCATCCCTCCATATAGATGTAGTTCCATTAAGGATTTTATGCTGAGTGTGGTTGTTCAGCCCAGTGGAAATCCATCTGGTGGAGTTACCACATCGTTCTATATTAGCAAGAAGTATACTGTGCTCTACTTTGTCAAATGCCTTGCTTACATACTTTTATAATGTGGATAGGTATTTTTTAAACATATTTTGATCTGCATTCTTGTTCTCTCCCCCACTGTACTGCTTTTGGGCTATTGGGCTATTTCTTTCCCCTTTTGTGTAAAGACAGAGGTCACTCCCATTAGAGGACTAATCATTTTTTTACATTTTTTGGTTCCTTATATATTGAAAGAAACTTTTTTTGGTTAATTTTGGCATTTGTTGAAAGTCTTCGTTCTTTCCTGACCTCAGGCATCCTGACTTCAATTATGCAAATTCAGGCAATTTGCTAGTCTTATTTTTAGTTATGTGTCTCTCTTCCCACTTTTATGCTTGTCCTTTTTGTCCCTCAGTATGTCAGAGAGCTCTCCAGACCATTCTGGTATCATCTGGTGCCCTCTGTTTTTTTTCTCTGTGATATTGTTTTTGTTTGGATCTTTAATATTTCATTTTTCAGAGTTTGCCATACATCCTGAATTTTTTTTTTCCTTCTAGTATTTCCATCCATGGAATCCTTCTTATTCTCAATCTTAATTTGCTGGAGTCAGTTCTTTTAAAGTCTAGAATACTGGTCTTTTTTTAGTTACCTGTGCCTGCACTATGGCAAATTCTAATACAACATGGCCACTCTTCCCCAGAGTTCTTATAGTTTCCATTCCCTCAATTGTTTCATCCCTATTAAGTACAGTTTAGCTCACCCTCTAGTACCAACCTCCACATTTTAGGTGGCAAAGTTGTTAGCTAGGCATTTCAGAAACCTGTTCAATCTTTCACATGCTTTACAGTTTGTTTTCCAGTTAATATAAGGGTAGTTAAAGTCCACCATTATTACACAGGTGTTTCTGCATGCCTCAGCTAACTGATTAGCAAAGAGTTCATCTATATCCCCTGCTTGGTTTGATTTTCTCTATTGATGATATTTGTTTGAATCCTTTATTTATTATGCATTTTCTGTCATTATTATATTGAAGGTATAAATGGTCCAATTTTAAGACTGAGTCCAAGCTTTTGGGAAGGGGATGCTAGTGGTGATTGATTTTTGTTTTTTCTGCATAAGGAAAAAAATCCAGAATAGCTGCCCAAAGATTACAAAGATGGTAAGCTTACTGAAGTGAGGAGCACAGCAGAATTGTACTCAGGAAAATCAGTAGAGGTCCAAGCTGGATCTGTCCAGTCCTGTAATAGTAATAGTTATAATTTATCAAACTTGATTCTTGTAAGAACTGCATGAAATTTTGCCTGCTGACATCATGAAGTTCCATCATGTCCTCATAGAACCCACACCAGACAAAACAAGTTCCCCACAAATTGGTAAGCAGGAATTTTAAGGGGCAATTTCCTAGAATAATAGCTTCGATTTTACAACAATTTCTCCCAGTTTAGAATTTTGTTCTGAACCTGCCTGCTGGGGTTGGGGAGGGAATAAACAAAACATAAGCCTTTATATTATTAAAGAAACACCTACAATTATTGGCAAAACATTCATAAACTAAGAAATAATTTGCAGTTCTGTTCTGGCAGTCCATAGCCATACGGTGACTCTTGTGTACCAATGAGTGATCAGCATGGGGGATTTCAATTCAGAGAGCACAGAGCACAAGAAGTTTCCACACTGCCATGTTTGTTTTCAGTTAGTGTTCTATTTGAATGCACCCCTGTTACACAAACATCTGTGGACACTACATCATTGAGATTTTTTGGGTCAGAAGATTCCAATGTAGGGTTTTTCATGAAACTGCCACTGAGTGATCCTTGAAAAAAAAATCCAGAAGTAGACTCAAGACATAATCTAGGCCACCTGTGTATATATTTTATTACAAAAAGCAACAAGATGTTTATGGCACATAAATTGAAGCAGCAATAATTGAGTCAAAATGTCACAAAATACAGATCAGAGGAAACTTGGTTGAAATTATTTGTTTTTAACATGACTATTTAAGTTCACAGTCTTTCTCTTTATGATCATATAATAGTCCCAGTTTGGTTTTCTGGTTCCTTCATGCCTCATCATTCTTATCATATCTAAGATTTTTAAAATACCACACACAAACAAACACATACAAACATCTATATAGACATAGACCCAGGCAGCTCTTTGAGGTTGCATCATTAACATTTAGCAGTTGGATACAATGAATTGATTTAGGAAAAATATAGTATCTTGGGTTAATTTTCAAATGTATGAATCCCAATACTCCCTTAAATGAAAGCAAGACAAATTCATTTAAATAGTCTTCCAAGTATAAATATGTCAGGTAATTATTAATGTACACAAATATTTCTCTAGCCAGATATACGTTACTGTAGTTCTAAGGATATTCAGTGTTTGGTATAAAAAAGTAATGCAACTTTTCCCCCCAGAATTTTTCTGAAGGCAACTTTTACCTCCTGGTTCCTCAGGCTATAGATCAAGGGATTGAACATTGGAGTCACTATTACATACAACACAGAAGCTATTTGATTTGTATAATGAGACTTGCCAGGTTGTGCATAAACAAAGGCAAGACCTCCATAGAAAATAGTGATGACCATGAGGTGAGAGGTACATGTGGAGAAGGCTTTCCTCCGAGCCTTGGCAGAGTGCATTTTTAAAATGGTAATCAGGACATAAATGTAGGATGTGAGAATAGCCAGGATTGTTGCTATTAAAGTGAAGCCAATAAACACTAATTTCAACAAATTATTTAAACTGATATCTGAACAGGCAAGTTGTAACAGTGCAGGACCCTCACAGAAAAAATTCTTAATGATGTTTGATCCACAGAAGAACAACCGAGATGCAGGAATGATATGCACTAAAGAATGTAGGAGCCCAATAATGTAGGAAATGACTACTAGTTGAACACATTTTAATTGGGACATGATGACCAAGTAGACAAGAGGGTGACAGATGGCTACATAGCGATCATAGGCCATGATAGCTAGGAGGAAACACTCTGCAGTGGAAAGTGCACCATAAAAGTAAATTTGAGTAAAACAACCTACAAAAGAAATATCTTTTTTCTCTTTTAAAAGATGGCATAGGAACTGTGGGGTGATAGCTGATGAACAGCAGATATCCACAAATGATAAGTGAGTGAGGAAAAAGTACATTGGTGTGTGGAGTTGAGGACTGATCCAGATTAAGGCAATCATGCCTGCATTTCCCAACAAGGTGATAGCATAAAGGATAAAAAATGTCACAAAGAGGATGAGTTGCAAGTGTGGATCATCAGTCAACCCTCTGAGTATGAATTCTGTCACCCGTGAACTGTTTCCCATTGAATCAAAGAAGCTCTGTGGAAACTGAAAGAATGTAATAATCAGAATAATATAGTATCTGACCAATGGAAAGGTGCAAACAAGAGTAAGATATTCATAATGAGAAATTAGTTATGATTTCAATCAAAATAAAATGAACCTGATTAAAATTCAGCTTATGAATCATCACCCAATGTGGATGCAGAAGGATGAGAAGATACAATATAACATCCACACAGGGTAGATTTCTTCATTATGTAGTGACCAAAGATACAAAATGTTGAACTTGACATGCTGAAAAAACACATGGACCAAGAATGAAAAGCCACCTTCCTAGGTAGGGTATGTCAATAATATTTTTACCCTTCCTTATTATTACTGAAAAACAAGCAAATTTCATGGAGTAAAAGATGAGAGGCTAGTTTGTGACCTAAATGGTTATCAATGAAAGAAAATGAAACATTTGGTCCTAGGAAAAGAAAATGGAATGGTTAAAGAGAAATCTGCATGTTATTATTTTTCAATTCCTCAAATTGCTGAAAAATAGTGAAAAAGAAGAAAATAATTCCATTTCCCAATCTTCCTAGAATGATATAGGATAGTGGTTTATCAGTAGTTTCTATTAGAATTATGTTTATAAAGAAAGTGTTTTTAATACTGAGCAGTTTTAAAATATTCAGACTAATCTGATAAATCCCAGAAAATCCCAAGCACCCTGAACTTACCTATCGACTCTGACCTCAGTGACATCTACAATAGCATTCCTTATTTTCTGATTGTAAGTGGTTGCTTCTATATGAAATGAGTTAGGAAATTCTTTGCTTCTGGGAAGAAATGCAGATTTCTTTCAGGTTGCAAGTCTTCTTCATTTGGTCCCAGCATTTCCTTGTCTGTCTGTTGATCTTGGTTTGTGCAAGAGATCCTGAATCTATTGGGAAACGTTGCTATTCCCTAAGTAGTCCTGACCTTAGAAAAATGCTTTCTATTAATTATCATTAACAGAAATTGGAGCTATATTAGCAATAGCAATAGCAATAGCAGTTAGACTTATATACCGCTTCATAGGGCTTTCAGCCCTCTCTAAGCGGTTTACGGAGTCAGCATATCGCCCCCAACAACAATCTGGGTCCTCATTTTACCCACCTCAGAAGGATAGAAGGCTGAGTCAACCTTGAGCCGGTGAGATTAGAACTGCTGAACTGCAGATAACAGTCAGCTGAAGTGGCCTGCAGTGCTGCACCCTAACCACTGTGCCACCTATTGCAACTATTTAATGTCCAATTAATAAATATGATTGAAAATTGTAGCTTACTTTTGAAAAGTTGCTATAGCAATAGCAGTTAGACTTATATACTGCTTCATAGGGCTTTCAGCCCTCTCTAAGCGGTTTACAGAGTCAGCATATTGCCCCCAACAACAATCCGGGTCCTCATTTTACCCACCTTGGAAGGATGGAAGGCTGAGTCAACCCTGAGCCGGTGAGATTTGAACAGCCGAACTGCAGAACTGCAGTCAGCTGAAGTAGCCTGCAGTGCTGCATTTAAACACTGCGCCACCTCGGGTCTATCTGCTATACATTTGAAATGTTAGTTGACGTATGCCAATGGACATCTACAATTTTCCTTATATGACACAATAATTTCAACCATCAACTTGCTCCCAGTGTTATTAGTGATTGTATCTGTTTGTTTCTATTTGTTTATTTCTTATTATCTCTTGGTTATAATGAAAGTTTGAATGGTCATATATTAAAGATGACATACCTAAGACTGACTCAAGGCTATCTATTGATGAAGGAGCATTTTGGGAGGGAGTGCTTGAAATATTTTTGTTTTTAAAGCTTTCGGGGATGAAGAAAGAAAGAAAGAAAGAAAGAAAGAAAGAAAGAAAGAAAGAAAGAAAGAAAATAGAAAATAATAGAAAATAGAAAATAATAGAAAATATCTTGATTGGCTGCCTCTAAGTAAAGGCCACATAACACTGCAAATGTTTGCATACAGAGATGGTGTCTTGTGACAAAGCTGGATCATCTACAGATACTTTCTCGGTTACTGGTAGCCCTTGACTTATGACCAAAATTGAGCCCAAAATTTCTGTGGTTAAGTGAGACATTCATTAAGTGAATTTTGCCCCATTTTGTGACCTTTCTTGTCACAGTTATTAAATGAATCATAACAGTTGTTAAATTCATAACAAAGTGGTTAAGAGAATCTGGCTTCCCTATTGAATTTGCTTGTCAGAAGGTCACAAAAGATGATGATATGACCATGGGATATTGCAACTGTCATAAATATGAACCAGTTGCTAAGCATCTGAATTTCAATCACGTGACCATGGGAATGCCACAACTGTGATAAGTATGAAATGTGGTCATAAGTCACTTTTTTCAGTGCCATTGTAACTTTGAATGGTCATTAAACGGTTGTTGTAAGTCAAGGACTACCTGTATTCTCATTAACTTTTCATCTCTGCTTCTCATCATAAGATATGAATAATAGTAAAGGTAATTGATTAAAGTTGATTCTTGTAACACTTGAATGAGCCTTTACCTGCTGACATCATGAGGTTCTCTAATGTTTCCATGTCTAAGATAAACACTTTCCTGGAAAAGGGATTTTTAAGCTATAGATCTCTTATTTTACAAGAGATAAAAAAGAAAGAATCCTACCAGTGTGTACTTTTTTTGTTTTTAAATCTATTTCTTGGAGTTATCCTCCTTTTGCTATCCTCTTAATCTTCCATCCTTCATCAATTTTTTCATATATTCTTCACTGTATTTTCACACCTTCCTGATCATTGACACAGATAGCTCTCAGCCTTAGGTGGATGATCCTAACATCGTGGGGAAGAAAATCTCCCTAAGGTTGGGATGGCCACCAAAAATGGGTCATCTTCCAGAGCAGCTGGAGTGGAAGGATCTTGAACTTTCCTTCCGGGAATAGCTAATGCAAGGGAACTCTACAATTTGGGAGCTAACAAAAATTTGACTTCTGCGTATAAATGTATTGGTGACCAGATTGTTCCTGTGATATAGTTTTTCTAAATCTAAGCCAGACCTGGATGGTTAGCAAACAAGCCCATGCATTGTGAATTGAATTTCCGAGTAAGCTCAGTAGTTAATATTTTTACAAATTAATAAGAATTGAATAACTGATGTCAGAACAGTCTGCTCTTGCATAATTGCATCTGACCCAGCAACCAAAGCTAGGCAAAGATGCTCCTGGCCATGGTTTCCATTTTGAAGCAGGATTCTTGAAAAAAAAACAAGATCATAACCTGCTCCTTTTTCAATAGTGTAGTGTAATACAATTCAGAAGCATTTTTTGAAGTATCTAGGAAGATTTCATCTTCCTGGTCATGATACCCCAGGTTCTTCAGCACCTAAAATGCTTGCGTGATGAAGTGGCTGCAAACGAGAACTAAGCTGAGAGAGCACAAGGGATTCCACAATCCAAAACTCAGCCCACTAGATTTCTGACACAGGAACCCCAACCCTATTTTTTATCTGATCAGGTATGATAAAGTCTATTGCCTTTTCTCCAATCACTCATGTTGGTGCATGGTCTTACTGTGGATCCAAAACTTTGATTCCATTGTCAAAAACCTTCCTGGGTAAATTTTTGTTTTGGACACTCCTGCTTGGAGAGGGGGTATGAGAGAGAGAGAGATGGGAGGTAGGGAAGAAAGAGGGAGAAAGAAAGCTATAAAAATTATTTTGGTGAAGAAAAGAACAATTTTTTTCATTCTTACCATTTTTATTATCATTTTTGCTTCTTTAAAATGGTTCCTATTTACTGGGTATTAAAAAGTACATAGATGCCACTGAATTTATATCCCTTTCCTATTGCAAGAATATATTTGAAATCAAAGGAAGTATGGGCAAAATTTTGTAAGAACAATTACATTCTGCTCTGGTAACCAAAATGAACATAAAATGACTAGCATATTAATGAACATTATCAGCAAAAGTACGAAAAGGCTAAGAAATAATTTGAAATACATTGTGATTGGCCTTTGACTTTATATAAAGATATGGCAATGGTGGGTTTCAAATTTTTTAGAACCTCTTCTGTAGGTGTGGCCTGCTTTGTGGGAGTGGCTTGCCAGCCATGTGACTGGGTGGGAGTGGCTTGCTGGTCATGTGACCAGGTGGGAGTGGCTTGCCAGCCATGTGACTGGGTGGGCATGGCCAACTTGTAAAATGTGTTGAAACTCACTTAACAACACTCGTGCTTAGCAACCAAAATGTTGGCTCAGGAACTCTGGCATTGAAGTGTGCAAGTCTTAAAGCTGTCAAGATACAAGACACTTGCACCCCTAACCCTTTAGAAAAAAAAACCCAGGGGTGTTCAAACCTGACAGCTTTAAGACTTGTGGACTTCAACTCCCAGAATTCCTCCTCTCGCTCTTCATCTTGATGATGTGCAGACGGGCAGGGGGAGGGAGCTGGAACTGGTTCTAAATGGCACTGTAGATTTGTGGAACCTCTTCTATAGAAGAGGTTAGAACTGGCAGGAACCCACCCCTGCCATATGGTAACCCTTGTGTGCAAATCTGAGTGACCAGAGTGGGAATTTCAATGCAGAAACACAGAAGACATAGATGTAAAGACAATTTCCACACGGTCCCATTTGGTTTTACACAGAGTGATATTTCAATGCTCAGCCCTGTTGAACAACGGTCCATGGGAACTAAATTACTGTAATTACTTGGGTGGGAAGGTTGCACCTTTAGGATTTTGCATGCAGCAGCCACTGAATGGTTCTTTAATGAAAATGCATAATTGGACATAGGACATTAATCTAGGCCATCCTTGTATATATTTTATTTAAAAAAGCAATAAGAGATTTAAGCCACTTAAATTGAACCAGCATTTATTAAGTCAAAATATCAGAGGAGACAGACCAGATCAGACTTTGATTGAAACAATTTCTCTTTAACATGGATGTTTAAAATTGCAATTTTTATGATTACAAAACAATCCCAGTTTGGTTTTAAATATGTATTTCACATTATTATTTTACATACATTTATATTACATTACGTATATGTCACCATCTTTAACATTTAGCAATTAGATTCCATTAATTGGTTTTATGAAAAATATAATATCTTGGAGAAATATTTAAATATGAATGTTTTTGTTGTCAAAATATCCCTGAGGAACATTGCTATAGTCACTAAAATGGTAGTAAAACTAATTTAGTCAAGACGTTTTCCAAGCAGAAGTGTGTCAGAAAAACACAGTTAATATACCCATAATTGCTTCTACAGTTCTATATTTTACTGGTCTTTTCATGGTATTCAGTTTTTGGTATAAAAGATAACACAGTTTTTTCCCCCCAGAATTTTTCTGAAGGCAACCTTTACCTCCTGATTCCTCAGGCTGTAGATGAAGGGGTTGATCATCGGAGTCACTACAAGATACAACACAGAAGCTATTTGATTGATGTAGATAGACTTGGTAGGTTGTGATTGTGCATACACAAAGCCAGCACATCCGTAGAAAATAGTGATGACCGTGAGATGAGATGTACACGTGGAGAAGGCTTTCTTCTGAGATTTGGCAGAGTCCATCTTAAAAATAGCAATCAGGATATAAATGTAGGATGTGAGAACAATGACCATTGTTGCTATTAAAGTGAAGCCAATAAATATAAATTTCAACAGATTATTGAAACTGATATCTGAACAGGCAAGCTGTAATAGTGAAGGACCATCACAGACAAAATTCTTAATGATGTTTGGTCCACAGAAGAACAACTGAGTTGCAGGAATGATATGTAATAAACCATGTAAAACCCCAGTAACGTAGGAAACGACTACTAGTCGGACACATTTTAATTGGGACATGATGACCAAGTAGAGTAGAGGGTGACAGATGGCTACATAGCGATCATACGCCATGATCGCTAGGATGTAACACTCTGCAGTGGAAAATACACCATAAAAGTAAGTTTGAATAAAACAGCCTGCAAAAGAAATAACCTTTTTCTCTTTTACAAGATGACTTAGGAACTTTGGGGTGATAATTGATGCAGTGCAGATATCCACAAATGATATATGACTGAGGAAAAAGTACATTGGTGTGTGAAGTTTAGGACTGATCCTGAATAAGACAATCAAGCTCACATTCCCTAACAGGGTAATAGCATAAAGAGTAAAAAATATCACAAAGAGGATGAGTTGCAACTGTGGATCATCAGTCAATCCAGTGAGTATGAACTCTGTCACCTGCGAGCTGTTTCCCATTGAATCAGATAAATTCTGTGGAAATTGAAAGAAGGCAGTAATCAGAATTATATACTATTTGACCAGTGGAAAAATGCAAAGAATAAGATATTCATTATGAGAAATGCACTATGGTTTCAATCAAAATAAAATTGCATCAGATTAAAATGTAGCCTACAACTCAAGGTGGATGCACGAGAGGGATAGGAATATATTATATAACATCCATATTCTTTATCTTATATTTGATCAAAAGTACAAATTATTATTTATTTATTCATTTGCAATTTATTTTATTTTATTTTTATACAAGCAATTCATCTTCCATTAAACAGTGTGTCATCTGGGTATAAATGTTTTGTGCAATAACAATTAAAATTTACAGTCATATTCATTATTTAATCTATTCTTAGCTTAATACCAACAGCATACATGTCTAATACTATAACAATCCTCTTTCTGATTTATTTAACTCTATTAACTATATTAAAAAGTACAAACTACTGACATGTTGAAAGAACACATGGACCAAGAATGAAAAGCCACCTTTGAATGATGTGACAATAACATCAACTTTCTTCCTTAATATAATTAAAGAATAATCATATAGAGTACAGTAAGAGGTAGAAAGGGAGTTTGTGATCTAAAATCTTCAAAGGATGACACAAGACAGTTTTGTCTTCGAGAGAAGAGGAAACTGGAAATACTTAAAATGTTGGACGGTAAATCGACATGTTGTTATTGTTGTATTCCTCGAATATCTGGTAAGCAATGAAAAAAGAAGTCATCTTCTCTGTTACTCCTGAATGTTGGTTGAGCAACTTTATCAGATTGTATCTGATAAATGGTATAATAATTTATCATTAGTTTCAACTAGAATTGGGTGTAAAAATAACAGTTTCTGTCTTTAATACATGGCAATTTCAAAATTCTCACCCTATTCTGATAAAAATAAAAAGACGCCAAACAGGCTAAATTTACCCATTTACTCTCATCTCAGTGACATCAACAATAATTTAGAGCATTCCTTCTTTTCTGATTGTAGGTGGATTGCTTCAATATGAAATGAGTTAGGGAGTTCTGGGAGGAAATGCCGATATCTCCCAGCTCCAGGATCCTGGTGTTCTTAATTTGGTTGTTTCCTCGGCTGTCTTTTGGTCTGTGCAGGAAATCTTATTTCTAATGGGGAAACTTCTCAGTCTCTAAGTAGTTTCGAACTTAGACAAATGTTTTCTATTAATTCCCATTATCAGAAATGAGAACTGCACTGTAATTTTTCAATGTTTAATTAATAAGCTCCCTTGAGCTTACTAGTTTATTTCACTTTTGAGAAGTTGAAATTCACTTGGAAAAGTTAACATGAGTCAGTTGAATGTGGAAATGAATATCCAGAACTTTCCTTAGATGACATAACCATTTCAACCACTGTTGTAAACTCTTATGTATATTTAATTTTACTTGTTTGTTTATTAATACCTGTCAAGTATATTTATAATGTAAATATGAATGGCCATACAGTAAATTAATGATGGAGTATCCTATTGTTGAATAAATTTGTTTTTGGAAGGAGAGGGTGTTGATAAATTTAGGTTTCTACAGCTCAAGGAAGGGAAGAGAGGGAGGGAAGAAGGAAGGAAGGAAGGGTAAAGCGGTATATGTATCTATGTAAATAACAGGAATATATATTGTTAGAGATCACTACAAAATCTTCTTTGTTGCCCTCTGAGAAAAAAAATGCAATAAAAGATCCAAGGCTCAAGAACACATCAGTTAACCCACCTTTGCAGGATCTTCTTATCATTCTACAGGGTGGATAGAAAGACTGATACCTCTGCCTACTATCCCTGTGAAGCTTGGATATAACCAAGAAACTACCTTCAACTGTCCTTTTGTTTTGTTTCAGAAGCAACTTTTCCCACATTGCCTGGAAAGCAGAATGGGGAGGGGTTATTCTTAACGAGTTTTACTGCCAGGGAATGTTTAACACAACTCCCTTTCTATTCTAATGTTTCCTATTCGAACACTGAGATCTTATGTAGGAATGAAGAACCTGAGAAAAAAAACAGCAGGCAATATCTGTGAAGCTCTAAGTGATGGCGAACCTATGGCATGCATGCCAGAGGTGTCACACAGCACCCTCTCTGTGGGCATGCGAGCCATTGCCCGAGCTCAGCTCTGCTGCTCTTGTGTGCATGCCTCCCGCTGGACAGCTGGTCTTCGGGTATCTGCCATTAACCATATGGCTAACCATATTAAATTTTTCTTATGTTTATGATATAAAAGACAGTTTTCCCCACAAACATAATGTATTTTTAAGATTAATTTCAAAGTCTGAATATTCAAAATCCAATGTTCCAATGTTTGTCATTAATTTAAAACTTTCAACAGCCTTGCCTTATTTTTGCTCTTTATTTTAATTACAAATATTATAAAGATAGATATTCATTTTCAAGCAGTTAATAGGAAATCTCTGAAAGTGGTAGCAAGGGAAGTGGAATATTGATGATGAATTCTCTTGACTTCCAATTCTTATCCCATCATGAGGAGCAACCCTTAAGGAGAACAGCTTGGGCAACCTCATGTCCTCTCTTTGTCCAGAGAAGATTGACAGAGCCTGCCTATTCATGGCTCCACGTTTCACTCAGCTGATATAAATTCACCTGCTTTTTTAACCAAATCTATTGAAAAATAATTTAATGCCGCCTTCATTTTTAAACTCTTTTAATTTCAAGCAAAGAAACATGTTGTGTTTT
Source organism: Thamnophis sirtalis (assembly GCF_051295495.1). NCBI lineage: Eukaryota > Metazoa > Chordata > Lepidosauria > Squamata > Natricidae > Thamnophis > Thamnophis sirtalis. Next base: position 64,915,211 of record NW_028261381.1, on the reverse strand, counting down.
TCTGGCCCCCAAATCTGAATCAAAAGATCAGTGAACTATACAACTGCAGAAAGGAAAAGGATTATAAACATGTTTGTGTGTGTGTGTGTGTCCTGAGATTGAAAATGGAGTGATGGACAGGAAATTATATATTCTCTTCTAAGAGCTTCTGACTGCTTATTCCCGTCTCAGAAAATAATAAAAAGTGGCAAGTTGAGAATGTGGAAGTGAATTGGTGCAGAAAAAAATATAAATCTAATGTTCCAAAGGTGCTTTTTCAAGAGGCAACTGGACTTTCTGGACATCCAGGAAAAAAAAACACCTTTGGGACAACCATGATCTGGATGACTGAGATTCTCCATAAAAATATAAATCCAATGTGCTCCTGCCCTATTAATCTACTGTTGAAGTATCATGTTGTTAGCATTGGTGCTGAAAAATAGTTGGAGTTTTAGTGAGAAGGTAATGGAAACGATTATTTTGCCATACTTTGATCATGCAGTAAGACTTTAGATAACTTAGATCTCTCTGAATGTTAAGATTATCCAGGCTACCTAAAGCAAAGGTGGGTTGCCAATTTTTTTACTACTGGTTTGGGTGCACTCCCGCATGTGCTCCTGCCACTTCTGCACATGTGCAGAAGCATTCAGGCAAGTGAGTTGCCGTTACTACCAGTTTGTCCAATCTGGGCCGAACTGGGAGTAACCCGTCTGAACTAAAGGATAAGAAAGAAATATGTTCATTTTTTTTTCATTTACTTTATTTGTATGCCGCCCTTTTCCCTGAGGGGACTCAGGGCGGCTCACAATTCAGGGGGAGGGAAGGACAAACAAGTTACAAACATGATGACAATACATCATTAAAAAAGCACAACAGTCATACTATTCGAGTGGGGTTGAAGTCTTTAGCCCCAGGCCTGTCGGGACAGCCAGGATTTAAGGGCTACGCGGAAGGTCTGGAGGGTGGTGAGGGTAAGAATCTCCACGAGGAGTTCATTCCAGAGGGTTGGAGCAGCCACCGAGAAGGCTCTCCTCCGGGTAGTTGCCAGTCGACATTGGCCAGCTGATGGAATTCGGAGGAGGCCTAATCTATGGGATCTTATTGGCCTAGTGGAGGTAATTGGCAGTAGGCGGTCTCTCAAGTACCCAGATCCAATACCATGAAGGGCTTTGTAGGTGACAACTAGCACCTTGAAGCGCACCTGGAGATCAACAGGCAGCCAGTGCAGCTCGCGGAGGATAGGTGTTACGTGGGTGAAACGAGGTGCACCCACGATCGCTTGCGCGGCTGCATTCTGGACCAGCTGAAGTCGCCGAATACTCTTCAAGGGCAGCCCCATGTAGAGCACATTGCAGTATTCCAGCCTAGAGGTCATAAGGGCACGAGTGACTGTTGTGAGAGCCTCCCGGTTCAGGTAGGGACGCAACTGGTGCACCAGGCGAACCTGGGCAAATGCCCCCCTGGTCACAGCTGACAAATGATGTTCAAAGGTCAGCTGTGGGTCCAGGAGGACTCCCAAGTTGCGGACCCTATCTGAGGGGCGTAGTATTTGACCCCCCAGCCTGAGAGATGGAACACTTGGCCAATTAGTGGGAGGGAAGCACAGCAGCCACTCGGTCTTATCTGGATTGAGTACAAGCTTGTTAACCCCCATCCAGTCTCTGACAGCTTCAAGGCCCTGGCTCATCACGTCCATCGCTTCATTGAGTTGGCACGGGGCGGACAGATACAACTGTGTATCGTCCGCATACTGGTGGTATTTTATCCCGTGCCGTCGAATGATCTCGCCAAGCGGTTTCATCTAGATATTAAAAAGAAGGGGGGACAGGACCGAACCCTGCGGCACCCCATATGTTAGGGGCCTGGGGGTCGATCTCTGCCCTCCGACTAACACTGACTGCGACCTGTCCGAGAGGTAAGAGGAGAACCACCATAAGACAGTGTCTCCCACCCCCACCTCCCGCAGTCGTCGCAGAAGGATACCATGGTCGATGGTATCGAAAGCCGCAGAGAGGTCAAGGAGTACCAGGATGGAGGCATGGCCTCCATCCCTGGCTCTCCAGAGATCATCGGTCAATGCGACCAAAGTGGTTTCTGTGCTGTAGCCAGGCCTGAAGCCTGACTGGAATGGATCAAGATAACTCAATGTGAGAACAGATTATTTGAATTTTTTTATTATTATTTTCTGAGAAGGGAATAAGAAAAAGAAAAGAAAAACTGAAAAAAGGAAAAGAAAAAGCAATTAATGTAAAAGGAACATTTTGCAAAAGATTTTCTGAGAATAAATCTATATGTAAATGCAGCCTAAACTATATGAATATTTTCAGGGTAATAAAATACAAGCACATTTTCATTTGTAATTACTTAGGGCATCTTCCACTTCATTGCTTTCTTTTTCAGAGCTTTCTTTACCTCCTCATTCCTGAGACTATAGATGAGAGGATTGATCATAGGGATCACAACTGTATAGAAGACAGATACAACTTTGTCTCTCTTCAAAGCATAGCTGGAACTTGGGCGTGAGTAGATGAAGAGGATGGAGCCATAATACAAAGTGACAGCAGTTAAGTGAGAGGCACAGGTTGAGAAGGCCTTCAGTCTCCCTTCAGTGGAACGTATCTTCAAGATGGCTGCCAGGATGAGGACATATGAAGCAAGAATAAGTGCCAGGGGTATAATTACATTAGAGACAAGAATGAAGAACAGCACTGATTGGTAGCTCTCAGGCACATTACAAGAAAGTTTGACTAATGGAGGTAGGTCACAGAAGAAGTCATCAATTACATTTCCATTACAGAAGCTCAACGTGAAGGTTTTGATGGTTATTATTGTAGCATTGATGAAACCACTGACATATGAGAGTGTCACCAGTCCTGTGCATAGCTTTCTGGACATGTGAGTGGCATACAGCAGTGGGTTTGAAATGGCCATGTATCGGTCATAGGCCATGGCTGCAAGGAGATAGCATTCACTGTAAGCAAGGCCAGCAGAGAAGAAGAACTGAGCAGCACAACCTCCAAAGGAAATGCTCTTGTCTTCACAGATGCTATTTACCAGGATCTTTGGGGAATAGACAGAAGAATACCAGAGATCCAGGAAAGATAAGTTTCCAATGAAAAAATACATAGGTGTATGGAGGTTAGGGCTGCCATAAATAAGTGTCATTAATGTGATGTTCCCTGTGAGGCTGGCTATATATATTAATAGAAATGTTACAAATAGAATCAGTTGTAGGTTTTGGTTGTCTGTGAATCCCAAAAGGATAAAATTCATCACCGTAGTATGATTTTCTTTCTCCATGAAATATTAGCATTAACTGTTAAAAAAAATACTGCAGTTATTTCATCAGATTAGCATAAATTCTCCAAGTCCTATACTTCAGAAACTTTAACATGCAAATTGCAAAAATTAAACATTTTCCTTAAAACCGCACACAAAAATGTTGGGGGAAAATACACCTACGTATGTTTGATTATGTCCTAACAGTGCAATTAATATTTGGATAAGGAAAAATTGAAAACTTCAGTTTCTTCTGTTTCTGCCTAGTGGAACTTACTTTCTTCTCAAGAACTATTACATTTTTTTTCTTTTTAGGATTCTTGATGTTTGACATTTCAGTGGTAGGAACTTTGGAGGTAAATGAACATGTCATACTAGAATTCATCTTAATGCAAGCACAGACAACCAGTCAAATTAGTGTTTTAGACTTTATCAGAATTGACTTCCACAAAGAAAGAGAGAATAGAAAGGTTTCCATGGATGGAAATTCCAGGGGGGGAAACTGTTTAGGATGGTTGGGAAACTCTGAAAAATGAGATAATAAAGGCCCAAAACAAAAGCAATACATCAGAATGAGTGAGTGAGTGAATGAGGGAGGGAGGGAGGGATACAGAGGAGAGGAGAGGGAGAGGGAGAGGGAGAGGGAGAGAGAGAGAGAGAGAGAGAGAGAGAGGGAGAGAGAGACTGACAAACTGAGGAACAAAAAGAAAAGTATAAAAATGGGAAGAGGGGTGTTAGCCTGAATCTGCGAGAAAGGAGTCAGAAAGGCTAAGACACAGAATGAACTAAGACTTGTAATAAATGTCAAAAATAACAACAAGGTTTTTTTTCAATATGTAAAGAACAAGAAGAAAGTCAAGGAAATTTTCAGTCCATTAAGGAAAGAAGATAGCAAGAAAGTGATGGGCAGTAGGGAGAAAACAGAACTCTTTCTTTGCACCTATCTTCATGCAAAAGGAAAAATAGTCCAACCTATCAAAAGCAGCACTGTGGAACACCTATCTGTTTTAAATGAGTTCAAACTCCTGGAACAGATGATTTACATCCCTGGATATTTAAGGAGCAGATGTGAGATACCACTGAACATAATCTTACACAGCTCCTGAAACACGGAACATAAAGAGCTGGAAAAGAGCTGATGTAGTTCCTATCTTCAAAAAGGGATAAAAGTGGATCCAGAAAACCTCAGACTAATCAGTTTAACATCATTACTTGGGTGGGGGGGAAGCAGCAGATTTGTCAAGAAATAAAGTGATTATTAGAAGCCACATTGGTTTGTTGAGAACAGATTATACTAGACAAACCTGTGTCAACCTGTGGATTTCTATACTCTTAAAAGATAATGGTTCCCCTCGCACATATGTGCTAGTCGTTCCCAACTCTAGGGGGTGGTGCTCATCTCAGTTTCAAACCTGAAGAGCCAGCGCTGTCCAAAGAAGTCTCCGTGGCCATGTGGCTGGCATGACTAAATGCTGAAGGTGCATGGAATGCTGTTACTTCCCACCAAAGGTGCTTCCTATTTTTCTACTTGTATTTTGTTACATGCCTTTGAACTGCTAGGTTGGCAGAAGCTGGGACAAGTAACAGGAGCTCATTCCATTTTGTGGCACTAGGGATTCTAAGCGCCAAACTGCCAACCTTCTGATCAGCAAGCTCAGCATCTTAGCCAGCCACCGCATCCCCCTATATATCTCTACTCTTACACACTCACAGAAACCTAGATGATACAAATTCATATATTCTGGCATAAATTGTAATTCTTTCATTTATACTTAAATGCATAATTTCACTTCTATCCCTGTGAATTTCAACTTTATTCCACAATATAAGTCTACTCTCCCTCAGATACATCATAGACTTATAAAATACCTATCTTCTTTTTTTAAATTGTATTTGTTAACTCATAATATTTAATATTCACTCCCCTTACAAACCTGTAGTCATATAAGGAAGTGTGAAGATAGGTTCATTTTCCTTCTTTTTCCCCTGTTTAGAATCAAGCTGGATCTATCTGGAGATCAGTCTCTTCAACAAAAACCAATGTTGATTTTTGATGGTACTTCTGATACGTTGCAGCAATTCTGCTTGTAGATTCTGGAATTATATACATTCAGAACATCAAATTGTGATGCTTCCTGAACCCAGAATTAATTTGCCAAATGAAGTTCAGGAAAACAAATTCTACATGGACACAATTACATTAGAAATGCGGTTTGGAAAATACTGAGGGATATTTATTTAGAAGATCATATTGTCTCTCAAGGATACCAGCCAAGGGACCTCTTTAATTGGTGATAGCTTCATAGCTATTCTGTGATTAAATGTTAGCTATGATATGAACAGACAAACCAGTAAAAATAACCTTTTTTAATTGATGAGAAAATAGACTTGAGAACCTATACCTTAAACTTATTCTCTGTTAGATATTTCTTTGTAGTTTCATATATTTTTCCATTTGTATTCCCTTTATAAATTGCATTAAATGTTATTATTGGTTGCCATTTCTCTCCCCCACCCCCATAAACACTTACTCATTTGATGTAAGACCTTTGAACATTCCAAAGTATAGTGACATTTCCTCTGATGTTGGTAAATTCTAATGTGATGCTCTCCTTTAAAATGTCTGTTGTCTTACAGAGCCTTAATTTTGATACACTTTGACTCATCAACACATATACTCACACAATTTATGTATAGTTTATAAATTTATCTAAAATAATCTAAAAAGAAAATCAGAATAACCAAGGTAAATCTTATAGCAATGGCATCCTTTTCATGTTCATAAACTGCGGTGATTATTACATAAAATTTCATATTTATAAAATATACATTAAAAATGTCACACTATTCCTCAGACATCAATTTTATTTATTTATTGTTTGTTTGATCTTTATTCCACCTTTATTGTTTACAGATAACTCAAAGGGATCCCTAATATCCCTTCCTCTTCCTATTTTCCCTACAACAACAACCCTGTGATCATTAATTGCTTTGGTGAGGTTCCCATGAAAAATGTAATTAGAGAGGTGTGAATCAGCCTTAATCTGAGTCAAATTTCTAAACATTTTAAAAACTGAATGGACTTTCCAGATTTCTGAACAGACTTTTTGTTCAGAAAAAGTGTGTGCATGTGCAAAAGCTTTTTAAATCTCCAGATCTAAATCTAAAACATATTATTATACAATGAGATGCAGAACACCTTGTCATGACATGTATTCTAAAAATGGCTAGTGGGGTGTCCTCATGCCATAGCAAATAGGACATGAGGATCAATCCCAATACATGATCTCTCTTCATTCTGGGAGTCAACTGAACACCAGGATAACACATCTTATGTTAGGAGATAGGATTTGCCTGGAGTTGAACCAGGGGTGGGTTGCTCCCGGATCGCACTGGTATGCCAGAAGGGGTTCATCAAATTTACCGTAGGTTTTAGAACCCATTCATCTGGTGGGACAGTACTGGAATGCTCCCTCCCACCTGCCCCCCCTCACTCGCTCCCCTTATCTGTCCGGTTGCTGCTCGCTCTCTTGCCCCACCTGTTCTATCACCGCTCGCTCGCTCACTCCCCCCGCCTGTCCACACCATGCCTTCCCTGCCCACCGCTCACTGATTGGCTGGCTCACCAATTGCTCTACCTCTGAGAGGCAGTGCGGGAGGCTTTCTTGGATGCCTTCTTTCTTTCTCCAAAGGCGTACAAGAAAGCCTCTCCCCCCCCCCCATTGCCTGGCAGGGAAGCGAGCCCTGGGCATCATCTCTGCCTCCTTCCTCAAGAGCTGGCTTCAGGGACGGCCAGCCACCCCCGTCACTGCACCCTTCACTCACCTTTCACCTGAAGACTCTGCCAGCAGGGCGCCTGCCATTTCACCTCCCGAGAGAAACTCGGGAGAGACGCACAAACAGCCACAATTCGAGGCTCCTGAGGAGGACGTTGGACACCGGGGGTGGCAGTGGCGCCCGCTGCTGCTCCTCCTGCTGCTCCCAATAATGCAGGCTTCTTGGAGAACATTATGTGTTGGAATCCATTCTGGGTGTGTGTGTGCAGGGCAGTTTTTGCTGTCTGAAACACACATACACAGGGATGCAAAAACATCACACCAGAAACATCTTTCTGGCCTAACGGTCAGGACTCACTATGCAGCCTCATGTAACATGAACTATGTGAGCCAGCTACTCCCACACCTGCCCTTTCTCCCCCCTATGCTGTGCTGTAACTTTCGATTCCCCCTTTCCCCTCCCAATGCCATGCAGCTTGTAACTTTCTATTCCCCCTTTGCCCACCCTTTGCCATGATGTGATTTTCTATTGGTTTATTTGTAGAATGCTGTGAACTTTTCATTAGTTTACTTGTACCATGTGTGATTATATATGCCTTCTTTTGATGACGCTGTAACTAACTTTTCTAATAAAAGAGACCTTTGATGTTTCATTCGAAGCTAGCTCATCCCGAGGAATTCTGTCTGGTGTTTTCCTTTTGATTAGGCGAAGATACATGAGTGGCCCTCCAGTGAGGCAACAACACTGCAATTATGCTGCAGGAGCAGTGGCGTACCGATTCCAGCAGCTGCATTTTCCCTTGAAATTTGCTGTTCCAGCAACCCAAAGGGGACATTCTCCCAGTGGTGTCTCAGGTGCTCCCCTCCTTAGCCGGGAGGGAGTAAGGATGGCTGGGCACAGTTTGGCACCTCCCAGCTAAGGGGTTGCTGGGACACCAAATTTCAAGGGAAAACATAGCTGCCACTGCACCTGCAACTTAATGCTCTCCAAAAAGCCTGCATTACCGGAAACAGCAGAAGGAGCAGCAGCGGGCGCCACCACCACATGACACCTGACACCTCTGGCTTGAGGGCTGAGAGTTTGGCAGCCCTGATGTAAATCATTATTATCTAATCGCATTGAAACAATTGTTCAACAATTGTTCAAAATTAAACTGAAAGAGGAATAAATTTATTCTTTTTCAAAGATAAAGCATTTGGAAAAGTTGCTATTTTTATTTGGAGGTTGTTGTTTTGACTGGAGTAAAATATACATATATTTAACAGCAAAAATAACAGGAGATAGATTTATTGTTTTCGGTCTAAAGTTACTTTTAGAAACCACATTATGAAGCCAAGTTTTCTTACATCAAATGCTTGATTATCATGGTGGGGAAAAAAAACCCTATCATTTGCTTTTCAACTATAAAACTGTAGATTCCTACATACGTAGAACTTTACATACAAGCACTGTAACATTTTAAATTTAGCATCTTATAACTGAGAGATGGTTATTTATGGGATAAAACTTTCTTGCTGATTACTCTTCTAAATGCTTCCTTCACATCTCTGTTTCTTAGGCTATAAATCAAGGGGTTCAGCATAGGGATGATAACAGTGTAGAACACAGAGGCCCACTTGTCCTGATCTAATGAGTAGCTGGATGGCGGCCGCAAATACATAAACATCACTGTCCCATAAAAGAGTGTGACCCCAGTGAGGTGAGAAGCACAGGTAGAGAAGGCTTTGAGCCTGCCTTCAGCAGAGCGGATTCTCAAGATGGCAGCAAAGATGAAGATGTAAGAAATTAGGATGATGAGGAGGGTGCTGAATTCGATGAATCCACAAAGGCTGAAGAGGAGGATCTCACTGACATAAGTGTCAGAGCAAGACAATGCCAGGAGTGGAGGAATCTCACAGAAGAAATGATTGATGACATTAGAACCACAGTAATCTAAGCTGAAAGTCAGACTAGTGTGGGATGCCAAGCTTATAAGGCCTATTACGTAGGAACCAACAACTAACACCAAACAGACTTGTTTTGACATGATTGTGCTGTAATGGAGAGGACGACAAATGGCCACATAGCGGTCATAAGCCATGGCTGCCAAGACATAACACTCAGCATCCACAAAGCCCACAAAAAAGGCAAACTGTGTGGCACAGCTGGAGAAGGAGATGACTTTACGCCGTCTCAAGAAGTCAGCCAGCATACGTGGGGCAATGGCTGTTGAATATCCAAGGTCCACCAAAGAAAGGTGGCAAAGGAAAAAATACATGGGGCTGTGGAGGTGTTCATCAAGCAGAATCAGGAGAATCATGCCCACGTTTCCTATCACGTTTGTCAAGTAAATGGTCAGGAACACCACAAAGAGCACAATTTCTAGGTACGGATTATCTGTGAACCCCAAGAAAATGAACTCTATCACCTGTGTGTGGTTTCCTCCAGCCATCTTCACAGAGGGAGAGGAAGAGGTGATGAGTTGAGATTTGGAGGTGAAATAAAAAACCCAGCCCAGAAAAAGGAAAAAAAAATTAGGCTCAAGAAAATAAAAATAGCCCAAGAAGCTTTTGCGATGCTGGGCAGAAATGCCAGTAGTTTTTCATCTGAGTCTCCCTTCAGTACCTTCGGTTGATGGTATCCTCAGAAGCATCACAATTTTACTCATTCTATGCTACTGTATCAAGAAAAGAAAGCAGTTCTTTATTTGATAAAAATGGCAGAAGTATTTAAAATTTTAAAAGAACAATTAAAAATTAAGCATTTGCAATAATTAGCTTCCTTGTTATGGAAGTGAAATGTCCTTCAATGAAAGCAAATATAGAATGTTATTTTGTACAGTCTAGACTAGATTTTTCCAGTCCGGAACCTTCTATACACATGAGAGTACAATTATCAGCATTCTCAGGCCTTGTGATTAGACAGAAAACCTATAGCCTACATAGCAATAGCAATAGCCCTTATATACCTCATCTTGCCCCCAACAATCTGGGTCCTCATTTTACCCACCCAGGAAGGATGGAAGGCTGAGTCAACCTTGAGCCAGTGAGAATCAAATTGCTTGAAGTTATGTCTATGTTACATGTAAATGCATATATGCAATGTCTGACTGCAGGAAAAAAGACAGAGTAAAGCTAAGTATACCAATGAGCCCTGCCCATGGTTCTTATTGATATGGTCAGGAATTAAGTGTAGTTTTACTCTGCTGTTACCAATGAGAACCAGCAACCAGTTGCCTTACAAGCAGCTCATTACTCTGGACAGGTGGTCAGTAGGAATGTGCACTTCCCACTCTTCCTGCTGGCCAGCTATCAGTGTGATGAACTGATTGACCGAGAACTGGTCATTGGATCCCTCCTGTGAAATGACATTTGGAAAAGGGATCTGAAATAAAACCATTGTGAGTATGAGGGAAAGGTGTCATTTTCTCTTCCCTCCTTGCAAAACTATTTCAAAGAACTCGGTTGCTGGGAAGAAGAGTTGCCACTTCTCTCTTTATGGCAGCCCATGAACTTTTCCCCTTCTTTTTTTGAAACCAGATTGAGACCAGACCAGTCCTCTCCACCATTATGGGATGCTCTGTGAATACTGGTGCATGCACACCTCAGTGCATGCTCATGGTCCTCAAGATGTCCTAATGCACCTGAAGGGTATCTGCTGGATTGAAAATATGCTCATTCGTGTTATCAAGATATAATGGTAGTTATTGTTTGTCTGAAGGTCACCCAGATGGAAATATACTCTGGAGATTGTCCTTTTTAATTCTATTTCTTATTTGATTTCAAGACAACAGCCAACTTTTTTGTGTATATTCTCTGCAGTATAGAAACAATTGGATACACAAATGGGGTCAAAATAAAGATTATTTCAAATCCTATATGGAGACATTTGTTGTTTGCTGCAAGGAGGTAAGTCAATAACTATAAATGCCTATTGAATGTTCAAATTATTTGTGAGAAGAGAGATGAAATCTGAAATTGGTTGAGGTTATTTGAGGAACCTGATAGACTCCATCTTGAATATCTGACTAGCAAGCAAGCTACTCTGGAAAATTACAGCTTGGAGCACAATTAGAAAGTTACAATGATCTGATCAGAAATAGCCTAATCCCTCCCTTTGTAACAGGGAGTAACAGGACATGTTTTGCAGGAAGCCGGTAATGATATTATTGTTCAGTTCTGGGAAAGCGGGGGCTTTTGGAGCTTTCTGAAAGATCAAATGATGTTGACTGGAAATTACCTGGGTTTCTGGAAACATTTGGGGAAATTCCATTTTTTGTATGCCACCAACCAGTGTTACGATACACGTGACTGTATTTTTACATTGTACTTTGTACACGCAACTATATTTTTGTATCCAAGTTATGACGCATTTGATACGTCATTTTGTGAATTTAAGGCACACCCATGTACCTTGTAGTTATTCGCTTTTGTTTGGGAATCCACTTGCACAAGTGAAATAAAATAGATGCTTTTTGTTGATCATAGTGTCCTTGGGCATTTTTTTTTGATATGCAGAAAATATATCTGGGATATTTTTCTCGCATATTAGACTTATTTTTTAAAGACTGCTTTATTATTGTTCTAGACACCAAAATGAAGAATAAATAAATGTTTGATCTGAAGAGGCCCAGTGCTATTGTATCTTCTTTTAAATAGCAGAGAATAACTATACTTCCAGAAAGCCACATCTATTTTAAGAGCACCTATACAAGTATAGTCTGAAATGTAACACCACAAACAGTGTATATCATCTGTACTGTTTGCTGTTTGCTGCAAGGAGGCAAATTGCTGGGAGGCAGAGGCAGATTTCCCTCCCCCTTGTTTTCCTCCCCAAAAACTAGGTGTATCTTATACTTCGGAGTGTCTTATACGCCAAAAAATACAGTAATATGGTTTAGAGTCATGAAATAGATTACTTTGATGTCACATGACTTAGTGAAGATTGATGTCACATGACTTAGTGAAAATCGTTTGCGAATGCAGCTGTTCTAAATAGATTTTCCAATTAATCCTGAATTCTATTTGTATATGAATAATTTGTGGCACTGCCCAGGTGAACTAATCTCAGCTAAGATATGCCATGTTATCCCAGTGAGGCTTCTGCTCTGTGCACTTAATTCTTTTATTCTGTGTATTCCTCAAATAGGGCCATGCATGCAGGTCAGCAAAATAATAATAATATTCTGAATTAATTGAGAAATAGTCCTAACTATTTTTTGGAAAATAGAATTTTGAAAAAAACACATTTCATTAAAATATTATCCAGTCATATTCAGAATTTCCTACAATGCATAGAGATTCTATAAGCACAGAAATTCCTCTAATGTATATAGCTGCTAAATAATTAATTTGCCTTTAGCTTAACTTGACTTACCTTACGAATCTTTTCTGCAACGTCCTGGATTTTGTGCCTTTCTTTTGCCTTTGAAAAACATAAGCAGAATTTATCAGTAGGATTATAAATTCTTTGGGGGACTGGAAGCTGGGGTAAGGATGGACTTACTTTTTAAAACTGAATGGAGGGCAGTGAGATTCTTGACTTTCTTTTCTTTTAGCAGCAAAATTGCCTTGGGGCTCACAGCATCAGAAGTCTCTCTCCTTTGCAGTACTTTCTAGGGGTGTCCAAGTAGCATTTTTGGGAGCATGCAAGGTATGTTTTCTGTTTAAAGAAAGCTAAAGCCAAAGAATCCTTGATCACTTGTATACACACACACACACACACACACACACACACACACACACACACACACACACACACACACACACACACACACACACACACACACACACACACACACACACACACATATATATATATATATATATATATATATATATATATATATATATATATATATATATATAATAAATCCAAAGGTACTGCTTCAAACTATCAAGGATAACATTTGTTTTTCAAAGAAGGAAGTAAAATGTATTGGATTTCCACCCACTGGTTCTGAACCAGTTAAAGGAAAGAATGGGAGGAAATGCAATAGCAATCTCATCTAGTCCTCATCTAGTGACAGAATGTGATACCAAAATGAACTTTTTATCTAGAGTATTATGGCCAGAGAATTTGACATTGAGGAGGTAGATTCAAAAGCTTTCTACATTAGACACAATTGATTGGGAACATGCAGGCTAGGTAGTCCCTTTTTCCCATAACCTATGAGATGAATCATGGCAATGGGCTTCTAACTAAATAACTGTGAGTGATGTTTTCGTCTTCTCCTTTCATTTCCTCAGCTAGAAGGATCCTGTGTTGTGAATCAGTGCTTGGGAAGGGACAGAGCAAGAGATAACTCTCTTATCATCCTTCTTATACTGGTTGCCTTCCAGATGTGCTGGTGTCACAGTTCCCATCAAAATCTGAGAGATGTAGGTCTGACTCCAACACCTCTGGAAGATATCAGACAGGAAAATCTGGCCCATATTGTCCAAATGGCTCTAATTTTTTCCTGACATTGCTTCCTTTTCTGAGCTAACCTTATTTTGGAGAATCTTGTTATTTTCTTTGTGAGATCTACAAGAATGGAACAAACCATTGGATTTTTTTTCTGTTATGACCTGAATCATTATAATAATTCCAATATTCTAGGTACTATGTCCAGGCTGGCATTTCTGCTAAAGCAAATACTCTGTGTTAAAGCAAAGCAAAAGTAGTAGTTTTGCATGGAAAAAAGGAAGCAAGGACTGTGTAAATACTGTAATGTCAAGCATATGAAACACCAAAGCATGTTTATCACACTACTTTTGGAAGAAAAGAGCACTGTGGCTTTTTAGAAATTACTTATATATCTGCTTCTTACCCTTCTTAGCAACAGTTTTTATTCAGGAGATGTCTGATTATCATTAAAGACTAGCTTGACATCTCAGCATCTCTATTTATCTCTTTTCTTGGCTTTTATCAAGGAGAATCTTCTTATTGCATCTTTTCTATATTGCCTTGGAATTTAGATTTCCCAAATTCTGGTTTTGCAATACCCAGCCTCACTTTCTCTAAAACTATATCCTACCTGCCTGGAAATTATGGTAGGAATCTTGTGGATTAGTCAGTTACCACTTAGAATGCTCAGAGAAGATGGTCAAATAGGATGCTCAGAAGATGATCGCCCCATCCTTTGTGCTTCAATTATTCAGACTGACAAATTGGAGGTATTTATTTGTCTATCTCAGAGTCCCAGACATCTAATGCAAGTATTGCATTGCTCACAGGAAGCCATTAAAAACAATCATTTCCCAAAGGACTTCTACTTTTACTGAGTTAATTAAAGAGATTCACTTTCTCTTGAAATTTTGCCCCAGGAAAAATATTGTTACATGGGCATAAAAAAGTCATTTGAAACTGACACTATCCCACCAAATTATCCAAATCAATACCCAATACAATGCACAATCTTTCTTAGAAGACACTGTCAGGATTATTTATCTGTCAACATATATAATACATCTGTATGACAATTTATATATATATATATATATGTTATGGAGACAATTACATTTAGCCAAACTAGAATACATATTTTTATTAATACTGTTTATGTTTAGATTATTTTCTTGTTGTCTTGATCCAGGACTGATTTATTTGAAAAGTAGTGTATTGACTTAACCATAATTCCTGATCATGTTCCAATACTAATATCATGCTTTGACACATGGACTTTAATTTTAGAAAGAAATGGTTTTTTTAGAGATGATTGTTAGATTGTTTGATTAACAATCAAAGAAAAATGGTACTGATTCTTTTTAAACAAACAGAGAACTGACCAATTGTAAGAGCAAAGACACCACTGTAAGATAGAACTCTTCAAGGAAACTAGGAATTTCAAGCAAGGTCACTGGGAAAACTGGAAGCTTATATCTTCTCTCCCTGAACCTGCTGAAGAGCAGTATTTCTCCAGGGTGATTTCCATTTCTCCTTTGCTCCATTTCTCCATTTCTCCTTTGTTCTCTACTCTCCACTGAAAAACTGATCAGTTAACGCAAGAAAAAAAAGTGGGTGGGTTTTCTGTTGAGTTCCCAAGAATTCACCAGTTTAAGTTGTGAAGCTTTTCTTTTGCCATCTATTGACTTTTGCCATCAATATTCTAGCCTAGGCTAGAATATTGGACAGAAAATCTCACTTCAGAGGAAGAATTATCTTTATCTGGCGAAGATCAAGAATTTGGATTATTTAATTACGGTTCACTTGTTACAGCATGGAATATTGACATTCAGAAGGTTGTAGGAATCTTCCCTTTTTAAAATTCTCTGTTTCAAAGAGATTGAAATAGACAGAAGCAGATCCATGGTTTTCTAATCTTTCCTCTAGGGAAGATTTGAAGCCAAAGTACAAACATATTTCAGTTTACACAAAGGATTTACATGACTGATAATCCTAACTGTGTTTTAAAATATAATTCCAGAAAGGGCTTCATACATATATTTGTACTTTATTTATGCATATATGTGTATCTTTTACTTAACATGTAGTGTAGTACGACAGGCATACTGTTATATTTCTGGAATGAATAACTATAATTTTTACCAACTGACTGACTGGTGGTGATTTCATTAACTTCTTTATCTACATAATAACAGATGGATAAATGTACAATACCAATAGTAGACGTTACAAGCAGAAGACAAGCAGGAGAGAACAGTTAGTTTCATTTCAAAGTTCAGAGCAGACAGAGTCTTAAGTTTCTGTTTCAATTCTTTGCACAGACTCAGAAGAAGATTGCAGGTTAAACCACGCCCTGGCCCCTAGCTGTTTCAGCTCCGTATTGACCGACTTAGTTGCTATGGCTATTCTTTGTCTGACCTTGTTATCATGTCTCTCCCAGTCATGAATATTCTAACAATTTTGTGTTCCTTTTCAGAGAAGATGAGCTCATGGAAGGGCTTTTGTAAACAAGCAGGCTATACCTGGCCTAAGGCATTGACTGCTTTTAGCTAATGTGTGGTCTAAGGTTACCTATGCTCATGTAAATAGTCACTATTAATACAATACTTAGTCTGGCTTTGAGTTTACCAGCAAAACATTATAAACAGCCACATTGGGAGGGGGGATTATAAATAATAGTGTATTGGTTTTTTTTTTAATCAAGTGTCTATTCCCTTTTAAAAGGAAAATGGTTAGGATTAATTAAAATATTCAAATAACTAGTATCAACACTACTGAAAGAGGCTTATTGGTAGCAGTTGGGAATGAGAAAAGGCCTTTCATGCTGGGGGCCTTCCTACTGACAGCTGGTAGCCACCCATGAAGCAAAATCCTGGATTATGGCTTGATAAAGTAGGGCTCTTCTACTATTCTTAAAATAATTCAGAGCATGATCAATATCAGTCTGTTTATTCACTCCCAATGACGTGGATTGCCTGTTGCTATTGTATTGGTTTGCTTGCTTCTCAAAGTGGTGCATATATTTAGAGATATTTCCTTTCTCTAAGTTGGTCTGATGCAATATTCTCTACTATTCAAAAAATCTCTTGAGGAGAAAATGGTAGGATATTCTTTATGCCAACTTTCTTCTATAAGCGTTCACCCACCCCATTATTCCTGTACTTCATTTCTGCACCATTAGTTCCAACTGTCAGGAACTGTCAGGCAAATACATTATGTGAAGAGGTTGATTTAGATGTTCCTGGGAAGAAGAGAAAACGGTATCCTCTCTAACATCCGGTTCCACTCAGCAACTCAGCAACTGGGTACATATGGCCATAATGCATTTATAACCCCTGCAGTATCCCCATGGTCACATGATTTACATTCAGATGCTTGACAATTGGTTCATATTTATGATGATTGCAACGTCCTGGGTCATGTGGTCATCTTTTGTGATCTTCTGATAAGCAAAATCTGGGGAAGCCAATTCATTTAACAACCATGTTACTAATTTAACAACTGAAGTGATTCACTTAATAGATGTGGCAAGAAAAGTCATAAAATGGGCAGAACCCACATAACAAATTTCTTACTTAACAACATAAATTCTGGGTTCATTTGTGGTAAGTCGAGGACTTACCTATACTGTAATAAATTGTAAATTTTGTTTCTTAAGATACTCATCAATTCCAGTAATCCCATCCAGTCCCTTGTCTGCTCCTATCTAGTTTTCCATGAATCCTTATAAGAAGTTAAGATAGATTTGTCAACAAAAGATTTGTTTCCTGATCTTATTGAACTCCCCCAAAGATGTACAGCAATGGTTGTGTTTCAATTTTTGTATGCTGGAGATCAATAGATGTGAAGGGACTATGATTCATATGTTGTGGTCTCTTTTGTGTTGGCTTAATAAGGTAGCAAATTGGATAGGAAAATGACATAAAAATCAAACCTGTGAATGTCTTATTAAATTAGATTTTGAAAAATTGGAATTAGTGAAAAAATGAAGAACTTTGGACATATAGGCATAAGCAGCAACTAAGAAAATTGTTTTACTCCAGTAGAAAGTTCACACTGTACCTGACCTAAAATCCTGGATGGAAACACGTCTACAAATTTTACATATTTTATAACAACATTAATACTCAATTTGGTATTATAGTTATTATTAAAGAATTTTATAATATATAATAATTTAATAATTATTTCAAAATAATTCCTTTATTGTTTCTTTGCTATTTTCAAGTATATTTTGTTTTGCCTTTTACCTTAACATTCATTACTAAATTTGATTATTGCTTTTTTCTCATTATATACTAACAAGCAATTTTATAAAAGAGTCCAAAAGAAACTAATGACATTTAATTATATAATTTAAAAAGGAACTGTGGATGTCTGTTGGGCAAGCCAATGTATCTGGATGATAATGATTTACTTTTGTATAAAGATATACATTTAGACTAATGAATGCAGTTGTCATTAGTGCAAAGTTTACAGCATTCATCCAAGCTCTTTAAACACATTTTATATAATTTCTTTTCTAAGTGTGGAGAATACACTTAGGACTATTTTGCCACAGGAAAAAGATAAAGTTCACAGGGAATAATTAAGAAGTATGCCACAGAGTTTTCTATGTTGCAATTAAAAATAATAAGACTGCATAAACAAAAAATAATAATCAAACCTTATTTTCTATCAGTGATATCGTCTGTAGAAAATTATATGTTCATCTGTTTGCCATCTCTGGAGTAAACATGTGTTTTTAAGCTGTCATCTTAATGAAGTCCTAAAGGGCTGCCGCAAACAATTGAACAAGTTGCTAGTTAGAAACAGCAACTTGCCTGAACATCATCCTTTCTTATTAGCAAAGAAAGACCATAACTATAACTATCCTGGCTACAGAAAAATATTCCACATTCCTTCATAACATTCTTAACTAGCACCATCTAATTTGCCAGCTCTGTAATCTTATTTAGAGATGAAACCTCCACAGATGATTAATATTCTGGTCAAAGATATATGTAATAATCACTGATTCAGTTTCCTTTTTTGAAAAGTTTTATTGTTTTAATTAAACAAAAACACAAAAAAAATCATCCTTCATTACATCTTATAGAAAGTGTGTCGATTGGTTACAAATACATTTCATGTGTTTCTTCCACAATCATTACATATACTTCATTCAAATTGAATAGTACATTTTAAATCAATTTTTTTATGTATTTTACTATCACTGTACCACAATTCTCATTTAATTACCATTATTTAAATGTGTTTTTATCTGAAATCATTGGTATTTAAAAACACAACCACCTATTGGCATTCATTTGCAATTTCAATAAACCTCTAATAATATTACACCTTTTTAACCTATTCTGAAACAAAATCCTTTCCCCCCCAACTCACAATTTAAAGCTTATATCCAATTTGCTTTTACTCATACAACACACACACACACACACACACACAAACACACACAAAAACACATAATTAAACATCCATCCATCAACATTTCCTTGTTATTATTGTAATTAACTGAACATTATTTACTATTTATATAACCTCTCCTCTCGTCAGGCCCAAAAGAAATGATACCTTTATAGCAATCTATAAGATTGCTATAGATAGACAAGAATTTATTAATAAAATTTATAGGTCTTTTCCCTATGTCCCAATTTACAATTTATATCCAAGTTATTTTTACTAATTAAGGTTATCATTTCATTATTATTATCGTAGTTAATTATATGTTAATGAATGAACCTTTAATAACACTCTAAAACAATCTACAAAATGCTAACATTCCTACTTCTTAATCACCAAAAATATCCATTAACATTTCCTTGTTATTATTGTGGTTAACACAAAATTATTTCTATTTATATCACATCTCCTCTCTTCAGACCCAAAGGCATTATACCTTTATAACAAGATCTAAACAAAGATTTATTAATAAAATTTATAGGTCTTTTCGCCAAGTCCCAATTTACAATTTATAACCAAGTTACTTATACTAATTGGGGTTGTCATTTCATTATTGTTGCATAGTTAATTATATGTTAATGAATAAACATTCAATGATAATCTAAAACAATCTACAAAATACTAAAATTCCTACTTATTAATCACCAAAAATTAACTTTTTATCATCAACTTTCATTATCAACCTGTATCTTTCCAATGGCAAAACAGTCTTGTCTCTCGTGCCAGTTGTTGTATCAATTCTCTTTTCAGCTCCTTTATAAAGTTTTTATGAACTTATCTCCACACTTTATTGCTTAAAAGATATCTCAAATAGTCTTGTTGCCCTTGAATTGTTATTAGCATTAGCTTGTCTTTGGTTGTCAAACTTATTTCTGAAAAGGTTTCTCTTCTTAACTCCATCATTATCATCCTTTTTTTCCCTCCTGTATCTTGAAATCTGGGATAAAGCTCCAAATTGTCAAATTCACTTTTCCATCTTCCCTTCTTTCCACTTTCACCCATATTTGCTCCATAAAAAGGTTCATCTATTGTCTTGTCCTTATCTTCTGTATTTTCATTCTCTTCTTTAATTTTTGGGGCTCCAACCCCATCATCTTTTGCTGTGAGAAACAATAGTCTATCCAACTTCTTCTCAAATCTCCCAAATCATTCCAAAATATTTTGAATTCCAGCCAGGATGTTTCAAAATTTTAAGGTTTCCTCATCTGGATATTGATCCATTTTTCAAAACAAATGGAGGAGAAAAAAAGAAAAAAGGAATCTGATAGCCACTGCCACTCTAGCCTTCCAAGCCTCTTGTGTGTGTGTGTGTGTGTGTGTGTGTGTGTGTGTGTATAAAGTTAACTTAAGCACAAGTTCTTTTATACTCTTCAAAGAAGAAGGGTTCTATCTTTTTCTTTCCTTTCCTTCTCTTGCCAAAATATTTTCCAAGAGCACATGCAAAAAACAATTCATGCCCTTGACTCTTTATCAGATTTTTTAAACAAGTTGCAAACCCTTCAGTTACAAAGTCAGTAAGATCAAATAGGAATGAACAAAGGATGCATTGTTTCAAAGAGAGAACTCCAGACTTTGGCTTCCGAATGGCAGATTCAACTTTTTCATACTTTTCTCAATCTTATAGAAAACAAAAATCTTTTGTTGTCTTTGGTGGAATTTAATAACAAATAGTAGGAAGAATTTGTTAAAATAAAAAAGAGAGTTTTAATTTAAGCCAAAAAATAAGGTGATAAAAAATAGAGGGGAAAAAAATCAATCCATTCACTTCAAGTGGAGAAACAAGAAACGTTACGGTCACTTCAATCCACAAAATATCATTACAAGAAAAAACAAAAACTTTCCAAGGGAGTCCAATAGGAATTAAATTCATCACTTTATTCTTTTACTTAAAGGACTAATTTATTTTTAAAAAAATATTTGGGGGCAATCTTTCTCAGAATAAAAAAAAACCTCATCCGATGGACTCACTTTCACTTCTTTCCTTCTGGAGCCATCTCTGACTTCGTCAGCCTGGGGGCTGCCTGTTTGCCACCGGCTTGAAGCACTTCCCTTGAGTCAATCAGGGACTTTGCAATGTCCCTGAGACCAGCAACACTTTGTCTTCCTGTTCACCATTTCTATGGGACGGTTTAGGTCCTGCTGGACCGTCCAGTGGCAAAAGTGTCAATGGCAGTCTCAGACTGTCGAAACTGCACGATGTGTTGTCACGACGTTGGCTTCTCCCTCTGGTTCAGTTTCCTTTTCAATTCATTAATTTACAAACATTTAACTGCAAATTTACAATTTCCACAAAATTTGTTCTTATCTAAGTCCTATAATGAACTGTATATATCAGTTGTCCCAAAGTTACTTAGAGCAAATCAGTGCAGAAGAATGGATATCTAACTCCAATTAATTATTTTTATGCTTGAAAACAGGAAAGGAAATCAGGTTTTGCATGGTTCAAAAGCGCAGTTTTCATAACTTGCTTTTAAAACTGCTAATGCTGATAGAATTATAAAATGACATTGTGAATAGCAATAGCACTTAGACTTACCCTATATACCAATTCATAGTGCTTTTACAGCCCTCTCTAAGCGGTTTACAGAGTCAGCATATTGCCCCCAACAATCTGAGCCCCCCCTCTTCTCTCTACTTTTGTATTCATGAATAGCAAAATGATTTGAGCATTCGCTACCTCAAATCTCAGGAAACATGCTAGCTAAAAATATGCAATACAGTTAAATGACAAAATAAGTACAATAGATACAAACTTGAGGGAGGGGGTGATCACAATTTTCAGAATTCTTCAACTATCAAAAGTTGATTTTTTTTCCTTAAGGGTCCCACCTACAAAAAAGCATAATACCTGCTGTTTTAGAACTACTATTAAAATGCTGTCTCCTGATATATAACTGAATTAATTTAGCCCATTTTTAACATGCTGATTCCAGTAATTTCTTTTCTAATAAAATTAATCTGGATAGCACCCAGCTTACTGGTGTAAAACAAAAAGTTTGCACATGAACTTTTTAAATACTAAAACTAGATATGCAAATCATTATAATTGCAATTCTGCATACATGAAGAAGCCCAACTGAAAGAAACCCTTACTTCCAGATAAGGGAGTTTGCATGTATAGCTGAATACTTTGTGGTTGAAGATAATCATGAAGTTTGAAGCAAAGGAATGAAACAAAACACCGTGTTTACACTTTGTAGAAACAATCTTTTTATATTGTTGAAATATGGGAGGGATAAGTACATGGAAAGTGCTTTGCCATCAATGTGAAACTGCAGGAGAGAAATAATCAGCCTTGGTTTATTATTATTATTATTTCTTCCCAATTCACCATGTTCAGGGATCTCTGGTTTTTTTTTCCTCATTTCCGTTTTGAATCTTTTCCATTATTGACATTCTATGTTGTAATTTTATCCTTTGTTGTTGCTTACAAAGGTTTAGCTTAGAGGAAAAGAATGCAGGATTCCAGAAGTTGAATCTCCCAGTTTCTCAACTCACATATTCCCAGAGTTCCTAGATCATTTTTAAAGTGAAGATTCTCTTGTCCTTACTCTTGTTAAGATTGTGTTGATGCAACAAATTCCCTTTTTGCACTCTCCAATGAATTGTTTTTTTTTCTCCAGAAGCCTGGTATTCACTTACATTTCCTGCTCTTTTCTCATCACTCCCAACATGCTATGTAACTTCCATACAGAGTGACCAGCAGTTTAAGAAAAGTTACAATAAGGCTTTATCCCCACACATCAAGGCCCTCAAGTGGCTGGAGAAAATTATTCTGTATTTCTTATTATATTTTTGAATGAAACTCTCTCTCTCTGTGTGTGTGTGTACATACATACACACACACATATACATACATATATACTTTATTGAAAATAAAATAAAATGGGCAGTGAATACCCAAGAAAATATAGTATAACAACAGTACTTATTTCTGTTTATTGTATTTTAGAGTGGGTTTGGATAACTTTTAACTAAATTTTCTATTGTTTCAGAACCTAGCTCTGATTGAATGGTATGCAGGAACTGGTGCAGATGAGAGTCAGCTGAGATCCTGTCTTTTATATTTAACTTACACCTATGATAATAAGTTTACAATACGAGGATAGAGTCCAAAAGGTGCTTTTTTTCAAGAGGAAACTAGACTTTCTGGTTTTTCTTTGAAGTTGTTTCATTTCTCATCAAGAAGCTTCTTCAGCTCTGACAGGATGAAGGGGAATGGAAGGATTTATGCTTCTTGCAGACAGCTGGCCATTTGCATTCTTTTAGAGAGTCATTGAGACCACGAAGAGGTTTATCTTTGTCGCCAGGGTGACCTGAGTGGTGCAAATGGGTGTGGAGCCTTCTTGGAACTGTTGAAAGGACTATGTTGTGGTCTGGAGAGAGATGATGCTGTATCCTTCCGCTTCTGTTGAGAGATGACTGTTCAGTTTTAACATAGATGGCCTTCTTGACCTCCTTTCAAACCACTGGTCCTCTCTGTCCAAAATGTGGAGTTTGCTGTCTTCAAAAGAGTGGCATTTGGTTTTTAAATGCAGGTGGACTGCTGAATCTTGTCCTGATGAGTTTGCTCTCCTGTGTTGTGCTATACATTTATGAAATGGTTGTTTTGTATAAACATTTATAATTGAATTCTTGCCTTTGCAAAGTTATTTTTTTCATCAGTTTTCATCAACCTTCTACAAGAAAACCACATCACCACCTTATTATATTAAATTATGCTAATTTAAAGGTCAGATTGTGTGCTGTTGTTAGTGACCTGGAAACTAACTGTGTTATTTGTTATTATGGTAATGAAGAATACAGATAAATATATGTGCTCGGGTTGAGGCCTGGAATGACCTGGCTGGAACTAACTAACTTAATATCCTAACTGAGGACCTACATAGCTAATTGTACAGACATCCAGGGCATCCTGGAAACATTAATCCAAAGCAGTGTGATTATGGACAGATGGCTGTAATGAGAGAATGGAGGCAAAATAGGTAGTGAAGAGGTCTTAAAGCAATAGGTAGTATGAGAAACATATCAAACAGATACAGCAGCTTTTGCCTTTGTAACAAAGTCATATACTGGCAAGTATTATTTTGAAAGTTAAAAACCCAATTGGAAGATATTCATCATCATACATCTTATAGTTAGATATGGGTGTTTGCATAATCCCAGTTGAACGACAGGTATTGACAGAATAGCATTCAAAGAAAAAGGAAGAGGGAATGAAAAGGGTGGATCAACATGAACACATCAGCTAGCATGTGATTCCCTGGTATGTTCTCTTTGAAATCACCTGTCTTCCTAGAATCAGAGTCTGGGCAGTGAGCTAGTCCAAATCAACAACTAAAGTTTATTCCATACTTAGATTGAAATAAACGGTAATAAATTTCATTTGGCATGGAGAGGTAACCATTCTTTAATGACGAACCAGAAGTCTCCCTCTTCTTCTCTTCAGGGCCTCTTTAACCTCCTTGTTTCTCAAGCTGTAGATCATGGGATTCAACATAGGGATTACAAGTGTGTAGAAAACTGAAGCTATTTTATCAGTACCTAGGGAGTGATTCGTGCTTGGCTGCAAATACATGAAGATCAAAGTTCCATAGAAGATGGTGACAGTTGTCAAGTGAGAAGCACAGGTAGAGAAAGCTTTGTGTCGTCCTTGAGCAGAGCTGATTCTTAGGATGGCAGACAGAATAAACACATAAGAGATAAGAACAATAAGAAGGGAGACTATCATATCAAAGCCAGCAAAAGCATAGATCAGTATTTGCTTGGTGCTGGTATCAGAACAGGAGAGGGCTAAGAGCGGGAGATCATCACAATAGAAATGGTTAATCACATTTGAAGAACAGAATGATAGTCGGAATGTAACAATGGTGTGGAACAGGGCAACGGAAAAGCTATATATATAAGGTGCAGCTACTAACCGGATGCAGACTCTCTGGGACATGATGGATAGATAGAGCAGTGGGTTGCAGATGGCAATATAGCGGTCATAGGCCATCACTGCCAGCAGGAAGCACTCTGTGATCATGAAAGTCAAGAAAGAGCCCAGCTGGGCTGCACAAGCATGGAATGAAATGGTTTTCTTAACTGCTAAGAGGTTTGCCAGCATTTTGGGGGCAATAACCGAGGAATAGCAGAGATCAACAAATGCCAAGTGGGTGAGGAAGAAATACATAGGGCTCTGCAGCTGTCTGTCAGTCTGAATCAAAAGGATTATGCCCAGATTTCCCATTAGAGTGATGCTGTAATTCAAGAGGAAGATAGCAAAGAGGGGCACCTGCAGCTCAGGGCGGTTGGTGATTCCAAATAAAACAAATTCCTTCACTGTACTCACAGTCAAATTGATATCTGCCATTTATTCCATCACCTCAATTAAGTTCTGCTAAGGAAATGGGTGAACAAGGAATATACTTTCTTCTTTAATGTTCAGTCATGCTCTCTCATACTCAAGAGATGATAAATTCTTTCGGGTCTATTTTTATTTAAAATTGAACCATTTCCTTGTTTATTCTACTGATACATACATCCTGATTTAGCTGTACCATCTGAAATGATTTTAGAGCAATGCCATGAAAATTTGTTCCCATTATAAAAGTGCATCATATTTCATAACACACGTGAATGCCACAGCAACACTAAGAAGATAGCTTATGTGCAGTAAAACATCTCAGCCCTGTTTGAATACTGGAAAAAAGTTAGGCTCCATCTATCAATCCACGATACACATTGACATTTTATCTTAGAAAGCAAGTGAACATCAACACATATACACGCACCGTAAGATGGACCAGGAAAGCTGAACCACACTTATATCACATGTACTGAAAAGTCCAGAATTGGTCAAGACTCAAATAGCTGCCTGATAAAGTTTCACATATACATTGTAGAATCTCGATTGCTTCGCTTGGGTTGCTTGTTTCTGTACAGAAAAAAAGGGCACATTTTTAGAAAAATTATAAGCTGCATGCAAGAGTTCTCATAGTACTGGTTTTTATTTCATCCTATGGCTTTTCAGAAGCTCTTCCAAGAAAGCTAACACCACACAAACAATTGACACCTATGAGATTTTCACCTTTGATTTGCACCTCATCCACTTAACAATCTTGTAGAAAATTGGTTTGTCAGCAGAATTTGATATAGAATTTAGCCATATGTAGTTGAGGCTGCGCAAGGTATTTCTTGTTGATATTATAAACTGTCCTGGCTTACATTTTGAAAATGAGATAATACATTGGAATGTAATTACTTTTGGATGTTGACTCTGTGTCATACTTTACTGAAATTTTGATGGAGCAAAAGAGACTTAGGAAAATGTATTTCATGAGAAAGAACATTGAGGAATGTATATTTTGAGGAAAAAATAAATGTTCAGAAATGCATATTAAAAAAATCAGTACTATTCATTTTTTAAAAAAATAATAATACATAGTGAACATTTTCTTGATTTGTTTTAAAACCCTGAAAATTTTTTGTTTTCCAGAGTGCAAGACTTGGAGAATTTGTGAGCTGTTCCAGTTTGAGAGTGATGTCTAAAAACAAACAAACCAATGAATTACTAGGTTATTCCCAGACAAATGCACATGATTTACTCTGAGATTCTCCCTATCTAAATGTGGTTGGCAAAGGGCTAAGAGGCACTTTTTAACTTGGTATTTTTCCCTGCTTACCTCTGTTTGCACTTTCTCTTCTGTCTGTTATTTGCAGATGCTTGCCCTCATCAGGTATCTGCCTCGGTCTGAGTGCCTTTGGCCTTCTAATAATGTGCTTCCAGAGGTTTCTGGAGATCTTCTGCTCCTCAGAGATTTTCCTTGTGAGACTTGACTCCTCTGGGAGAGGTGCTGAGTTTGTAAATAACAGATCTGTAATGATGGTGAGATGAAGAAAATATAAATCCATAATGAACATTCTAGATTCTCAAGTGTCAGTGAATTTTTGTAAGTCATTTCTCAACCATTCAAGTGATTATTTACCATATCCTTCTGGGTTGGTGGTACAAGTATTGGAACATTCATGTCCCATGCAAAGTGGAGACTAAGACAAACAGAAAGCAAGGTGATTGAGGTTCATGAACCATCATTTGTCAGCTGTGACCAGGGGGGCATTTGCCCAGGTTCGCCTGGTGCGCCAGTTGCGGCCCTACCTGAATCGGGAGGCCCTCACAACAGTCACTCGAGCCCTTGTGATCTCTAGGCTGGAATACTGTAATGTGCTCTACATGGGGCTGCCCTTGAAGAGCATCCGGCAACTGCAGCTAGTCCAGAATGCGGCCGCGCGAGTGATTGTGGGCGCACCGCGGTTCGCCCACATAACACCTATCCTCCGCGAGCTGCGCTGGCTACCTGTTGATCTCCGGGTGCGCTTCAGGGTGCTACTTACCATCCATAAAGCCCTCCATGGTAGTGGATCTGAATACTTGAGAGACCGCCTTCTGCCGATTACCTCCCTCCGTCCCATCAGATCGCACAGATTGGGCCTCCTCCGAATTCCATCCGCCAGTCAGTGCCGACTGGCGACCACGCAGAGGAGAGCCTTCTCAGTAGCAGCTCCGACCCTTTGGAACGATCTCCCCGTGGAGATTCGTACCCTCACCACCGTCCAGACCTTCCGCACAGCCCTTAAGACCTGGCTATCCTGTCAGGCCTGGGGATAAGATTTTAATCCGCCCCGCCCGAATGCTGAATGAATGTTGTGTTTTACTGTTTTGTTTTATTTTATTCACATTTATGTTTTGTCTTGCACTCCCTCCTACGAGTTGTAAGCCGCCCTGAGTCCCCTCAGGGAAAAGGGCGGCCTATAAATGCCAAATAAAACTCTAAAAAAACTCTTAAAAAAAACTATAAATGTTCTGTTATACTACAAACCTTTCAACAAATGCCAAGGAAGAGAGAGAGGTAGGCTATGAAATAGGAAACAGCAAAGTCTTGAAACAATAAAAGAGAGAGTTTTTGCCATGCAAATTATTCCAGTGGTACAAGGCTGCTTACTCAGAGAATGTTTCTCAACCTCAGTTACTTTAAGATCTGTGGACTTCAAGTCTTAGAATTCCCCAAGCTGACAGGTCTAAAATATTGAAAGGTAATTGCTATTTTACTATTGAAATGATGAATGTTTTCTTCCTCTATTAATAAAAAGGCCATAGTTCTGTCAGCAGGTTTTCAGCCAAAACTCCCAGTGGCAACCAAGACCAGGCAAGGTCTTTTAGAAGTAGTACCTAGCCAACTCCCCATCAGAGATTTTACAATGGACAAAGAGGTGGCATCCTGGGTGGGAGATTGTGGCATAGTGCAAGTGCACATTGGGGCTGTACAACACAGAAGCATCAAATGATGCCATCGGTTGGGGAGAAGTTGTCCTGGAGTACTAGGCAGTACTATGTGACTTCTTCAATAGTGAACTTAAATGTCATATCTTGATAAGATGACATCTTTTATTTTTAAAATGAAGTTGATAACCAAAACTACATTACTTCATGCCCTTTAGATGCTTCAAAAGAGTTCAGTAGGGATTGATTGCAATTGCCTTGCTGGGGGAAATGTAATTTCAGACTTGAAACATTAACTCATGTCCAGATTTGTCTTATTATGGTCCATTTTGGACTAAACTCACAGAATAACTCTAGACTGCACATAAAAAATCCATAGGTTCTTCTCATTTAAATCTTGTTTATGTCAAACAAGGCATCAAGAACTGCAGAGTTTTTGAGAATGTAGACAAACTAAAATTTAACATAGAACACCAGAAAAAAAAACCCCACTGTTGGATTCGTAGCATTAATTTGTTGATTTCTGTTGTCATTTGACAATACATTTCTTTATTTTTGACAAAAGGACACAAAAGATGATTTTTAAGCAGTATGAACAATATTTCAAAGTTGTCCTACTTTATAACATATAGATCATTGGGACAGAAATGTCCCTAATTTTGTTCAACTGACAGGATGGTGGCATAAATTTCTCACCGATCCTCTACTTAAATGATTTTCATAATTCTGCTCTGCATCAACAAACAGTAAAAAAAAACAAATGTCACAGGAGAATGGGAACCTTCAGGGATTTTTAAAACCACTTTAAATAAATGGAGCCCTCAGCCACTCAGCAATCTCTGCAATGCTATAAGTATTTCATTTCTAGGTAAGCTGCATATTTTGAGAATAGTGTTCACAGAAAGAGGTCTTGGAAATTTTGGCTAGAAGCTGTAGCTTACAAAAGTCCCACAACATTACTTATGTGGCTCCCTTAAAACAAAGAAAAGGATGCATCAGTGATGAAATTATAGTTATTTATTCTCCCATTAGAAGCAGTAGAAGAAATTCGGGTGGGGGGAGATCTATTCCGTACAAGTATGGGAACAACTAATTTTCTATTCTTTCTGGTAGGGTTTAGGAAGCCTTGTTCCTGTTAAATTGTCAATATATTTGGAAAATGCATCATACACAAAGTTCTGGTGGTCTTTTAAAAATAGAAGGTAAGTACATATTTCCTCGTTCTATTTATTTACAGAGAATAGACCCTGCTCTATCATTGGCCAGGCCCAGAATAAATGAAGATAAAAGGATTTTCCAACTATTAGCTGGTTATTAACCATGCTGTCCATCTCCTGATAAACAGCATGTCTAAATTAATTTGCCAGAGAACCAAGATAATGTTATCAACCAGTAGTAATTGTGTACTTAAATTGATCCCCTGCAAGTCACCTTCCAGATGGCAACAGAATTCCTCATGCTTTCAGAGATAAATGCAATGTGAGGAGACAGAAAACTGATCATCTGCTTGGGGCATAGCTGGGTGTTACACAACAAAAATTATGGCCATCTGTATTTATAGTAAGCAGAAAAATGTAGAGAATGGGACTAAATCATAAATAGAATAGTGAGGAAGACTATATTTTAGCATGTAGTATGTTATCCTGATAATATATAGGAGATCTCAAGCTGGATATTATGTTCTAAGTTAGTGTTATTAGAAGGAGTAGTAAGTCTCCTTAATTTGAAAGGAGGGCATAGCCCTAGGGATTGAGTGAAACTCTTCTCTTATACATTATTCCAGAAGTGAAATTCATTTTTTTTTACTACCGGTTCTGTGGGCAGGGGAAGGATAGTGCAAAATCTCCATTCCCACCCCACTTTGGAGCCAGGCAGAGATGGTATTTGCCGGTTCTCCAAACTACTCAAAATTTCTGCTACTGGCTCTCCAGAACCTGTCAGAACCTACTGAATTTCATCCCTGCATTTTTCTCCATCTTAACATATCTTTACACCACCACAAGTTGAAGGAATGGCATGGAACTCATGGCTGGAGTATATATATAAACTAGGGGGAAAATAGTTGCATTAAGTTACATTGAAATTTGAAAGAAAATAAATAATATATTTATAGATTTCAAAATAATATAGTCTCATCTATATAACATATACACTCTATGTGATAGGAAGAAATTGTATGGGTCTCGTGCTTTAGTTACTTTACAAAGTAAGTAGTTAATTCCAATCTTTGTCTAATTGCATTTTTTCCCTCCCAACAATTAATATACAAAGAAGAAATGTCTATGTGGAATCACACACAGGTCTCCAAGTTCATTCTCCTGGGCATCACAGATAAAAAAGAACTGCAACTGTCCCTCTTTGTGTTGTTCCTATTGGTGTACATTATCACCCTAGTAGGTAATCTAGGAATGATTGTGCTAATCAAGACAGATTCTTCACTCCACATTCCCATGTATTTTTTTCTCAGTAATTTGGCATTTGTAGATATCAATTTTTCTTCCAGCATTACGCCCAATATGTTGGTGTCTCTTTTAACAAAAAGGAAAAGCATTGGATTTGCTGCATGCGCCATTCAAATGTTTGTGTTTGTTATATGTGGAAGCACTGAATGTCTTCTTCTGGCTGTGATGGCCTTTGATCGGTATGTGGCTATTTGTCATCCTCTGCGTTATTCAGCAATCATGACAGGAAAAATCTGTGTCTGGCTGGCAGGTATTTCATATTTCCTTGGCATTTTTTATGCAGTTTTACACACCACACTCAGTTTTTCTTTAACCTTTTGTGGATCAAACATGATCAATCATTACTATTGTGATATCCTCCCACTCATAAAGCTTTCTTGCTCTGATACTCACATCAATGAGACAGTACTATTTGCACAAGTGAGTATAAACGGTGTAAGCACCACAGTAACCATCTTGTTCTCATATGCCTCTATCTTAATCACAATTTTAAATATCCGTTCTACACAGAGCAGACGCAAGGCCTTTTCTACCTGTTCTTCTCACCTGATTGTTGTTAGCTTATTCTATGGGACAATCTTCTTTATGTATTTACGGCCCAGCTCCTCATATTCCTTGGAAAAAGACAAAGTGGCATCTTTGTTCTACACAGTGATAATTCCCATGTTGAATCCTCTCATCTACAGCCTGAGGAACAAAGAAGTGAAGGAGGCATTTTGGAGAATGTTTAGGAAGACAGTGTAATGGTGGAGAACCATTGTCCCTGTATACATATACATATACATATACATGTACATGTACATGTACATGTACATGTACATGTACATGTACATATACATATACATATACATATGTGTGTGTGTGCGTGCGTGCATATATGTATGTACCTTATGTCTGTATGTATGTATTCATATATAGTACTTCCATGGATATTTAGTACCACCAAAAACCATTTTTTTTTGCTCAAGAATATTATGGTTGTATTTGTTTATGATTGTTTTGGGGGACCGGGGGAGTTATGACATTCTATTTCAGAAATGTAATACAGGCTCTTTTGTGCACCTGAAAGGCATGTGTGATAACAAAAAATTTGTGAACCATATTTTTCACCATTAAATGTTGTCTACAAAATCTTATTTATTTCTAAAGGTGAGACGTTTATACATCACGTTTCCAGCAAAGCCAGCCTACATTTGTTTTGTTCTAAATTCAACAAAAGTATTAAATATCTTAAATATTAAATAACTATTATTAGGTCCTTCTTAAAGATGAGTGCCTGGATAAAGTTCTGCAGCTGTCTTGGCAATATTTTCAGAAAGTGGCTTGTCCTTGTCTTATTCTTAGGGCCTCAAAATAATTAAATGGCTTCATTCCTAAGACAGGACTAGAATTCATGGTCTCAGTTTCTAGTCTTGTGTCTTTAACCATTATACCAAACTGTCTAGCCATAAAATAGCAGATAATTACAAAATGCTTTTGGGTGTGATTGAAGATAATATCTGTTACTTACAAAGCCCTACATGACATAAGACCTGATCACTTGAGGAACTGCCTATTTCCCATCAATCTTGTAGAATAGGTATGCTCTGGGTACCTTCAATAAAAAAAGATCTGCAACTCAGGATGCCATGTGTGTGTGTGTGTGTGTGTGTGTGTGTGTGTGTGTGTGTGTGTGTGTGTGTCTGTGTCTGTGTGTCTGTGTGTACAGCACCTGCCCACTTGAATAAGTGCTCCAGGTGGGTAGCCTCCTATTGGTGTTTTGGAGGACCTGGCTTTGCACAGGCCTTGGGCTGGACAGTTGAAGCCTCTCTGGGGTAGTGTGGACATGTTTCTTGTGATTGTCCAGCTTTTGCCATCTTTGGTTTCTGGCTTATTGTTGTATTGCTTTGTAGTACTTTGTGAACTGCCCAGAGTTGCTAAAAGTCAAGTAAATAAAATAAATAAAAATGGATCAAATAAAACAGCAAGTGGAAGTATAAAGAACAGCACAGAAACATGGGATTAACACAGAAAATAGCAGACAGCAGAATAAATGGAGGCTCTGCGGAACAAGGGTGACTGCATAACTGTACATTTGATTTTTTTTTCTTGAAGAAGAAAAAAAAGAAGATGCAGTCTCTGCCATTAGAAGAGGAAATTACAGACATGCCCCAGAAAAGGTCCTGATTTTAGGACATTCCAGGTGAATGTGTTTCTGCATTGGCATGGAAAGAAAGCTGGTAAGGTAGTAAGACCAGCTGAGTCTTGAAGTTAGCTTCCAAATGCTTCCTGTTCCTTTTGGTGACAGCTGATGCTACCATGTATTGATTGAAGTACAACACAATTGTCCTCCTTTCTTAGACAATTTGAGGGGCAATTGTAATTGCAATAGTCAAGATGGATTATAACCAAGATCTGGACAATCATGTCAAGTCCAAGAAACCCACTAGTTCATCTTGTACAAATGTATGCCCCTCCAGATCAAACCCTGTAAATCTCGTGACCAAAGAACATTCTCATCCTGTGAATCTGTTCTTTCTGGGGGAAATAGTTCCATCTAAATCAGGCTTAGTCATATCTACATCTCCTAATTCAATGTTCTCCTAACTATACCTCTCTCCTTTCTGGATTTAGTTTTCATTTGCTCTTTCCCAACCACTCCAGTATTGACTTCTGTGTTATCACTTCCCTGAAGTTAATTGATATAGTAATGTAGACATCCCATTCCTACATTCTAAATTTTGCTCCCTAGAAATCTCACATAGATTGGTGTTTCTTTATTCAGGAGCCTTTCCCACTTTTAAAAATTATGGAGGGCACCAATGAACTTTTATTTCTTTGAGTTATATTTGTTGACATTCATGCATTTGTAGAATATTTATTTAATTAATCACATAACAAACCCTGACCCTAAATCCATTAGATATTAACATACATAAAGTATGTTTCTTGAAAAACCCTATTTTTAAACAATTAAAGCAATGAGAAGAACGCGTTTTCTAAAATTTATTTTGAATCCCACTTTTATTATTGTTTCAAAAAAACTCAAAACAATGAACATATCCAACACACCCTCTTCCATCTGTTTTCCCAACAACAACCACCCTATGACGTGGATGGAATTGAGAAAGACTGGCCCAATGTCACTCAGCCACTTTCATGCCTAGGCAGGATTTGAACTTACCGTCTCTTGCTTTCTAGCAATAGCAATAGCAATAGCAGTAGACTTATATACCGCTTCATAGGGCTTTCAGCCCTCTCTAAGCGGTTTACAGAGTCAGCATATTGCCCCCAACAACAATCCGGGTCCTCATTTTACCCACCTCGGAAGGATGGAAGGCTGAGTCAACCCTGAGCCAGTGAGATTTGAACCACTGAACTGCTGATCTAGCAGTCAGCTGAAGTAGCCTGCAGTGCTGCATTTAACCACCGCACCACCTCGGCTCTTACGTTTCTAGTCTGGTGCCTCAACCAATAAATCAAACTGGCTTTTAAACTGTTGCAAATACCATTAATATCTGGCAAATAATTTTGATTCTGGGGATTCCTGAGAGGGTCTTCGGGGAGGAGGCTACAGACCCTTAGACTACCATACCTTAAGAAACACAGATGTTAATAGAGATGTTAATCAGTATAGGACAGTGATGGGTAATCTTTTCGTTGAGGTGTGCTGAAAGTGGGGGCAGGGGGGGGGTCGTGCATGCACGTGCCCACATCCATAATGCAAGCCCGCCCCACACACATGTGCACAGACCTCACTGAAGCCACTGGACTTCTGGGAGGCACATTGGACCGTTTTTTGCCCTCCACAAGCTACAGGAAAGCCTCCTGAAGCCTCCGGAGGGAGAAAAACAGCCCAATGGGCAACTCAGAAGTTCGTTCCCGAACTTCCAGTTTATCCGTTGGGTGGTTTTTTGCCCTCTGAAAGCTTAAAGGAAGCCTCTGTAGGGTGAAAAATGGCTGAAAATCAAGCCCAAAAATCAGCACGCCAGCACACGCATGTGCACTGGAGCTGACAGGGCAATGCCTCATGTGCCTTCAGAAATGGAACACATGGCACACGTTCCATAGGTTCACCATCACAGGTATAGGAGATGATAAATCAATACCCATGGAGTAAAAGCATATCTCCAGTGCCATCTTCTGAACATAATTCAACAAGGAGGGCTGAACCATGGCACCACAGTACTCCAAGGCCCCAATCCCACTAGAATGTGAATGGTATTGGAAACCACTCAGAGTTAAAGAAGAATGAATCCAAATTCACTCCCCACCTCCCATATCTGGTTCCCAGCATAGGTCATTTATCAAGGGAGCCAAAGTAGTCTCAGTACTATAACTTGGATGAAATCCTGACTGGAATACATTCAGAAAATAATGAAAGGAAGAAAATGTAGCTTATAAATTGCTCAATTTTTCCTTGGGAACAGGATTTCTCCAGGCATATTTCTGTGGTCCAAAAGTACTGTAAATCTGAACTGAAAGCTGTCAGCCTCACTTTCCTTAGAGATTCTCTGTGAATCTAGCCCGAGGTTGTTGTTTTTTGCAATGACTTGAAGGACGTGTAACTCTAAACCATAGCTCCAATTTTCACTGAAAATAGTATTTCCCTATATATTTTACTGTGGTCCAAAACTAAGTCCAAACAGAAAGCTGTCATCTTTACTTTTCTCACAGAGCCCAGGCAAATTGAAATTTGAGGTCAGGTGTTGGCCCTGACTTCAAGGAGGCCTAACCCTAGCTCTAATTTTCACTGAGAATTTCCCAATGCATTTTACTGTGGTCCAAAACCAAGTCTGAACTGAAAGCTATCACCCCATGCAGCTTAGAGAAGCTTTGCAAAACTAACATTGAGGTCACTCATTGGTCATGATTTGAAGGGAATCTAACTCTAACCTGTGATGTTGGATCTCGAACCAAAATTTGAGAAAGCCTAACTCTAACCTTACATTGCATTTTTCCTCCAATGGGGTTTTCCCGTGCATATTCCCTTGCAAGTAAACTGAGCCAAAATGGGAAAGTAAAAGTTCCACTACTCTCTGAATCTCATTGGGATGTTGGGTTTGCTCCAGGATTGATATAAATCTCATCCAAATCCCAGGTGGGATTTTCTCTCCAGTGGGTTTTCCCATGCATTTTCTCTTGGAGGTAAGCTAAACAAAAAGCCTCAATGAACCTGACTAAGTTGCTAAATTGACTCCTTGAAGTCAAGGAATTTACTTCCGGTTTCGGAAAACTGGCCCACAGCAAACATTCATTTCCTTAATGACCATAGTGTTTGCTTAACAAGCACTGCATAAATGGTCATAAAATTGAGTCAGTCATGTTGGTGACCTGACTACTGGCCATTAGGGTCTCTACTGATGACCCTAATGGCCAGACTCCATTCCAGTCATAAGTTGAGGCTAGCTGTAAAAGAGCTTTCTTGCTTTCTTTCGGTTCTCTCTCTCTCTCTCTCTCTCCCTTCCTCTCTCTCTTTCTTTCTTTTGTTCTTCATGATAATTTAAATATCCATGGTAGTATATCTTTCTCTTTAGTGTTTGTATGTGTGCATGTATTTGGTTTTTTTTGTTTGTTTATATCCTGCTTTTATAATTATTTTACAAATAACTCAAAGTGGTAAACCTATGCAACACACCTTCTTCCTCTTATTTTCCCAACAATAATAACCCTGGCTGAAAGAAAGTGATTGGCCCAAAGACATCCATCTGGCTTTCATGGTTAAAGTGGGATTTCTACACACTGTCTCCTGCTTTCTAGCTTAGTGCCTTAACCATTAAACCAAATTAGTCATCATGGTAATCACTCTAGGATAGGAACAAGAGAGTAGAATAGGTTTTGGGCTAATGTAATGATCCAACAATAATTTAGACTAAATGTTTACTAAGTTTTGATTTATCATAGGGAATCATTAAATATTACTATTTAATAGCAATATTTAATAGATCTATAATTGTACAATTGCAATCTTCCAATTAAGTCAAACCCAATTGGAGCAATATTAATTAATTATGATAACATGGTGTGTGTTCACTGCTGAGTTTGTCTTGAACGAACAGCATAACATTGAATTAAATTTTTAGCATTCAGAAGATCTTACTTCTGAAAGAAAGAACAGAATCAAAAAGTAAAGATAATATATTATGAAGGAAACTTTCCATGCCATGATTATACTGTAAGCAAGCTTTGGGTAAGCAGATGTTAAGAGTCATGCTGTCTTTCTTAATCTTAAAGCAATTTTTTTCTCCCATTGCTAAATGTAGAGATTAATCAGAAGATCAGAATAAAGGCATATTCCACGGAATTTTCCTAACAAAAGTTTAGCCAGAAAATTGGACTGTTCACTTTTTACAAAGCAACATAATCTATATGATATGATTTTTGGCATGTTGACTCCAAAGATACAGTATAATTTGACAAGCAGAAGTATTTGATGTATAGTTTGTGAAGAAACAGAAGATCTCATTCACCTGACATGTTATGTCTGTATTACACCATATATGTTAACCAAACATGTTGTCAGGCCTGCAATTAGATTCCTTTTAGAATTTTGGCCTGCCACACTTTCTCTTATTTCATTATGCTGTTTCATTAGTATAGTCAATGGGAGGGGGGAATAGACAGGAGTGAGATTGTGGAATGTATTGTTTTCATTCCTTACTAGAAATCAAGGTCATCCTTTGTCTCCGCACCAGTACACCTGACCGGAAGAAGCTGGGTGTGGATGCCAGCGTGGAAGAAGAAGATTGGACCATGTGATGGATTGTCGGTGTGGGGACAAGATCATGAACTTTTAACTGGGTGGAATTCTGATGTCATTTCCAGTATTGGGATTCCATAGCACGATGCCAACATGCCTGTCTTATTAAAGGATAGCTCTGCCTTGGACTCTGATTTAATTCTGAATGATATTTGGAACGCTGACACATATTTTGCTCTGATGGTTCTGTTCTTTGTGATTAGTCTTCTGAGAAATGCTTGTCAAACATTTCCCAAAATGATGGGAGCAAAAATTAAAAGGGGACAATTCCATATCGCACCCCAAAACTCCTACATTCTTTATCTACACCCATAAATGAATCCTTCTGAACCACAATATATCTCATTTATTCCCAGAGTAAGAAATTTCCAGTGTAGCAATTAAACTTGCAAAGAATCCCCCCTCTACTTTAGATGGATCTTCTGGGATGCTTTCTTTAAAGGTAATTGCCATGCAGGGGACAATCACATGGGGATCACAGATAGTAGATAGGGCACACATTTCCCTCTGCAGCTTCACCATTTGCACCACTCCTAAAGAACCCCTTGCTTTCATTTTGCAATTAGATTCGCTAAACAAACAAACTTCTGATGCCAAAAGAATCTGATTGCTATTCGAGGGCCACAGTTAGGATAAAATGCTGCATATCAGGAAGACTCAGTGGCCACATTGAACCTTAGGCTGGAGGTTTCCTGTTCTGATCTAAAAGTATGCTTATGAGATATGTCAAGATTTCCTTCCTGGTTTTAATTTCCCCAACATATAACATCTAAGAACATTAAAGGTCTCAAAAGAGGTCCCAAAAGAGGTAAAATTATAAACAAATAAATAAATTAAAGGATGTTTAGTGCACACACAAAGTACCAGTATCCTATTAATGGCTTAACTTTTTATTTTACTTATGCAATAGTCTGGATTGAGTGAATATAGAATAAAGAATAAGTGTATATATATTTCTGGGGCTCAAATCAGTATACCAGCTGATAATTTATTAATGCCCAGATATTAATAAATATGTTTTTTTTTTATTCTCAACAGGCAGTTCAGATAGATGGAGAAGACTCGGTTCAATCACTCAAGAGTCACCCAATTTATTTTTCTGGGTATTACAAGTAAGCCTGAACTCAAACTCCCTTTATTCATTTTGTTTTTTATTGTGTATATCATTACTGTGGTAGCGAATTTGGGGATTATTTTTATAATCCGATTTGATGCCCAGCTTCACACTCCTATGTATTTCTTCCTTAGTAATCTGGCTTTTGCTGATACCGGTTATTCATCAGCTATTACTCCTAAAATGTTGGTGGATTTTTTAATGGAGAAGAAAATTATTGGAATATTTGGCTGTGCAATTCAAATGTTCTTTTGTGTCTTCTGCGGGAGCAGTGAATGTCTTCTACTGGCTGTGATGGCCTTTGATCGGTATGTGGCCATCTGTAATCCACTGAATTATTCAATCATCATGTCAGAGAAATGGTGTATCTGGCTAGTAGCTGTTTCATATGCTCTAAGCATTTGTTATTCAGTTTTATATATTGTGTGTGTCTTTAGTTTAACCTTTTGTGGACCAAATGTGATCAATCATTTTTATTGTGATATTCCTCCACTGCTAAAACTTTCATGCTCTGATACTCACATTAATCAGATGGTGATATTTGTACAAGTAAGTATAAATAGTATAAGTACTACACTGATCATTCTGATTTCATATGCCTGTATTCTGTCTACTATTCTGAAGATCCGCTCCACTATGAGCAAATCCAAAGCCTTTTCCACCTGTTTTTCTCATGTGATTGTTGTTAGCTTATTTTACGGGACAATCTTTTTTATGTATTTACGGCCCAGTTCTACATATGCACTAGAAGAAGACAAAGTGGCATCTTTGTTTTATACAGTGGTGATTCCCATGTTGAACCCTCTCATCTACAGTCTGAGGAACAAAGATATGAAGGCGGCATTTCAGAAAACTTTGGAAAAATTGCTGTAATTTGAAAGTACATTATTGGGTCAGTAAAAGTGTAAATACTTATTCATTGTATATGCAACTTTAATAGTTTTAAATAGTTTTAATAGTTCTGTATGGGCTGAGTACATAGCCAGGAGACTGAATGAATTTCAACCCAGGTAATACGATAACTATTTACAGTAAACCTGCAAGGATAATTTTTCTTTCAAATTCTAGTTTTCTATGGATATATATTTATTTTCACAGACGAGAATAGAATAAAAGAATAAAAGCACAAGTAAGAAGAAAGAGAAAGAAAAGAAAGAATGTAATAAAGAAAAAGAAATAGGTAAAGAAGTGACTTTCAACCTTCATTACAAGTAAAGACAAATTTTGTGACTCTCTCCACCCATTAAGATTATACATAATGCCACAAAATGACATAATGTGATCTGGCCAATAATACATATCAAAGCTAAATGTTTGAATGGCTATTTAGGTTTTCTTCTCTAAACATTTATTTAAGTATCTGAGTGAGCAATTGGAGAATAACATCTTTTATTGCCTTCAAAGTCTTATGCATACATTTTTAACTAATATAATTTCAGGATATAACATTAGGGGAGAAACTATTTTTTACTCTGTACAAATATTATGCAAGTAAACAAATTTGTTTAATTTGTTGAAGCAAAATATCAATTGGCTTTCTGGGGGATGCAGGTTTTAATCCCCAAGGAATAGGTGTAAACCAGTTTGCCCATAATTTCCTTTACATTGTGTAGTCATGGGAATTGTTACTAAGGTCTGGTATGCATACTCAGTGTTCCCATTATCCATCGTACACTTAAAATGAATATATAGACCATGGCATTTGAATGAACTAGGAGCC
Organism: Thamnophis sirtalis; assembly: GCF_051295495.1. Lineage (NCBI taxonomy): Eukaryota > Metazoa > Chordata > Lepidosauria > Squamata > Natricidae > Thamnophis > Thamnophis sirtalis. The sequence goes on along the minus strand of NW_028261381.1, from coordinate 64,875,047 downwards.
ATAAATGGATTTCTTATCAATGGATTCTGCAACATTCTTAAAAAAATTAAGCCATCATTTTTAACTCAATACTGCTACCATCTCCTGCCTGTTAAAATTTAGAATTCTCATTTAATGTTCTCTAATTCACATTTTGCCTTCCTCGATAATAGGGAGTAAGAGTGGAAATCCAAAATACCACTTTTATATTACCTGACCCTTTTTTTGGGGGGGGGGGATTGTCAATAAAAACCATACTTAATGTGACCCAAACATATTCAAACTTAATATACATTTCTGAACATACATAACTTTTTGAATAGAATGTCCCTAAATTTAAATTCGAAAGTTTTCTGCATATCTTTGCACTGCTTTGGGGTGGGTTTTTTTTTTTTTTACATGTCCACTGTCTGTGCCATAGCATTTCCAACATTTATTGATTTGCTTATCTTAGATATCATGGGTGGAATTGTATACCATTTATAGAACATTTTGTAGCAAGTTATATCTTGGTGTAAACTTTAAAGATTTAGTCCATAGTTCTTTCCAATGCAACATTGAAACTGATTCTTTAAAATTCTGAATTCATTTTATTATAGTTTTTTTTAATTTGTTCTGCCTCTGTATCATATCTTTTTTCTATCTTTTTTATTGAAGAGTTTGAAAAAGAAAATTAAAAAATTATGCAAACTAATAAAAATTAGCAAAAAGAAAAAGAAGAAATCAAAGAGCAAGGTAAAAGTGCAAGAAAAAAAAAGAAATAGAAAAATAAAACAAAACCAAAAAGGGGCTTGCGGTTTTCTTTACAATAGCTATAAATACAGATATAAATTTTCCTTATTCTGTGGTTACAACTTAATTCTCTTCTTTCTATAATCTATCCTGTTTAATCATTAAAGTCATAAATCATTTTTCTCTCTTTTATGCTAAAAGTCCTTAAGTTTCTAAACATCAATAAACATATTGTCTTTTGTTTGATCAAAGAAATCAATTTAGCCATCTCAGCAAGTTCTGTCATCTTCACCAACCATTCCTCCATTGTGGATATTGATAAATCTTTCCATTGTTGTGTATCCAATAATCTCACTGCAGTTATCATTTATAATGTAATCATTCCATTACTTTTCTTCCAACTGTATATATATCCATCAATCCCAAAAAGAAAAGCTTCTGGCCTTAGTTGTACATTAATCTTTAAAATCCTCTGAATCAGTGTAAATGAATATCGGACATGATAAAATGTCATTTCCTGTTGTTCACATGTCCACAAAATTTTGAAGTTTCTTTATGTATTCTGGAGATGTCATGTCTCTGTATCATATGTAATAAAAAAGATACACACACACCCTTAGTTTTGTGGAAGTCTTTCAAGTTCTGTCTTTTTTCTTAATATAAGTCCTTTATTCTTGAGAACTGATTTTGTGCTCTACATGGGGCTGTTCTCTACATTGAGAACTGATTTTGTGCTCTACATGGGGCTGCCCTTGAAGAGCATTCGGCGACTTCAGCTAGTCCAGAATGCGGCCGCGCGAGCGATCGTGGGTGCACCTCGCTTCACCCACGTAACACCTATCCTCCGCGAGCTGCACTGGCTGCCTGTTGATCTCCGGGTGCGCTTCAAGGTGCTACTTATCACCTACAAAGCCCTTCATGGTAGTGGACCTGGGTACTTGAGAGACCGCCTACTGCCAATTACCTCCACTAGACCGATACGATCGCATCGATTAGGCCTCCTCCGAATTCCATCATCCAGCCAGTGCAGACTGGCAACTACCCGGAGGAGAGCCTTCTCGGTGGCTGCTCCGACCCTCTGGAATGAACTCCCTGTGGAGATTCGGACCCTCACCACCCTCCAGTCCTTCCGCGCCGCCTTAAAGATCTGGCTGTCCCGGCTGGCCTGGGGTTAAGATTCTAACCCCACCCGAATTGTGTGACTGTTGTGTTTTCTTTTTAATATGTTGTATTGTCTTCATGTTGGAAAATTGTTGTCTCTCCCCCCCCTTTTTGAACTGTGAGCCGCCCTGAGTCCCCCCAGGGAAAAGGGCAGCATACAAATAAAGGGAAACTAAACTAAACTAAACTAAATTTTATCCTTCCAGTATTTGTAATTTTATATCCATAGTATTCTCCAAAACTATGCATGGTTTTCAATTTTTTTATTTTGTTACCCTGTTACAGCAGCTGATCTGTCACTGATATCTCTTTGTTTTATTCATTGTTTTACTCATTGTTTCAAACAGCTTCCTTACACTCTCTTCTCTTAGCTTTGTTTTCCATTTATTTTATTAGAAAAAAAACTACCTGGGAATATTTTTTCATTCAGGACCTGTGCTCCTTCTCTCTACCAATATTTTACATTCAGTCTAATTTCCTGTGTCCACAGGTGGGCTCATAGATATTGATTGACTTCACATCATGTTTTGCGTCATCTGAAGCTAGCCTTAGACATTAGTTCAAAGCTTAACACATTTTAATGTGGTAAATCCAATAACAACACTGTGTACCAAAAATATCTCCACGTATTGGTATAAATAGAATATTTATAAAACTATAATGATAGTCAACTTTATTCGTGGAACTCAGTGGATATGTGGAAAAAATCATCTTCTCTAATTTAAAGCAGCTACTGTATATTTAAAGCAAAGCTTCTTAATACGGTTGATAAATATACCCTTAATGCATTATGTAAGAAGTCAGCAAAGCTTTGCAGTTTGGGTTGTTTAAGCAAACAAAGGAGGGCTTTGGAGGATAGCAAGGCAATAGATCCTGAGTGTCTGACTGACACAGAAGAAATGCTATATGGTTGTTAAAAAGGAAGTCCCAGAGGCCCCAGAACATGAATAAATACTCTGTGGGTATCTCCTCAGATAATCACAGAGACGCAATGCTTCATGTTACAAGTAAGTAAATTAGTAATGAATTCGAGGTCTGGCATTTCAGAGGCTAGGCTCAGGAAGACAAACATGATAATAAACATGTTTGCCTTAAGACCAACCATGTGCCTACTTTACGGAAGGAGTGTTGAGGTGGTGGGAAAATGATTTCCCATGTTATAAATAAGATAGGAATGCTGAGCAATGGCCAGAACTGAGAACACAGAGCAGGAATGAAAGCTAAAATATTAAGAATGTTTCTGAGAAGAAGGGTCTAGGAAGCTATTCAAAGGGGACAAAAGGATTTTTTAGTTGGGGAGAAAAGGGTCACAGTACTGCAAGGTTAATAAAATATGAATGGGTAGAAAAATATGGCATCTAGTAATATATGATTTAAAAAAAATACCCAGGAAGAGAGAGAAGAGAATATTGCTTGCATGGCTATTTGTTTGTTTGTTTGTTTGTTTGTTTGTTTGTTTGTTTTACAAAGGACACAACTAAAAGGAAAAACCATCAGGAGAATTGCTGTCAGTAAAGTTGTAGGTAGTTTAGAACCGTTAGGGGTTTTTAGTTATCATATTTTGTTTCATTTTCGTCTTTTACATATAATTTTAAGATTTTATTTTTAAAAACTAAAAAGTAACAAAACCTTGTTTTAACTGAGAAAAATGGGATGGTGATATGATCTTGTCTGTTTGGTCTAGGAGGTAAACATTTCATTTCACTGTATTGTTTCATATTTCAAACAGGAACTCTTGCTGGGGAAATATCCTGGCAGAATCTTACTAGCATAAAAGAATTCATTTTTCTTGGCTTGACAAACCAAACAGAGCTACAATTGCCTCTCTTTGTTCTCTTCCTAAATGTGTACGCTGTCACCTTGGTGGAGAATCTGGGAATGATTTTACTAATCAGATCTGATTCCCAGCTTCAAATCCCCATGTACTTTTTTCTTAGTCATTTAGCTTTCGTGGATATCTGTTATTCTTCAACCATCACTCCCAAAATGTTGGTGGATCTTTTAGCAGAGAGAAAAACCATTAAATTTTCAGCCTGTGCAGCTCAGATGTTTTTATTTGTCGTCTTTGGAATTACAGAATGCCTTCTGCTGGCTGTAATGGCCTATGACCGTTATGTGGCTATTTGTAAGCCTTTTCATTACTCAGTCATTATGTCCAGGAAAACGTGTGCTTGGCTTGTAGCTGGTTCTTATGCAGTTGGCTTATTTCATTCATTTACACACACCATATTCACATTTACTTTATCTTTTTGTAGCTCAAATAAAGTCAACAATTATTTCTGTGATATTCCTCCACTGCTTAAGCTTTCTTGTTCAGACACCCATTTTTATGAGATGGTTATATTTGCTCTGGTTAGTATCAACTGTGTAACCACCACAATGACCATTTTCATCTCTTACTCCTGCATCCTGATTGCTGTCTTAAGGATAAGCTCCACAGAGAGTAGACGTAAAGCTTTTTCCACCTGTAGTTCCCACATGACTGTGGTGGCCATCTTCTATGGGACAATTTTCTTCATGTATCTACGACCAACCTCTACTTATACTCTGGATCAAGACAAGGTGGCCTCTTTGTTCTACACAGTGATGATCCCTATGCTGAATCCCATGATCTATGCCTTGAGGAATCAAGAGGTGAAATATGCCCTTCAGAGAATGGCGAGGAAGTCCATTTTTGCAAAATGGAAGAGAAGAACAATAGAGACACTTTAACTCTGCCCACACCTGGATTACAATCATATTAGAGCTATTTGCAATTGATCAATATTTCAGATTGTGATTCTTGGTGTGACATTTTTGACCAGTTATTGATCTTCAGATGTTATTGAAAATACTCACATTGATGTGCAAGTCATGTCGGATAACTTATTTGATATTCTACAATCTTGAATAGGATCAGTCCCTGGTAGAATATTAAGGTTCCAATTCCACAGAGGCTGAAGCTGTGGTCTCCAGAGCATGTAAAGTTCATATTAGTGACATTTGGGAAAGTAGAACTAGTCTCTCTAGTCCTTCTCAAAAGTATGATTAAGTACAGCAACAACAGTTAATGTTTGTAGCAATCTCTTTTTGTATATATAAAGGACAATCACAAAGTCTGATGCATTTTTTAAAAAAAGATTTACATCGTGCCAGAATAGCATTTTATAGAACACCTCTTTTATATCATTGATAGAGAAACAACTATAGATGATTATGAAGTGCAGATTCTAGCATGCCTCTGATATTCCTTTGTCTTCAGGTTTTCATAGTTTAACATTACCAGATAAGGTGGTATATGTTTTCTCCAAACTCTGTCCTAAATTTATATGCTGCCTTTCCTCCACGGCTCAAGTAGCGTACACAGCATATCCCCTTCCATTTTTTCTATATAATAACAATGTTATAAGTACATTGGAGAGAGGGAGGGAGGGAGGGAGGGAGGGAGAGAGAGAGAGAGAGAGAGAGAGAGAGTGAGAGAGGAGGGACGGTGGGAGAGAGAGAATATGATTCATCCAAAGTTATTCAGTAGTCTTCCATGGATGAGGGTAGACTTGAATCTCGACCTCCACAGATCTATTATACCACACTGGTTTATGTAACTTATAGAAATGAAATATTCAGTCTTACCTGTTTCTATACTACAATGGCATTGCTCAGAATGAAACACAGTAACATGCTAGTTCCATGTCAAAATGGGGGACATTGTGCTGGTATTGTAGTCCAGAGTTTTTCGTAATATTAAAAGAGATAATGTAGTGCTGATAATTTGCATGTCAGGTTATAAGGATTTATTTGAAACAAAGAAATTGGTACTTTTATGATAGGTCAATAAAACATTTATTTGTTTGTTTCCTTGTTTTATTCACTTAAATGCTTTTGCACCAGTTCAGTGAAATGATTGTAAATGCTTTACAAAACATATACAATAAAATTATACAACACATAAACAAACTCTCAATTAAAGCACAATCCAATAATTGTTTTTATATTTTGACAATAATCAAGCACTTTTTAGTTACTTCATAAAATGTTTAGATCCGGGGGGCGGAGCCTGTTGCCGAGGAGAGCTCAACCGAGCTCCTCTCAGAGATCTGGTCTGTATATCTAAATAAGATCATAGATATCACCCCTTTTTGGCTAAGAAAGGGGCAGGAAGTAGCTCTGTGTGCTAGGGTCTATTCGTAATTCACAGCCTTTCTCCTTTTTTTTGGCTGTGGATAGAGATTAGATCCAGCGTGAGTGGAGCTTTTATCTCCAGCCAGTTCTTCTCAGCTGCCTTTTTTTGCAGCCCCAGACAGGCGAGCCCCCCCCCCAGGACAAAGCAAAGTTGTTTGAAGCTAGGATTAATACGGGCGGGTCCCACTCCTGTGAGATTTATGCTTTTATTACTATCGTAAATACCAGCACCATTCGTCTTAGAGGCTTCTTTGTTTAAATGGACTTCAAAATGGCGATTTCTCTCCGTTGGTGACTGATAGGGGATGTACGTAGCTGGTTTTACCTTCCTGCAGACCGCTCCTTAACAAAATAAATTTTTTTTTGTTTTTTTTGGAAACAGAGGGGAGCGAAAGCACTGTTTATTTGTTGATTTATAATGGCACCCAGGTCAAAATCGAAGCGTCTCTCTACAAATGTGCCTAAAGAATCTGTGAAGGAATTTAAAGAATTTATACTGGAATCGCAGCCCTTGTCTCCTACGCCCTCTACTGGAGAATTCTTAACACAGGAATTTTTTTTTCAAATCTTTAATGATTTTAAACAAGAAATTAAGGAATTTGTATACGAGCTATATGGTGATTTAAAGTCTAAAATTGACCAAATGAAGGCGAATACATTTGCAGCCGTGTCTGCCCTGTCAGATTATACCGCCGAAATAGAGAATAAATTGGAAAGTTTGGAGGAGGCTAATTCTAATTTGACTACTAATATTCAAATTTTACAACAAAAAATTAGAGACACTCAGGAACAGCTCGTTATGATAAACTTTAATAAGAAGGCATTCGCAATAAGAGTCAGAGGATTCCGCGAAAAGGAGCGAGAGAATTTGAAACAGACCTTTGTTGAAGCCCTCAGCCATGCGGTGGGAAGCCCGGGACTTAACCTTGATTGGCAGATTCAGAAAATCTATCGCCAGAATTCGTTGGTAGCGGAACAGCGACAGCTCCCAAGGGACATAATTATATATTTCTCCACAAAAGAATCCAGAAACGCGATCGTGCAAAATTTTTATAATAATAGTTTGAGAATTGATGGCCAGAACTTGATTGTCTTCAAAGAAATACCTTTCCAGATGTTAAAGGCAAGAAAGGACTATACCTTCTTAACTAAAGAGCTTAGAAATCAACAGAGGCCCCAGCCGGCATTACGGTCACATTTGAGAATCAAAAACTTCGTCTTAATTCTGCTTCGGAGGCTCAAGATTTCTATTACAAGACTTTGAAGGCGGGACTTCCTGACTCACTTGGAAAAGAGGAGAGACAAGCCGAAGGAGAAGGCAAGCAACCGGAGAAGCAGAAAAGCGGAGTTTGAGGATTTAGACACTCTAAAATATTCACCAAAGTTGTGGATTGAATGGGGGTTTGCGACCTCTCTCCGGCAGAAAAAGGGGAACTTATTGGTGGGGTGATACTGAATGTATATATGTAAAATGCATGCAGAATGATTTATGCTGTTTAAATCTTGTTAGAAGGGAAAGTTTGAAGAGATTATTTTAAAATAGAAGGTAAACTGATTTTTGTTGAAACTAATTATTTTGAGCTAGATTTTAAACTAATGCTTGCATAAATTTGATAGTGACAAATATTAGAGAAGCAAGGGATGAGGGTAAAATGCATGCGGAATGATTTACGTATATTGGTGGGGTGATACTGAATGTATACATGTAAAATGAATGCAGAATGATTTATGTTGTTTAAATTCTGTTAGAAGGGAAAGCTGGATGAGATAATTCTAAAACGGAAGGTAAACTGATTTTTGCTGAAAGTATTATTTGAATATGCGGAATGATCTATGCTATCTAATTTTTATTAGAAGGGAAAGCTTGGTGAAATTATTTTACAAATTTGGATAAATGTTTATCTGAATACAAGGTTAAGGAAGAGGAACGGGAGAGTCTACAGGAGGTCGGGGTAAATAACAAAGAAGCAAGAGACGAGAATAAAATATAGATAGAATGATTTACACTATTTAAGCATAGATAAAGATGGGGCGCTGAGCTTAACACAAAGAGTTTCTTTTTTTTTCTTTTTTTCTTTGTTCTTTTCTTCTTTTTTTTGGTTTTTTTTTTTCCTTTAATATATTATTTTTATTTTTAATCCATATGAATATAAGATACTTTAGATAGAAGGCAGTGCCAGGTGTGGGCCCTGGGAAGTCGGGAGGAGTAGGGATGGGGATTTTTTGGGGGTGGGTGGGTGGGTGTTAACATAGTCTCAATAAGAACAAGAATGCACTTATATACGGTTGTTCTTTTTTTTCTCCTTTTTTTTTTTACTCTTTTCTTTCTTTAAAAAATTTTTTCCCCTTGGTTTATTTTACTTTTTATCAGATTATAATAAACAACACTTGAATAAAGGAATACACCAAGGAGGGAGGTAGAGGGAAAGAGGAGGGAGGAGTAAGGAAGGAGTAAGGGGAATGCAAGGAGGGTGTGTTGGGAGTAAGGGGAGAAGGAAGGTCTGAGGGGAAAGGGAAGTAGGAGGGGAGTGTTAGAGGGAGGAAAGGAAAGTTGGAGGGGGTAGATGGGGTGTATGGAGGATGGAAGCGTCAGGTGGGGTTGTGAATGATGAGTTGTGTTTTCTTTTTATTTGTTTTTTTTTTCTTATAGCAAATGCTCTGTATATAAGTGATTGTAAAATGGAATGTGAAAATGAATAAAATATATTTAAAAAAAATGTTTGAAATCTTGGCCTGCAAGAAAGTAGCTTACTTAAGGTCACAGAAGAGTCTAGGAAACACACAATAAGCAGAGTTAATAATAGAGTTCCCTATATATCTAGAGAAGGATCAAAACCAATGAACTCTCATATCGACACATTTATGTCAAGGGATTTTATTAAATCTGCCCTCCAAAACAACATAAAGAGTAATCTTAAATACACTATTATGAATCTGCAAACTGAGTATATATATATATATATATTTCCAAGATATATATATATATATATATATATATATATATATATATATATATATATATATATATATATATATATATATATATATATATATATATATATATATATATATATATATATATATATATATATATATATATATATATATATATATATATATATATATATATATATATATATATATCTTGGAAATATAAAACATTTTGAACTGATTTCTAATTATTGTGTACTGGATGGAAAGTCATTCCTAAAACAATTTGCTTGAGAACTAAGTTTGCCCATTTATATTCGGAAGAAATGATGATGCAGTAGAAATTCTGTATGGAATTTGTCTTTCACCCATGGTCTTCTTCCAACTGGGTTGAAATTTGTCAGCTAAGAAAAGGAGAACCAGGCCCTTTCGGCAAACATAAATTTCAATGAAAAATTAGGGAAAACAATCACATCCATGTCAGACTATGGCCATTAATTACAGAAATTCTATCCAATAGTGATAGGTGCAATTTGTCCCATCTTTGTAAGTCCTGTTTAATATTCCTTCAAAGAGGGTAAAAGTCCTTATACTTTTCTAGACTTTTTCCATCATAAAATCTAATTTACTTCAATGTTTCCAGTAAGCAGATGGGATTCCAAATTAATATTGAAATAAGATTAATAAGAGGGATTTCTCATATATGTATAAACCAATATCATTAATATATAAAAACCTTATGTTTAGGGCCCTGTTATAATTATTATTCTAAAATATCCAATTATGCAGGGAAGTCAAATAAAAAAGAAAAACTATTTTCTAAAATGAAATTAAAAGAAAACAGATAAAAAAGATAACACAGGTGCATTTTGACATACATTTATGAAGCAGACCGACCATGCACCTCTGATTTAGGAGATGCATAAATCCCAGTAGTCCAAAATTTATGACTTTATGAAAACTATGCTGCCTCTTGGAGGTAAGGTAAGAAAGAAATCATGTAAATAAATAAGTGTCCCATTTTCATTCTGCTGAGATACAAACTTTGTAGGGGACCTCAGAATGGTTTAAATATTCAGTAGGGAATAAATTAAATTCCTTTTAACTTCTCCAAGAACAGCCAAGCTAAGTTGCTTCAGAGACTTACGCAAGGACATATCATACAAATTCAGATCAGCAGGCATTTTCTATTTATGCTAAGTACTGCAAAAAAGCAGGGATTGAAAATTAGAAACCAGCTGTGAAGTTAGAATAGTTGGACAGAAGTGTTAGGGACCACATGTGGTCAGGCAGGTTAATGAAGAAAATAAAGCAGTCCTTGATATTAAATAATATAATTAATCATGGGATTGATTATTAAAAATGCATGTATTGCTTGCATTAGATTCTGCAAATAAAATAGACAAACTTATGATTTTACTACTTAATCAACAAAGCATTATCCAGCTGGAAAAAAGGCTGCTGCCTAGAAAACCATGAATACAATTTAGTTTTTAAAGCATAAGAGAATTGAGCGTCTCTTCCTTCTTACTCCAACTGTGAATTATATTAAATTTCTACAAAGACTGTTTCCAAGGTAAGTAAATATTTGCTTTATACCACATTAGTTTTGGTCATTTTAGTTTTTAGATGAAAGAAATGACTTAAAGGGATATCTATATGGAGATTCTCAGTCATCCAGGTCATAGTTATCCCAAAGGTGCTTTTTTAAGAGGCAACTGGACTTCATTGTTTTTCAAAAGAAGAAAGTCCAGTTGCTTCTTCAAAAAGCACCTTTGGAGCTTAAAGGGATAAAACAACTTTAAATAACTATTATGCAGAGAGTCTAAAAACGGCAACCTGTTTTACCAGCGTATGATATTGGGGCTTAAGATGACTATGGGTTAGTTAGACTATCTACATTGATTTTTCCCAGAACTACTTGGTTTAAGATATCCATTTTCTCCCCATTCCAATTGCCAGACAGCTATTCTTCCATTTTGCCCTTGTTTTTAATTCCGTTTTCAATCCAACATATGTTTGAGTAGTTGCCAAGCATGGAGATGGAACAAGAAAAGTTCTGAATTTTATACAAAATCTTGTTTTTCTTTTTCTTCTTATTCAGTTCTAAAAACAAAAGCTGGATCCAGGTCACCTGCAGCGCAATAGGGTAACTAATTTAAAAAAAAAAAAAAGTATTTGAAAATGGTAGGGGGGAAAATGCAGAAACCTAACATAGATATTTTGCATGTAGCTGGATTTCTGGTCCCAGAAAATGTGCATTAGGCAAACAAAAGATGTGATCCGATTGCAGTTTACCTGCAACAGATTTTATTTTGTGCAAAATCTGCCATTATTTTAAACTGAGAAAATTGTAATTGTTCAATGAGAGCATGTTTTTATTTAATGGTAATTTTTGCTTACATTTTAGAAATTTAAAGAAATTCTAGTAAATTGAAAACGTTGTGTGTGTGTGTGTGTGTGTTTGTAATTCTGTTAATTTGATGACCATGTGTTAACCTAAAATTGTCTTCATTTTATTTCTCTTTCCAGAACTATAGATAGTGTTGTGTTAATGTTAGGGTTGGTTTTGAATTAAATTTCAGGATGATTACAGTATCATACACTTAAGGGATAGCATCATGCCAAGTCCAGGATACTTGTTAAGTGTTAACCAATAATCATGTATATTTATTCAATCATATAATATAAATTTGCTTCAGTAGCATTCAATTCTGAGCTACATCGGGTTGTAGATTAAATACAATTGTTAAATTCTTAAGCCAGTTATTTCAAAGTTATTTATTGGTTTTGCTGCCTGCAGTCCATAAACTTACATAATTATTTATTTGGAACCCAGATTTATTGCCGAAAGATTTCTACAACCTTATTTAATTATTTTTACTCACTAATGGCAATAAACTCTGTACATTCATTTGTGTTGTACAAAAAAATAATGTTTTTCCTTATGTATATATTTTTTTGCAGATATGGGGGGAAAAAATCTGGACATGATGTTGGAAGAAAACACTACCACAGCTGTCAAGGACTTCATATTTGTAGGATTAACAAGCAGTCCTAAAATGCAGATCATCCTATTTTTAATATTCTTTCTCATTTATGTAATCACTTTGATTGAAAATGTAGGAATGGTTGCTTTAATAAGGACCAGTGCCTGTCTCCATACCCCTATGTATTTTTTTCTCAGCAGCTTATCCATTCTGGATGCATGCTTCTCTTCTGTGTTTGCTCCAAAGATGTTAGCAAACTTTTTGGCAGATAAAAACTCAATTTCCTATACTGGATGTGCAATACAGATGTACTTTTTTATAGGTTTAGGGAGTGCAGAGTGCTTTCTCCTTGCTGCAATGGCTTATGACCGATATGTAGCTATCTGCAAACCCTTGTTGTATCCTGTCCTCATGTCTCCCAAGGCCTGTATTCTTCTGGTGGCAGGTTCCTATGTTCTTGGTCTTTTACATTCTCTAATACATACTGTTTTTACTTTCCAACTCTCATTTTGTGGTTCAGTTATCAATCATTTTTTCTGTGACATCACTGCACTTTTATCACTTTCCTGTTCTGATACTTACATCAATGAACTTCTGATTTTTTATGTGGCTGGACTTGTGGAAATAATCACCATTCTGAGTGTAGCAATTTCTTATATATACATTCTCACCAACATTGTAATAGGAATTCACTCTGCAGCAGGCAGGCTGAAAGCTTTCTCCACCTGCACTTCACACCTCACCGTAGTCACCATCTTCCATGGGGCAATCCTTATTTTACACTTCCAACCAAAATCTAGCAACAGATCATCCCATCAAGATATGAGTGACAAAATTCTTGCTATTTTCTACACAATTGTTATCCCCTTACTGAACCCCTTGATTTATAGCCTGAGAAACAAAGAGGTTAAGGATGTCTTAAGAAGTTCTTGGAGAAGAGCCTGGGTCAAAATAATTAAATATGTTTTGTTTTAAAAAAGCAAGAGTTTTCCTAATTTAGAGGGGCCATGGTATTGTAATTAATCTGTAAATAATTTTTCTGAAATATAAAAGTGGAATGTTCTTTGTTATAAATGATCTAATATGCTTCACTGTATTCTCAACTATTCTTCTTTTCATGTACTTGATGACAAAGAGTTAGGGTCTTCCATGAAGACTTCTTTTCTGTCTAGGCACAAAGCCAAGAAACCATAGGAACAGTGGTGGGATTCCATACCGGTTCACAAATGTGAACACACACGCCTGTCTGCGCATGTGTAGTGCTTGCACATTACATCAGGGTGGGTGGGTGGAGCCTCCAGCAGCAGCCGCTACCAGTTCACCCGAACCAGAGAGAACTGGCTGAATACCACCCTGCATAGCAATAGCAATAGCAGTTAGACTTATATTCCACTTCATAGGGCTTTCAGCCCTCTCTAAGCGGTTTACAGAGTCAGCATATTGCCCCCACAGTCTGGGTCCTCATTTCACCCACCTCGGAAGGATGGAAGGCTGAGTCAACCTTGAACCGGTGAGATTTGAACCACCGAATTGCAGCTGGCAAGTGGCTGCAGTACTGCACTCTAACCACTGCACCACCTCGGCTCAACTTGGGATCATGTTTAGCAACAGCAACACCACTTAGACTTACAGGGCGGGGCATAACCTTTTCCTAGGGGGTCACAGCAACACTTGTAATAACAACACAAATAATTCATACACCATTCGAAAGCCCATCAAAAACTGAGTTTATTGACACGATTTAATAGTCAGTATGACCACCATTAGCCCTTCGAACAGCATTCAAACGAGGTGGATAAGAACACAACAAATCTTCAAACAGTTCCGTTCGATTTTCCAGATTTTTCAACACAGTTTCCAAATTCATTCTCAAAGTTTCAACCGAAACAAATTTAACATTTAATAGCTCATTCAATTCAGTTTTTTATGGGCTTTAAAATGAGGTGTCGCGGAAGTTGTAAACTGCTGTCGATCTTGCTGTGACCCCCTAGGAAAAGGTTATGCCCCGCCCTGGAAAATCTGGAAAATCGAACGGAACTGTTTGAAGATTTGTTGTGTTCTTATCCACCTCGTTTGAATGCTGTTCGAAGGGCTAATGGTGGTCATACTGACTATTAAATTGTGTCAATAAACTCAGTTTTTGATGGGCTTTCGAATGGTGTATGAATTATTTGTGTTGTTATTACAAGTGTTGCTGTGACCCCCTAGGAAAAGGTTATGCCCCGCCCTGTATATACCACTACATAGTACTTTACAGCACTCTCTGAAGGGTTTATAAATGTCAGCATATTTCCCCCAATAATTTTGGTCCTCATTTTACCAACCTTAGAAGGATAGAAGGCTGAGTCAATCTTGAGCCAGTCAGGATCAAACTATTGGCTGTGGGCAAAGTCAACCTGCAATATTGCATTCTAATCACTGTGCAAGTGTTTTAGAGTTAATTGTCTGATTGATAATACAAAATAAAAATGATTTTTATGGATTCGGTTTTTTGATATTTTTAGTCCTATATAAGTTGTCCAAGTAAGTCATTTGATGAGGAGGAAGCCTTAAAAAAATCAAATGAATAAATTAGTCTGTGCACATCTTCATCCTGAGCTTTGAAGTCAGTTGGTGGATCCTCTAGCATTGTCCATGCATTTCCATTCCAACGTGATGCATGTGCTACTTGTAGATTTCTTACGAATAAATTTTAGAAAGGGGGAAATTAAAATATATTTTCCTCCTGGGTTTTAAAGCCTCCTAATTCCAAATGGGGTGATAGAGATATCCTTGTTGGTGTTCTGTGGTGTCAGAACTTGGTTGTTTTGTCATGATGGGGCTGGATAAACCATGAAGCATGTAAATGGAAGAGAAATGTGGGCTTGTTTCTCATTTACCATCCAATGAATAAGCAGAAAATCTGATCTAGTTTCCTGATTACCTTCTCCTTACTGCCCAAATTGTAACTCTTTGGGTTTGCATAACCGTAATACTAAGTTCAGTCATCAAGCCACAATTTCTGAATGAAGAGATATGCCAGGATGTCCTCTACTGAGTTGGATTTGCAGTATAGCCTCTGTACTTGAGAAACTGAACACAACCTCTTCTTGCTTCCTTACACTCTGGATGTACCGTCTTTCTAGGTCCACGAAACAGTCTTGCTGAGTTAACTTTCAGAAACTAGCCCACTTTTCCCTATCACATGGATCCAGAATCATAGGATAACCCTATTTACTTGCTTGGGTGCTTGTTGGAGAATCTCTCTTAACATTGACTTAGAGGAGTAGAACTGTGTACTCAAGCAGTTCCCTGCTGTCAGGAAAGTATTTTTCTCAATCCTTTTCTGTAAGGTAGGTTAGACTGAAAAATTCAGACTGCTCTTCTCACAGTTGTTAAGTGACTCACTGCAGTTGTTAAGTTAGTAATACAGTTGGTAAGTGAATCTGGCTTTCTTATTAACTTTGCTTGTCAGCAGGCTGTAAAAGCTTATTACATGACCCTGGTACACCGCAACCATCATAAATGTGATTTGGTTGTGAAAGTCTGAATTTTGATCCTGTGACTATGGAGATGCTGCACTGATTATAAGTGTGAAAAATGGTCATATCATGAATGACTTATAATGAATTATTGCAAATCGAGGACTACCTGTATTGTGTGTGTGTATGAAACACACACATGGATAAATGTTTAATATATGTGTATATACAATACAATACAATACAATAGCAGAGTTGGATGGGACCTTGGAGGTCTTCTAGTCCAACCCCCTGCCTAGGCAGGAAACCCCATAGTTTGACTCCCTCTTCTTTGTGGAAACCCCTGAGATATTGGAACACTGCTATCATGTCTCCCCCAGTCCTTCTTTCTATTAAACTAGACATACCCAGTTCCTGCAACCGTTCTTCATATGTTTTAGTCTCCAGTCCCCTAATCATCTTTGTTGCTCTTCTCTGCACTCTTTCTAGAGTTTCCACATCTTTTCTACATCGTGGTGACCAAAACTGAATGCAGTATTCCAAGTGTGGCCTTACCAAGGAATTATAAAGTGGTATTAACACTTCACGTGATCTTGATTCTATTCCTCTGTTTATGCAGCCTAGAACTGTGTTGGCTTTTTTGGCAGCTGCTGCACACTGCTGGCTCATATTTAAATGGTTGTCCACTAGGACTCCAAGATCCCTTTCACAGTTACTACTGTTGAGCAAGGTACCACCTATACTGTACCTGTGCATTTCATTTTTGTTGCCTAAATATAGAACCTCACTCTTTTCACCATTGAATTTTATTTTGTTAGATAGCGCCCAATGTTCAAGTTTGTCAAGATCCTTCTGTATCTTTAGCCTATCTCCTGGAGTGTTAGATATTCATGCCCGCTTGAATATTTGATGAGTTCCCCATTTATTCCCTCATCCAAATCATTGATGAAGATGTTGAAGAGTACTGGGCCCAAAACAGAGCCTTGGGGTACTCCACTGCATACTTCCCTCTATGAAGATGCAGTTACATTGAGGACTACACGTTGAGTGCGGTTGGTCAGCCAGTTACGAATCCATCTGGTGGTGATGCTGTCTAACCCACATTCTTCTACTTTATCTGGTAGTAGGTTATGGTCTACCTTATCAAATGCCTTACTGAAGTCCAAGTAAACTATATCGACGGAATTCCTCTGGTCCACTAATTTTGACACATTATCAAAGAATGCAATAAGATTAGTCTGGCATGATCTGTTTTTGACAAACCCATGTTGGCTTTTGGCTATTACTTTGTTTGCTTCTAGGTGTTCACTAATTCGTTGCTTAATTATCTTTTCCAGAATCTTTCCTGGTATTGAGGTTAAGCTGATAGGTCTGTAGTTTCCTGGATCTATTTTTTCCCTTTTTTTGAAGATGGGAACCACATCAGCTCTTTTCCAGTCCTCTGGTAATTCCCCGGTGCTCCAGGATCTCTGAAAGATATAGTTCAGTGGTTCTGAGATCTTGTCTGCCAGTTCCTCCAGAACCCTGGGGTGTAATCCATCCGGTCCTGGTGATTTGAACTTGTCTAGGGTAAACAGGTGCTCACTTATCATTTTCTTCCCTATTTCAACTTGTGTTCCTAATCTGATTTTTATGGTGCTGTTTTTGATAGGTTGGACTGTTTTATCCCTTTGTGTAAAGACAGATGCAAAACATGAGTTAAATAGTTCTGCTTTCTCCCTGTTGCTTGTCACCTTCTTGCCACTTTCTCCCAGCAATGGACCAATTGTTTCCTTAACCTTTTTCTTGTTTTTAACATGTTGGAAGAAGCTTTTTTGTTATTTTTTACTTTTGTGGCAAGCTTTTCTTCATTGTGAGCCTTAGCTTTCCTCACTTCATCTTTACATGGTCAGGCTATTTGCTGATATTCTGCCTTAGTTATGTCCCCCCCACCCTTTCTACTTTTTATACTTATCTTTTTTGTATTTCAATTTGTCAGAGAGTTCTTTATGCAGCCATGATGGTTTCTTTTGGAGCTGTTATTTTTCTTCTTCATTGGTATTGTGCTAGACTGGGCTTTTGTAATCTCATTTTTCAAAATTTCCCAAGCTTCTTGAGTTGTTTTCCCCTTGAAGATTCTCATCCATGGAATTTTCATGTGTGTGTGTGTGTGTGTGTGTGTGTGTGTGTGTGTGTGTGTACATAATATATATTAAACTTTTTTCTTAATATAACAGTCAGAAACAAATGTTTTTTGTTTCTTTTTATTTATTTTTCTCCTTTCTCCCACTTTATTCCCTCTATTCCAGTGCTGGCTAGCCTTTTTGTTGTTGGGTGCCAAAAATGTGAGCACACATGTGCAATAGCACACATGGGTGCCAGCACCCATAATGCAAAGTACACACAAACGCACACACCCCACGCTCCTCCCCATGCACCCGCCATACTGCTTGCCTCCAAGCTGAACTTGGTATTTTCTCTGGGGAGGCCAGGAGAGACCGTTTTTGCCCATCCTGGGTTTCAGAGGCTTTCCTGGAGCCTGGGGAGGGCAAAAATGGCCACCCCCACTCCCACAGAGGCCCTCTGGAACCCGGAAATGGATAGTTTCCAAACTTCTGGTAGGTAAAAATGGCCTCTCCTGGCCCTCTGGAATTAGCTGGCTGGCACACAGATGCGTGCTACGGCTGATGGCTCACGTGCTGGCAGATATGGCTCCGTGTGCAACCTGTGGCCTGCATGCCATAGGTTCGCCATCATGGCTCTATTCTCTTTCTTTTTCCATTGTCTGTTTTCACCCTTACCTGTCTTGCTGTCTCCCCTATGTTCCCATGGTCTGTTTGGCATTCTGCCAGATATATATATAGAATTCTCCATAGATTTTACCACAATTGGCCCAGAAGGATGAACAAGTTGTGATAGAATCGTCTACACTGACCTTCTTAGCAGGTCTGAACTGCATGGACATCAGGATGAAGCAGTTAAAAGTAAAACCAAACAAACCTCATTTAAAAATTACTTTGTTTCAAGAATTTATAAGGCCACTCTTCTCATTCTATTAACTCTGAGTGTTAGACAACAAAAACAAAAAATTCAGAAAAAATATAAATCATTAAAAGATAACACAGGTTCCTGTGGGAAAATAAGTGGAGGAAAGATTATTTTATATGTTCTCTATCTTATTTATTTTAGTTATTTATTTTACACACACACACACAGAGAGAGAGAGAGAGAGAGAGAGAGAGAGAGAGAGAGAGAGAGAGAGAGAGAGAGAGAGAGAGAGAGAGAGAGAGACTGTATGTATATATTCTCTATTTTTATTTCCTCATATGGAATTGATCACTTAACCAAACCAGGAATAGCTGTAGTCTAAGACCCATTGGAGGCTGAAGAGTATCACAGCCTCTCCAGAGGCTGTGAAGGATGCGAAGATGGTCTCCAAGCACTCAGAGCCTGGAGAGATGGGGTTTGCACTGTGGGGAAATATAACTCTGCTTGGATATGCATATAAACCCAACATTTTATGACACAAGTTGATATATTTGATAGGGATCTTCAGGGTAAGAATGTTTGTGCTTTGGGAAATGATGTAATGAGGTTTGAAGGTTTGAAGGTTTATTAACATTTATAGGCCGCCCTTTTCCCTGAGGGGACTCAGGGCGGCTTACATAAGATCAGGGGAGGGAAATACAAACAGTAACGTAGACAAACATAGAATAAAATAATGAGCAACATTCATTCATCATTCGGGAGGGGCGATTATCTTTGTCCCCAGGCCTGACGGGCTAGCCAGGTCTTAAGGGCTATGCGGAAGGCCTGGACGGTGGTGAGAGTACGAATCTCCACGGGGAGCTCGTTCCAAAGGGTCGGAGCAACTACTGAAAAGGCTCTCCTCCTTGTAGTTGCCAGCCGGCACTGGCTGGCGGATGGAATTCAGAGGAGGCCCAATCTGTGAGATCTAATTGGTCGTAGGGAGGTAATTGGCAGAAGGCGGTCTCTCAAGTACGCAGATCCACTACCATGGAGGGCTTTATGGGTGACTAGTAGCACCTTGAAGCACAGCCGGAGATCGACAGGTAGCCAGCGCAGCTCGCGGAGGATAGGTGTTATGTGGTTGAACCAAGGTGCACCAACGATCACTCGCGCGGCCGCGTTCTGGACTAGCTGAAGTCGCCGGATGCTCTTCAAGGGCAGCCCCATGTAGAGCACATTGCAGTATTCCAGCCTAGAGGTCACAAGGGCCCGAGTGACTGTTGTGAGCGCCTCCCGATTCAGGTAGGGTCGCAACTGGCGCACCAGGCGGACCTGGGCAAATGCCCCCCTGGTCACAGCCATCAGGTGGTGGTCAAAGGATAGCTGTGGATCCAGGAGGACTCCCAAGTTGCGAACCCTCTCTGAGGGGTGTAGAATTTGACCCCCCAGCCTGAGTGATGGAGTACTGGTCGAATTTTTGGGAGGGAAACACAACAGCCACTCGGTCTTTTCCGGGTTGAGTACAAGCTTGTTAGCCCTCATCCAGTCCATAACGGCCTCAAGGCCTCGGTTCATCACGTCTGCCGCTTCATTGAGTTGGCACGGGGCGGACAGATACAACTGGGTATCGTCCGCATATTGATGGTATCTTATCCCGTGCCTGCGAATGATCTCTCCCAGCGGTTTCATGTAGATGTTGAATAGTAGGGGGGATAAGACCGAACCCTGAGGCACCCCATATGTTAGGGGCCTAGGGGCCGATCTCTGCCCCCCCACTAACACCGATTGCGACCTGTCCGAGAGGTAGGAGGAGAACCACCGCAGCACGGTGCCTCCCACTCCCACCTCCCGCAGTCGTCGCAGAAGGATACCATGGTCGATGGTATCGAAAGCCGCTGAGAGGTCAAGGAGAACCAGGATGGAGGGATGTCCTCCATCTCTGGCTCTCCAAAGATCATCGGTCAATGCGACCAAAGCGGTTTCTGTGCTGTAACCGGGTCTGAAGCCTGACTGGAAGGGGTCAAGATAACTTGCTTCCTCCAAGGACCGCTGGAGCTGGAAGGCCACCACCTTCTCAACAACCTTCCCAAGAAAGGGAAGGTTGGAGACTGGGCGATAGTTACTGAGAACAGCTGGATCCAAGGATGGCTTCTTCAGGAGGGGTCTCACCACCGCCGCTTTTAGCGCGGCGGGGAAGTTCCCCTCCCGAAGAGAGGCGGTAACAACCGCCTGGATCCAGCCTCGTGTCACCTCACTGCTGTTAGCAACCAGCCATGAGGGACACGGATCCAGTACACAGGTGGAGGCACTTACAGCCCTCATGGCCTTGTCCACATCCCCAGGGGCAACATCCTGAAACTCAACCCAGAGGTGGTCTACTTCATCCACTTGTGCCTCGGCTGGAACTGCAGAGATGGAGTCCAAGTCCGACCGAAACCGAGCAATTTTGTCCGCTAAGAATTAGGCATAATCCTCAGCTCTGCCCTGCAGGGGTTCCCCCGTTTCCCTCCTATTTAGTAGGGAGCGGGTTATCCTAAACAGGGCGGCTGGGCGGGACTCAGCGGACGCAACCAAGGTCTCTATATAAGATCTTTTCGCTGCCCTAAGTGCCCTGGTGTATTCCTTGGTGCTGATGATTACCATTGCTCGGTTCGATTCGGACTTATCGGACCTCCATAGGTGCTCTAGGCGTCTCCTCCGGCGCTTCATCTCCCAGAGTTCCTCGGTGAACCAAGGAGGTCTCCGGGATCCGCCGCCTCGGAGGGGCCGTAGTGGCGCAATCCGGTCAAGGGTCTCCGATGCTGCCGAGTGCCAGGCAGCAACCAGAGTCTCTACCGGACTGTGGGCGTAAGTATCAGGAATGACCCCAAGCTCCATCTGGAACCTTAACGGCTCCATAAGTCGCCTGGGGCGGAACCACCTGGTTGGTTCCTCCTACCTACAGTGGGGGTTTGGTCTCCGGAAGTCAAGCCTCAGTAGGCAGTGGTCTGACCACAACAGGGGTATGATGTCGTTACCCCTCAGACCAAGATCACAAATCCACTGCTCCGAGAGGAATACGAGGTCGAGCATGTGACCCGCTGAATGGGTTGGGCCCCGGATTACTTGGGTCAAGCCCATGGCCGTCATGGAAGCCATGAACTCCTGCGCCCCATCAGAGTGTTCACCGAGCGACGGCAAATTGAAGTCCCCCAGGATCATCAGCCTAGGGAACTCAATTGCCAGCTCGGCTACCGACTCGAGGAGCGAGGGGAGGGCTGCGGCAACGCTGTTGGGAGGCAGGTACGTTAACAGCAGACCCACTTGACCCTTAGGGTCCAACTTTACCAGCAGAGACTTACACCCGACAAGCTCCGGAGCAGGGACCCTACGAGGAGCTAATGACTCCCGGATAACAATAGCCACACCCCCACCCCTTCTCTGGGCTCTTGGCTGGTGCAGCACCTGAAATCCTTCTGGGCACATCTCTACGAGGGGGACTCCTCCCTCTGGGCCCAGCCAGGTTTCAGTAATACATGCCAGGTCTGCCCTCTCGTCTAAAATTAAGTCCCGGACGAGAGGAGCTTTATGTACCACAGACCTGGCATTTAGCGACAGCAGCCTGAGTCCAGGGTCCTGATTACTTGCGCCATCTGGTCTCGGAGTGGGACTCATAGGGCCGGAAGGAGGGATCTCTGTAATGTAGCGAACCCTCCTTCCCCGGTAATGGCCTGCCCTAAAGTCCCCGCCATATCTGCCCCTCCCTGTTACGACCGTGATACTCCGACCCTCTCCCGTGTCTCTGGTCCCCTCAACCACCCCCATGGCCCCCGCATCTCCCGGCAGGTCCTCCGAATCATACATACCCATGCACTCCCCCAAGCAGTCCCCACGTAAAAGTTAAAACACAAAAAATTACAACAATATAATAGTAAAAAGTGGGACATTCATTCATCTCATACGTATCCCATGCATATCCCATACAAAGAGAGGGGGAAAAAAGATGAAAGAAAAGGAGGAAAATAAAATAAATTGCGCAGTTGATTAAAAATTTAAAAATGCGAGACCAGATAACAGAACTGGCTCTTAGTGTTCAAGGTTGGAGTGGCTGGAGACCAGTTACAGTTCGAGTAGGATATATGGGGGAGTGTCTTATAACCCCTCTCTTTTTCTGTAAATTTATAAAAGTTCAACCGGCCGGAACAGTCCAAGATGGTAAAGGGTTTTCTTGTACAGGCACTGTCTAGGGTGATGCCACAAGGGCAGCCACAAAAGATAGTAATAGTGACAGTAGTCCAGGCCAGATGGAAATGTGCCAACAGGCCTAGGAATCCGGAGGCCGTGGCAGAAAAAGGCCGGATGTTAAAATGCCACAATAAAAGATAGTCCAGTGCCAAGCAGAGAACACAGGGGGAAGCCTCACAACAGCGGGGGCAGGCAAAGATGGAATCGCTTCTATAGGGCCACCTGACCAGACAAGAGCGGAGGAGGGGGGGGCAAAGACGGGGCGAAGACGAAGCCATACGGGGGGGAGAGCCATCCGGAGGGACTGCCGCGGTACCAGGCAAAGCCAGCCGCCCAGCTTCCTCAGTCCCAACAGTAGTGATCGTCCACTCTCCCTCCGAAGCAGCAATAGTCCGGCAAAGCCCCCAGGAAACACAGCCAACACGCTCACCCTCAGCAATGTTCTTATCAATCCGCTCTCTCTCCAAAGTAATGGCAGCCGAGCAGAGCCCCCAGGAAGCGCTGCCGCCAGTTCCAGTAATTCCTCCGTCCGTCCGCTTACACTCCGGGGCGATGGTAACCAGAAAAAGTCCCCAGGGAGTGCAGCTAGCAAGACGAGGGCACCAAAACCTTTAAACAACGCCGAGGGACGTCGCCGCCAGCGAAAGACGCTGCAGTCCGCTACCGCCGTTCTCAGCGTGGCCTCGCTTCCTCTACCGCCAGGCAGCACACAGACCTCCGATGATGTTTGAACGAGCCGGGGGCGCCCGAGAACAGCAGCCCCGCAGAGGTCTGGCTTCTTCGGATCCCCCAGACTCCGGACATCCCTAAGGAGCTCTTCCCGGAAAAATTCGAATCGGTTTTGTTGAGGTTTCCAGCGTTTTCCGTCTGAATCAGAACGGAGAAGAACGCCTAGCAGCCATCTCGGATCTCGCACATGCGCAGGTGATGGTTGTCTCCCTCATTGGCCTTTGCTGTTCTTTGGACCTACCTTGAATTCTGGAACTATTTTGACCATTTGAGGTTCTTGACAGTCCACTCATCCCTGTGTCCATTGGTTTTATACACGTTTTGTATACAGATTCTGCCTCCCTATTGCCTGAGGCTTGGAGTATTTTTTATCTAATAAAAGCCTTTGTTCTAAAGCTGAGAAAGAGCTTTGAAAATAGATGATGCCTCCCAGTGGCTCAGTCATCCAACAAGCAGGGTTCTCTATAGTGAATTCAGAATGGCAGAATAGGAATTCTGCCTTTAAAAAAGATCCTGCCGGAGCTGGAGGTAAACTAAACTTGGATTTCATATGAACTGTGCAGGGGTTCCTTTTTGTTTACTCTACAAAAAGCAAACAGTGGCCCAAATAAGACTGGAATCCCAGAAGTCTCCATTCTCATTAAAATGATCAGGTATTTAATTATCTGGAATATGCATAACGCTGATTTTTCATATTAAATCAATATTTCATTTAGTCCCTTGCATTGTAGAAAGTCTCATCTCTATTAATTTTAGGAAGGGGAGAGAAAAGAAAATATTATTTTACAAAGGTAATATTTATGTATGAATATTTAGTAGCTCCCACAGTAGCATTTAAATGCTTATTAAAACAGGAGTTATTAAATAACCTAAATAGCTTGATTATGCAGATTGAATTGTAAAATATGTGGAGAACGTTCAGAGACAAATAATTGCAAGGACTAAATTCCTTCCTTCCTTCCTTCCTTCCTTCCTTCCTTCCTTCCTTCCTTCCTTCCTTCCTTCCTTCCTTCCTTCCTTCCTTCCTTCTTGCATTTTGTTTAAAAACATAGTGATATTCATACTGCTGAATAATTAATGGAATGTGAAAGGTAACAGTGAATGATTTCAATTTCTCACGATGGCAATTTTTTTAAAATGTGCACATAGACACACATTTATCTTATTACATCTACTTAAGCCTAAATTAACGCTCCATCTACTCCAATTTTTTCCAAACCTGATGCTTTTGGCATGTTTTGACTATTGCTCACTACCCACAACCAGCATGCCAGTGTGACTGGTGGAAAGGTAGAAAATAGAGCCCAGCATATTAAGCAACATAAAAGTGAGACAGAAAAGTTCAAGTTTCTCTTACTGATTGGAAGCATATTTTTAGTGAGCTCAAAAAGAGATCTCAATTTGTTGTGAATTTCTCTATGTAGTTTTCTAAATAGAATCTTAAGAAGAATGCAACTTACACTTTGAGTAAAATGCACTTTTCACTCTTCATTTCATTGCACTTCTATATAACTCAAACTTGTGGTCATCCCTCTATTTGGAATCCACAAATTCCCTGAACCACTTATATGAATTATTCAAAACTTACTATTTTTCTTCATCTTCCATTTTTTTTTTTACCTTGCAGGAAGGAAAATGACAGAAGAAAACAGCACCACAAAAGTCAAAGATTTTGTCTTTGTAAGTTTCATCAACAAGCCGGTCCTGAAGATCATCCTTTTTTTGGTGTTCCTGATCTTTTACATGGCTACGTTGGTAGGCAATATAGGAATGATTGCTTTAATAAGGGCCAGCCCCCAACTCCACACTCCAATGTATTTCTTCCTCAGCAACCTGTCCTTTATAGATTCATTATTCTCCTCTGTGGTTGCCTGTAAGTTATTGCTGACTCTCCTGGAAGATAAAAAATCCATTTCCTATATTGGGTGTGCCATGCAGATGTACTTTGTTATAGGATTGGCGAGTGCAGAGTGCTTTCTCCTTGCAGCAATGGCCTATGACAGATATGTGGCTATCTGCAAACTCTTGCTGTACCCAGTCCTCATGTCTCCCAGAGTCTGCATTCTTCTGATGGCAGTTTCCTATCTCCTGGGCTTTTTCCATTCCCTTCTTCATACCATTTTCACTTTCAGATTGTCCTTCTGTCGGTCTGAGGTCAATCAGATATATTGTGACATCACAGCCCTTTTATTGCTCTCCTGTACTGACACTCACCTAAATGAACTTCTGATTTTTTATGTGGCTGGACTGGTAGAAGCAACTACCGTGCTGAGTGTTTTGCTTTCATATATGTATATTATTGTCAACATTATGAGGATCAGCTCAGCTTCAGGCAGGCTGAAAGCCTTCTCCACTTGCACTTCACACTTAATTGCAGTTACCATCTTCCATGGGGCAATCCTTATTTTACATTTCCGATCAAAATCAAGCAATGGCTCCTCCATCCAAGATGTGAGTGACAAAATTCTTGCTGTTTTCTATACAATTGTTATCCCTCTGCTGAACCCTTTGATTTACAGTCTGAGAAACATGGAAGTGAAGGATGCCTTAAGATGTTCTTGGAGAAGAGCATGGACAAAATAAATACATATTGTTTTTTAAAAGCAAACAAACAGATTTATTTATTTATTATCCCACTTTTATTACTTTATAAGTAACTCAAGGGTGGTGAATACATGTTCCTCCTCTTTTGCCCACAAGTACCTTACGAGAATCCCACAGGTGCTTTTTCAGAAAGTCCAGATCTCTTGAAAAAGCACCTTTGAAACAACCATGACCTGGATGACTTTGAATCTCCATAGACATTTACCTTACGAGAGACAATGAGTGGCCCAAAGTCACCCAGTAGGTCAGCAGTGTAATCACAACACCAACCTGGCTCTTTTTCCTGATTTTTTTTTTGAAGGGGGTGGACATTGTGTTGTAATTAAACTATAAGCATTTCCCCCCTAGTACAGAAATAAATGTTCTCTACGTAAATGTAAATGTACACTACCTGGAAGGATACAGGATGATGAAATGAAATGTCACAATAAATTTTAATTAAATGTAGTTAAATTTTGAGTGCTATGTACAACATAATAATAGCTGTAGTCAAAGAAATGATTAGTAATGATAACAAAGCGTTTATATATACTGGATTGATAATATGAAATTTTATATAATACTGTAAGTGAGGATATGGAGATGATGTTGAAAAGCCTTTTTATAAAAGTTAAACAATTTTATGTAGAATAGAATATAAAGATGTAATATCATTGGATGATTTCAGGGGTGTTGTAATAAAATGTCATAATATATATTTACTTTAAATATAATATGCTTTAAGTTGAAAGGATTTACTAATAGCTAGGCTTAATGGATGTTTAATAATTATATCAATTTGCATACAAGTAAATTAGATTGATGATACTAATAATGGGGGGGACATGGAATTGAAAATTACTAGATAATGTTATCAATGCTAAAATAATAGAATGATGTCACAATAAATTTAGTTAAATATAGTTAAATTTTGAGTGTAATGCATAACGTAATAACAGCTATAGCCAAATAAATGATTAAAATGATAACAAAGCATTTATATATACTAGATTGATAATATGAAATCTTATACAACCTGTAAGTGAGGATTATGGAGATGATGTTGAAAAGCCTTTTTATAAAAGATAAACAATTCTATATAGAATAGATTAGAAAGACATAATATCATTGGATGATTTCAGGATAATCTAATAAAATATAATTTTACTTCAAATTTAATATGACTTATGTTGAAAGGATGTAATAATAGTTGGGCTTAATGGATGCTTAATAAGTATAACAATTTGTATACATGTATATTAGATTGATGATACTAATAATGGGGTAAAAACATGTAATTGGAAACTATTAGAGAATGTTATCAATGCTAAAATGATTGAATGACTTAGAATAGGAGGAAGCATAATAACAATGTATACAAAGATATCTTGATTGTCAATATGTGAACTTTGATAAAATTCAAGTGAGGATCATGGAAAGGACACAGAAAGACTTTGTAACCAATCGACACACTGTCTGTAATTGAAGAGGCATTTATGTTATATGTGTTGTGTGTTTGTGTTTGTCTGAAAATAACAATTTCATTTTAAAAAAGAAATAAATGTTCTCAATACTTTTCTGTGAGATAGGTCAGGCTGAAAGACCCTGTCTGCTCTGAAGCCACATAATGAGCTTCCATGGCTCATGCAGCTAATTTTTTTTTTTTTTGAGAAGGAAACTCTTCCAGGGGTCAATACAAGGTTCTTGTTCCTCTCCTTTTAGATGTTTCCCCCTCTGAGTTTTCCAGTAGTTGGATTAGCTGGACTACAGCAGCATTTCAGTTACAAAGGGATCATTTCATTTCCAATGAAGGTGGTGG
This sequence comes from Thamnophis sirtalis, assembly GCF_051295495.1. NCBI lineage: Eukaryota > Metazoa > Chordata > Lepidosauria > Squamata > Natricidae > Thamnophis > Thamnophis sirtalis. The sequence continues at coordinate 64,847,331 of NW_028261381.1, read as the reverse complement.
GGAATCCATGCAGAGGGGGGAAATTGCATGGATTCTCCACCCCCTTAACTGGAAATGAGGCAACTATCAGAGGAGAGAGCAGCACGCGCCTGTGGGCTTGTCCAATGAATCCTCGCCTCCTGTTCTTTCTTTGGCTCTTGGACAAGCCCACATCGCGTGTGCTGCCCTCTTCTCTTTGATAGCCACCTCATTTCCAATGAAGGGAGTGGGGAATCCATGCAGAAGGAGGAAATCACATAGATTCCCTACCTCCTTCATTGGAAATGAGGCGACTGTCATAGGAGAGAGCAGCTCGCTCCCTTGGACTTGTCCAACAAATCCTCGGCTCCTGTTCCTTCTTCACCTGTTTGAAGAAGCCACACGGGGTGCGTTCCCTTCTCTTTCACAGCTGCCTTGTTTCCAATTGTGGGGGATCCATGCAGAGGGAGGAAAAACATTGATTTCTCCCCCTCAATTGGAAATGAGGTGGCTGTCAAAGAGAAGGGAGCATGCCCCATGTGGCTTCTTCAAAAGCCAAAGAAGGAACAGGAGGGGAGTTCCACACAGGGCTTTTCCAACAGCCGAACTCCCCTCCTGTTCCTTCTTACCTGTTTGAAGAAGCCACATGGGGCATGCTCCCTTCTCTTTGACATCTCCCTTGTTTTCAAATGGGGGGAAGAAATCCATCTTTTCCTCCCTCTGCATGGATCACCCCCCCAATTGGAAATGAGGCAGCTGTGAAAGAGAAGGGAACGTGCCCCGCATGGTTTCTTCAAACAGGTGAAGAAGGAACAGGGGGGAAGTTTGGTTGTTGGAAAAGCCCCGCGTGGCTTCTTCAAACAGCCAAACTCCACTCCTGTTCTTCCAGCAGGCCAGATCAGGAGCATGCGCCAGGTTGTTGCTCCTCCTGCTGCTGCCGCTGTCGGTGCGATTCTCATGAGGGAAAGAGAAAAAAATAATAAAAGGCTCTGCGATGGTGGGACCAGCCCATCATGGAGTGACACCCCCCAATCTCCCGCCCAGCAGAGCTTTTTTTTCCCCTCAGCTAGGCTCTTCTTCATTCCTTCCTTCCCTCAGCACCCACCAAAGCGCTGCCCCCACTCTTCTTTCCTCACTGCTGCTGCACCTCCTCTGCGTGCCCGGTCGCAAGCCTGAGGAGGACCGAGTGATGGCAGCATGGGGCATCTGGCGGTGGTGGTGGCTATGCTCCTGAGCTCGCTGTGGGTGCCCTGACTCCCCCGCCTGATCAACAAGAATCAGTTAAAAATAAAACCAAAGTAAAACCATCTTTTTATTTATTTCAAGTATTTATAAAGCCATCCCACTCAATCTATTTCAGTTTCATAGAACAAAAATTAACACTAAAGAAAAGACCCTATACGTCATTTAAAAATAAGCCAATCAATAAAATGAAATCTTATTTTGTACCCTGGTTTTGGTCCTATATAAGTTGTCTAAAGTCAATTGATCAATGGGCAGGATCGCAGTGGCTCACTTGGTTAGGATGCTGCACAAATGATTGACAGGCTTGCATTTGTGACCTGTTGCTGCCAAGTGGCATGATCAGCTCCCATTACTTGTCCCAAATATAGGAACCACCTTTAGTGGGAAGGTAACAGCATTCCATGTGTCTTTGGTATTTAGTCATGCTGGCCACATGACCACAGAGACATCTTCGGACAGCATTGGCTCATCGGCTTTGAAACTGAGATGAGCATCACCTCCTAGAGTTGGGAATGACTAGCACATATGTGTGAGGGAAACCTTTACCTTTATCTTTTTACCTTTATTTAAGTGCATTATTGTGCCTGTATTTGTTTAGTATGAATTATGGTTAGACACTTCCTTCTGCCTTTCTTCCCAGGCACATAGGCATAGAGCACCTATTCTTGGACTCTCCTTCTCATAAGATATAGATAGCAATATTTTTTTAGTATTTTTAGTATTTTATTAGGATTTATAGGCCGCCCTTTTCCCTGAGGGGACTCAGGGCGGCTTACAATCATTAGGGAGGGGGTGCAATTCAAAATAAACAGTCTTTGCCCATTTCTATATTATATTGCCTGTAAATTACTGGACCATTGGAAAAGCTTTGGGGGCACAGCTATTATAACCATGTCTCAGGGTTTGCAAGTTTTTCATGGTGTCTTTGGAATGCTTGATTCCTGGGACATATGATTCTTTCTATTGCATATTTTTGGTTTTCATTTCATTTTTTACTATTATGCATTTGTTTTAACTCACAATGGACTTGGGGAATTGTACATTACTCAGAGTCAATTGATTGTAACAATCAAAAAATCCTGTAGGTAGATAAACTAAAAAAAAATAACTCTCTGTATGTTATAGTTAAAAAAATTATTTCAGTACTCGTTTAGATCAGCTCTCAGAAATACTCACATGCAGAAGCAGCATACGTCAACCTCCAATAAAAAACACATAAATTGATGCAACGTGTTACTTCTTTTGTGTAACTGTGCCTTTGACTCAGTTTTGACTCCTAGAGACTCCCTGGACAAATCCGTGCAATTTTCTTGGCAGCATTTTTGGAGGTGGTTTGCCATGGCCTCCCCTCGGGCTGAGAGAGAAGGACTGGACCAAGGTTACCAGCTGGTTTCGTGACTAGTGCTCATGGTCTCCTGATTTCTAATCGAATACCTTTAGCCTTTACACTGAACTGGCTGTCTTCAAAATGCGTTAACAGCATCTAAATCACCTGAATTATTATCAGTACTGAAATGGTTCTGACTCATGTAATTTTATATTAAAAAACAAAAAATATTACTAAGATTAATATTAGAGTAGTTTGCAATAATTTGAGAAAAAAAGTTAGGAATATGCCACATTAATTAAGCAATCACTGAATGTCTTAAGTATTTCCTAGAACTTTGCAAGGCCATTTCCTCTGAGTTTAAAATGAGATTAAGATTTTTGCTCATGTATATTGGATACCTTAAAGAATGTTCAGAAAGGTTGGCTATCAGTTCTTTTATCTGAGTGGCTATTGATGCTCCCTCCCAAAGATGGTCCAGCTAGACTAGGCCTTCTCCGGATTCCATCTGCCAGCCAATGTCGGCTGGCGACCCCCTAGGGGAGAGCCTTCTCTGTTACAGCTCCGGCCCTCTGGAATGAGCTCCCCGTGGAGATCTGGACCCTTACTACCCTCCTGGCCTTTGGTAAAGCCACTAAGTCCTGGCTGCTCTGGCAGGCCGGGGGCTGTTGAAGTATCCAGCCCCACTGTAATTATGAATGTTGTTGAATTTTAATTTGTTGTATGTCTTATTTATCCCCTTCCTTTTTTATTGTAAGCCGCCCGGAGTCCTTCGGGAGTGGGCGGCATACAAAACTAATAAACTATAACTAACTATAACTATAACTATCTTGGAAATCATGAAGGGCATCTTTATGCATATGATATTGACTTGCCTTACTTTCATCCTGTTTGATTTAATATCTGTCTATTCGTTAATCTGGTTTTGTGAAGAATATCAAGTTTTAAAATATCAATGCCATTTTGAATTGCATATCAAAAAAATGTAGACTCTATTATTAAATAAAGAACTGTGGAAAATATTATACAATTAAAAAATCTATTTTATCCCAGATTTGCAATATTGGGTTAATTAAATGTGTTCACTCTCCGTTTATGAACTGGCTTTTTATTGGTGTAAAGGAAAAACTATCTGTGTTTATTTCATGTAGTTAAAGTTTATTGCTAGGTTAAAAATCAACTAAACTTTGGCTAGAGATTCTAGAGCAGTGATGGTGAAACTTTTGAGTGCCGAAAAAGGAGCACATGCATGCATGTGCAGCACTGAGTGCTGAAAAGGGAGCACTGCATGCATGCATTTTTTGTGCATGTGCACACTCTTGTCTGGGCAGCGACTAGGAAGAGAAACTGCCCAGGGGGCATGCGCGCACCGGAAAATTAACTTCCAGTTTCCAGCATGGACATGACGTGCCAGCCAGCAAGTCTTCTGGTTACTGCTATGCATGCACACACACCAATCAGCTGGCTGGCACGCATGCTCACGCTGGAAAATGGAAGACCAGCTCTTCTGGTTTCCAGCACTGCTGCACTCACAAAGGCCAACTGATCGTCACACACACATGCAGAAACATCCAGAAACCCAGAAGAGGAATGGGTGATGCCATGGATGCCAGGCGACATGGTTCCGCATGCCACTTTGGGCACATGTGCCATAGGTTCACCATCACAGTTCTAGAAGAACTTGACATCGGACTGAAACTTTTGGCTCCTATCTTTGTATAAAAACTATTTAGTTCTTTCTTGAACTGGTGTCTTGTACTTGTCAGGGATGTGATGTCACTCCAAATCCCAGCCCATTCTTATGCCAGATGTCTTGATTATTAAACAGATAAAGTATGAAATAAGCATGGGATTGGTTATACGCTATGTTTTGTAATTGGTAGGGTACTGTGATGACCCAGGGCATGGCACAAATGCAAGACAACCAGGGAACAAGTCTAACTCCCCTTTGTTGCTCCAACTGTGCCCCCAAAGATTCCTCACATGCACCTTCAGAAGCCTCTGGCTCCAAGTAGTTCAGTAAGTCAGGTTAATCAAATAACAACCAAGGCCAGCAGTCCAATAAGCCAGGTTAGCTAAACAGTAACCAGGGCACGAAGTTCAGTGAAGCAGGCAAACTGGCAAGCTCCACAAGACAGAGTACAGCAATCTCCAGGCTTTGGCAAGTGCACATAAGGCTCTACAGATTCAACGCTTGTTCCTGACAAATGCCCCTCCCACTAGCACCTCCTTACATCTCAGTCCCCAGGTGTGACTTGTGAAAGGGGGCAGGGCACTCTCCTCACTCGTAGCTGGCTCAATCTGCATTGATCTCACCATCTTTCTTCCCCCCTAGCTCTCGGATCGGGAGCAGGGTAATCTTTGCTCTTCTCAAGAGCTCTCCCTTTCTTCAGGCCTTACTAATTCAGAAAAGTGGAGTGACTCTGCCCTTCCCCACTTTCCTCCAAGGTCAATGGAGCCGGCCTCTCCATCTCTGTCAGTTCTTGTTCCAGTTCATCTCCTCCCTCAGATTCAGACTCTGACAGGGGCATAACAGGTACACTGGGAATATTCAGGGTTTCTGAGAAGTAAAACCAGAGGTTTTACGAGTTTGGATCGGCTTAGCCGAACCAGTAGTGGTTTGGGGGCCTGGGTCACGGGAACCGGCAGCGACCCAGGCCTGCCATGTCCCCAAACCGGTTCTCTGAGTGACACCATAGGCAGCACCATCTTGTTTTTTGCTTCTGCGCATGCACAGAACATTTTTTATTACACAGTGCATGTGCGCATAGTGCACATCAAGTGTGTGTGCATGCAGCATGCCCACAAGTGAACTGGTAGTAGTTCCTGCTGGAACCCACCCCTGAGTGAAACCATACCTTTCATTGAAATGCTGATCAACAGGAGTTGGATAGGGGATATTTAAGTATGAATGGATGATGTTGAATTGTAAGTAAATGAATACTTAAAAAACACTTCAATAAATATTGATAAGCACAAGCAAATTTAGCTATATTGTTGTTATTTGTTATTTTTGCTTTAATAGCAAATAAATCATTTGTCTCCTTACAGAGAACATCTTTGTGATGGCTAGTTCTTATATAATCAAAAGTAAGAACTTAATGCTACACCATGCCATTACCACAAAACCCTGTATTTTCCATCCAGAACAGAGTCATTGCTAGTTTAGTTTTGAAGAAGGCAGAAGTAGGCTGGAAAAAAGTTTAATGTAATTTGTTATAAATAAAGCTTCCATTTGATGTGAAATACTTGCTGAAATTCTTTCGTAATTGCTTTAGCTCTTCTGTGGGAAGTTTAGTGCCACAAAATGACATTATGATCAGCAGTCTGACATACTGACTGATATTGTCCATCAAAAAGCCAACTGGGTCATTCTATTTTCTTCTCATTTTCTCTACAACTTTCTGCTTGTCAGTCTGCTAATCATCAAAATCAGAAAGAACATTATAAATTTGAGTTAATAGAGTCAGACATCAATTGGGAGCAGCATTCCCAGAGGTTTAAAAACAAACAAACCCAATATTCTCCTGATATAATCATCATTTGGGAATCTCTCATTTTAAGATGGCTAAGAGAAGATCTCTGTCTCCAGCCTGCAAAGCAAAATAATCTATATTTTTTACACCTCAACAAAATGAGTATGGATTTACTGTTCTGCCTGTTGGTTTACAGAAATCATGGAATGGAATTGTGGGGTAGAAATTATAATAAATACATTTAAGCCATTTGACATCAGTTTTTTTTTTAAAAATGTAGTCATGTCCCTTCTGATTTAATAAAAAAACTGAGCATGTTTTATTCTTTCCTATTGAAGTCTCTATTATTTGCAGAAGTGAAAGGTAGGTAGTGTAATGAGCTGAATCAAATATATTTCAGAATTTTGCTAGCTGTTTAAGCCTCCTCTAATATAGGCAAAACATTCAACAAGCTATAGTTCAAAACACATCAGGAAGGACTCAATTTGTGGGTGGTTTTTTTTTTAGATAGACTAGAATATTGAGTCCTTTTATTTAATGTTGTGAATGACCAAGTACTGTTAAATGTGTACATACTTGTACACATTGTGTACAAATGTATACATCTTTAAAATGTGTACACCTTTAATCAAAAACAACTTTCTGTGACTGATTGTAGAGTAGTATGTATAGAATGTTGACTGACAAATTTGGAGTTACAGCAAACATTATTGCTTCTAAATTATTATTTCTTAAGCACTACATTTATCAAGTCTGGTTTTCCACTAAGCTCGTGGTACGGATGTCAGAAAAATCAAACTGTAATATCTATTATGTTTCTTTCAAAAGTAAAAATGAAGCCTAATTACCATCTATTCTTTGAATTTATACCAACCAATCCATCTGTTCAGTAATACTGGAGGGTTGTTTTTTTAGCAAAACTGCAAGATTGTAGGAAGATCTCAAAAATAAAAATGAATGTTATAATATATGAATTAAATCCTGAATACAGTAATTTTGTACTTACTACTAAACATTTTAAACAATGAAATCAATGCTTTAAACATTATGTTCCATTTACCGTAGAACTGACGTTTTAATAATTTTAATTACTGCTATGATTTCAATTATTTGCATTCTGTTGGATATCTTAATTTTATAATTCTCAAGACAAAACCAGATTGTTTTGACATTGTAGGAAGAAAACTATTTAAAAAGTGAATTTCTCATCCCAGTCTGTAAAATCCAATACTAATAAATTAGTAACCTAACTACTGACAGCTGTTTATGACACAAACAAACTTTGTTTTCTAAGGCCATTTCCCCATATTGTCTATTAATAAGAGTAAGAACATTACATATTATTCAATATTTATAAAATAATATTTTTTTGCTATGTAGTTAGAATCCTGAAGCTTATAGAATAGTGCTTTATAAGCATTGCAATTAGATAAAAACATGCTAATAACTTTTTTATTTTCTTTCGGAAGATTTGCAAAAGATTGGATATTTACAAGATTGGATGTTTACATGCTATTGTTTTGAATTGTATTGCTTTTAATAATAATTGTTATAAATGTGTACCACTCTGAATCAGATGCTGAATAGAACAGTCATTATAAACAATAAATAGTGCTAATTCTGGATAAAAGTCAACAGGGATAAATCTGGGCTGGTTTCTTATAAAAAATAGATTATATAGACAATATGTGCAAAGAAGTTTGTGCTTCAACATTGTGCGTCATCTTCTCTATCCAAATATGTTTCTGATTTTTATAAGCTATCTCCCCAACCCTTAATAAAACCAAGGAACAATCTATAATGTTGTTGTTGAAAATCAGAGGCAAATGATTCCTAAGACATGACAGGACACAATTTTATTACCCACATAAAAATGCCTTGCAATATTGAAAGCAGCCTTTCTCATCTTGATGAATTCCAGATTTATTGAAATAGAATTGTCATAATCTGCAGACAGTATGAGAAATGCTATGGTGGTTAGGATGATTTGTGCTACCAGCAAACTAATTGAGAAAACATTAGGTTTCAGAAGACCAACTTAAAGTATTATTCCATGCCACAGTCCCACAGTTACTATAAGGGTCCTCTTTTACACATGAGGAAAATTAACACAGAGGTTCACTTGTCCAATCTCATATAGTGACATTCTAAGGAATTCTCAGATGAACACAAGTCCCTCTTTCTCTCTTTTCCTCTCACACATAAGAGCATATTTCTTCAGATGAATAGTTATACCATGACATCATTTTTTCTTTTATAGACTCCATACTTCATAATACACATCAAATAGATGGCTGGAGAAAATTGTACTCTGAAGGAAAACTTCATTCTTTTGGGATTCACAGATTGTCCTGTCCTGAAAAACATTCTCTTTGTGATCTTTTTGCTCATCTATATTATCACTGTTGTAGGAAATACTGTTATTATTTGGGTTGTGAAAATCAATTCTCACCTTCAAACCCCCATGTATTTCTTTCTCAGCAATTTGTCTTTCTTAGATCTCTGTTATTCTTCAGTTGTCACTCCCAAAATGCTTGTAAACTTCCTATCACACCAAAAAATCATTTCATATACTGGGTGCATCTTGCAACTTTACTTTTATGCTGGTTTAGCAACTATAGAATGTTACTTTTTGGCTGTGATGGCTTATGACCGATATGTGGCTATCTGTAACCCGTTAATGTATACATACATCATGTCTCGAAGGATCTGTATCTTTTTGGTTGTCTTCTCATATTTGGCTGGATTCCTGAATTCTACAATCCAGACAGGATTCAGTTTACGAGTAACATGTTGCAAAACCAATGCCATTAACCATTTCTTCTGTGATGGCCCCCCTCTAAGTTATCTTTACTGTTCTGATATTACACCCAATAAACTTTTGCTATTTACAATTGTTGGGTTTAATGAAGTCACTATCACATCATTGGTATTTGTATCCTATTGCTGCATCATCTTTACTATCCTCAGAATGGATTCAGTAGACAGCAAATACAAGGCTTTCTCTACTTGCACATCTCACTTGATGGTTGTCACCCTTTTCTATGGAACTCTTCTCTTCATGTACTTGCGCCCTACAACTAGTTATTCCATGAACATAGATAAAGTAGTGTCAGTCCTCTATACAGTGATACTCCCTATGCTCAACCCAATAATATGCAGCTTGAAAAACAAAGAGGTTATAAATTTTATGAAGAAAATATTAAAAGGAATGGTCTTTTCTAAATGAATTTTGTTTATATTAAAAAACAGACAAGACAGGGCACTACAATACTTACATGTTAACAGGCTAAATTTCTGTTTTTCAAAATAAAATACATTGCTTCTTAAACACAAATAGGGATAGTTTGCGAAATAGATTGTCCTTTTGAAAGTATATTATTATTATATATAATTTATTCCTTAAACATGAATCTCAGCCAACTGAACAAATACCAGTGACTGGTGCTAATGGTTGATACGGTTTGCTGCCAGTGTCCTAGGTATCAACCAAGTATCTTCTTGAAATATATGATGTTCTGAGTAGCACAGTTTTTTGCAGTTCTGCTGGTGTTATTGCAGGAAGCTGCAATTCTTTGATGTATCTTGTAAAATTCTTGGGCATGGTGCCAAGTGCCCCGATGACAATGGGTATCACTGTTACATGCTTCATGCATAGCCATGTAGTTTTGATGGGCCAGGTCACGATATTTCATTATTTTTCTAGTTCTTTTTCTTCGACTCTGGCATCTCCAGGAACAGCGATATCAATAAACTGTACACTTTGGCCCTCTACAACCATGATATCTGGCATGTTGTGCTCTAAATGATGATCCGTTTGTATTCGAAAGTCCCACAAGATCTTCACCTTCTCATTTTCCATAACTTTTTCCACTTTATGTTCCCATGACTTTCTGGATACAGGTAAATCATATTTTTTACATAATGACCAGTGGATTAATTTAGCAACTTGGTCATGTCTAGCTTTGCAATCAGTTTGTGCAATTTTGCTGCATATTAAATGTGAAACAGTTTCAACTTTATTGCAAAGTCAGCAGTTTGGGTTGTCAGTGGATTTTTGTATCTTGGTTTTCATGGCATTAGTTTGTAGTGCTTGTTCTTGAGCAGCCAGTATTAAACCTTCCATTTCTTTCTTGATAGTTCCCATCTTAAGCTATGTCCATGTCAAGTTGTCATCATATTTTCATTCAATGTTTTTCAAGTGCTGTCCATGCAAAGCTTTGGTTTTACATCTATTTAATGTGTCATCCAGCTGTTTCTCCTTATATTCTACCTTTGTTTCTGTTGTTTTTATGCTGTTATCCATTTTCACAGCCTGCAGCAATTTTTCTGTACTTTCTTCTATAGTTTGATGGATTTGCAATAGCCCCCTGCCCCTATTTTTCTTGGCAGGTACAACCTGTCAATGTCACTTCGTGGATGTAAAGCGTGGTACATATTCAAAAGTTTGTGTGTTTTCCAGTCCAGGTTTTCCAGTTCAGCCAGAGTCCAGTTGATGATTCCAGCTGAGTAGCATATCACTGGAACTGCCCATGGCTTTAATTATGTTTCCAGCATTCAGCTTTGATTTTAATATTTTGTGGATTATTATTATCGCAACAACAGAATTGTATCACAGCAGCCAGTTGTTTCACCGGATTTGGCATTGATTACAAGTTGGGCCCCACCCAGGGGCCTAGGACGTCGTAACATATTTTTGTAATATGCATGCAGATCCAAGCAGTGTGGCTTTTTGCATTTGACTGATGGTGATTTTGTCAATTTTTAACTGTTTTAAATGTAATTCCAGTGCTTTTGGAATAGCACCAAGTGTGCCGATTACCACTGGAATTACCACTGCTGGTTTGTGCCATAATCGTTGAATTTAGATTTTTAAGTCCTGGTATTTCGTGATTTTTTCATATTCCTTCTCATTGACCCTGCTATCACCTGGTATTGCGATGTCTATGATTGTAACCTTGTTTTTCTCAACCAGTGTGATGTCTGGTGTATTATGCACCAGTATTTTGTCCGTTTGTATACAGAGAAAATCCCACAAGATCTTGACCATCTGATTTTCGGTAACTTTTTCAGGCTGATGTTCCCACCAGTTTGTTGCTGTTTTAATATTAAAAATTTTGCACAAATTCCAATGGATCATTTGCGCTACTGAATTGTGCCGCAATTTATAATCAGTCTGTGCAATTTTTTTACAGCAGCTGAGTATGTGATCAACAGTTTCATCAGCTTCTTTGCAAAGTCTGCATTTGGCATCATCAGAGGATTTTTCTATTTTGGCCTTAATGGCATTTGTGCGGATAGCTTGTTCTTGCGCAGCCAGGATTAGTGACTCTGTTTCTTTCTTTAATGTACCTGTTGTTAACCATAACCAAGTTTGTTCACTGTCCACTTTATCTTTTAGTTTTTCCAGAAATTGGCCATGCAGTGCTTTGTTCTGCCAACTCTTCATTCTTGATTTTATCACATCTTTTCTGTATTCTTGTTTCGTCTGTTGGGCCTTCAGTAGATTTTTGTTCTTTACTTTGATTAATAGATGTTCTTGACTTTCTTTTAAATAATCAGCCAGTGCATGTTTTTCTTCTTCAACTGTTTGCTTCACTTGTAATAATCCTCTGCCACCTGATTTTCGGGGCAGATATAGTCTATCAGTATCACAACGTGGATGTAAACTATAGTGCATTGTCATTAGTTTCCTGGTTTTTCGGTCCAAAATGTCCAAATCAGCTTGTGTCCAGTTAACTATACCAGCTGTGTATCTTATAACTGGTATTGCCCAGGTATTTATGGCCTTGATTGTATTTCAACCATTCAATTTAGATTTCAAAATTTTCTTAACTCTGTTGGTGTACTCTCGCCTGATAACAGTTTTTACTTCTCCATGCTTGATGTTATCCAACTGCAGAATGCCTAAGTATTTGTAGGCTTCATTTTCTTTGCATTTAATTAATTGGGCATTTCAATTCCCTCAGATGCAGTGATTTTGCCCCTTTTTATGGATACAGTGGTGCATTTTTCCATGCCAAACTGCATTGAAATATCGGTGCTGAATACTCGGACTGTGTTTGTCAATGATTGGATTTCTATTTCTGACTTTCCATAGAGTTTCAAATCATCCATATATAGTAAATGCAAAAATTTTTCAGCTTCTTTGGCTGTTTGGTAGCCTAATTTCATTTTTTTTAAGATTACTGATAGTGGGATCATTGCGATGATGAAGAGAAGAGGTGAAAGTGAATCACCCTGGAAAATTCCTCGCTTGATATTTACCATTCCATAGATCTCATTCCCTACTGCCAACTCAGTTCTCCATTGTTTCATCGCCTTTTCAGTAAAGGATGTAATATTTTTGCTAATGCCAGTTGTTTCTAAGCATTTTATGATCCAACTATGTGGCAGTGAGTCAAATGCCCTTTTGTAATCAGACCATATTCCAGTTCGTTTTTTTGTTCTTACAATTTTTTAATATCATTTTATCATTATTATTATTGTTATTGTTATTATTTTGTTAATCTTTGGTGAGATTCACAGCCTTTGAGGCTGGTTGGTAACTCAACAGCTCAAGTCCTAACCAAGGACCTAGGAACTGTTAAGGTAACGTTGGAGGATATAAGCTGTTCCAAGTAGGGTTGTTGTTGTTGTTGTTGTTGTTGTTCCTTTAGTAACAACAAGCAAAACAGATTCTTCATTTTTTGCAACATCTGTTATTAGGAAGCATTTGTTAGTGATGGTTGAACTTCCATATACCAAACATTTTGAAAAAGCTTCTGACATCTTGAAATAATTATTGAGCATTCCCATTTTTAGAAAATCAATGGATCCAACTTTTCAGAAATAGAAATATTACAATTTAAAAATGAAGGTAATCACAATTAGTTTATGTTTACTGGACCATCAAATAATGTTAAAAAAAGGTTTGATTATCCAATTTTGTTTTGTTTCTGTTGGCACTACAAGAAATTTGAGAGGTGATGATAGGTTGTTTCATTTTTACTCGTATGATTTAATTCTATTCAGTCATAATTCATTTTTGGTTTTAAGTTACAAATTATGTTAACACAGTCGTATATTTAAGGCATAAATGTGATGTTGAATTCTATATCTAAAATATAGGTTTTAGCATTTTATGATGAATTTTGGCTTTACTAATCTTGGGTTCAGCAAAGAGAATAATTTTACACAGATGGAAAGAATCTTATTTTCCTGAAGTTAAAGAATAGATTCAAGATATATGTTTGCTATCAGGTTTTGAAATGCCTTTATATATAGTACTAGAAGTGAAAGGATGGGGCAATATGTTCTTATGATCTAGGTTTAATTATCAGTTAAGGGATTGAGTTAATCTTACATTGATACTATATGGATTTTATTTTCCCTTATTTTCATTTTCATAAATTGAGTTTATTTAAATCACTGTAAAGTATTTTATTTTACTATGAAAGAAACACTGTTGTTTCTGAAAGTTCATTAATTTAAAAAAAAACATCTACAGGGTATCACTGAGAATGATCTTAATAGAACCTCTCAATGCTGTGGAGAAGTTCAACAAGATGTTTACCTCACCTTCTTAGTTTTAAAATGATTTCCCTTAAATTAAGGTGCCTATTCTTTATACACATTTTTTTTCATTTGACTGTGTTACACTCTGCAGTTAGATTCTCTGGTGCCCTATATGATGAAATCTCTGTCATGTCTTTATGGACCTATTGAATCATGTTTTTTTCTACAAGGGCTCCTAGTGCCTCTTCTAAGAAAATGTAGGAAGAAACTTTTTATGCTAATTTCATTTTAACCAACTTAAATACTATCTACATGATGGAAATCTTACCTGCTGCCATTCCTACATCATCAACCATTTCTTCTGTGATGGATCTCCTCTGACTCATCTTCACTGTTCTTCGACCTTTGCTACTCCTCTGCTGTTACCCCAAAGATGCTGATGAATTTCCTAGCACAGAAGAAAGTCATCTCATACACTGGATGTTTCTTACAGCAATACTTATATTGCTATTTTGCAACTATTGAATGCTACCTTGTGGTTGTGATGTCATATGACCGATATGTGGACATCTGCAATCCACTAAAATATACTACTATCATGTCCAAAACTGTCTGCATTTCATTAGTGATATTCTGCTACATAGCTGGACTTCTGAATGCATCCATACAAGTGGGATTTTGTTTAAGATTAACCTGCTGTCATTCCAACATCATCAACCATTTCTTCTGTGATGGACCTCCTCTGACTCATCTTTATTGACATCCAACTTGTTCATATTCTGCTCTTTGCCTTTGCAGGATTTTATGAGGATTAAATCCTAATTGATCCACCACATCCATAGTGGTAATCTCCTATTGCCACGATCCTCCAAATGTATTCACTTGAAAGTATTTACAAAGCATTCTCTACCTATTCTTCCCATCTGATTGTTGTCTGCACTTTCTATGGGACTCTTCTTTCCATGTAACTGTGCCCTAGCTCCAGCTATTCTTTGGAGCAAGACAAGATCATATTGGTCTTTTATGTTGTGATCATTCCTATACTGAACCCCATCATATATAGCAGGGACGTCAAACTCAATTTCATTGAGGGCCACATCACAGTTGTGTTTGACCTTGGGGGGCCAGGGGGCATGGCCAGGGTGGAGGTGGCCAGCTCGATATCACTTGTTTCAGGGGCATCCCTCAGCCAAGGCTAGGGAGATCCATTATCTGGAGGAAGGTGAGACAAGGGAGAGCGCCAAACACTTGTCCTCCAGAGGAGCCTTGCCATCTATTTATGGCCAAGTGCTAAGGCAGGTTGGTCCTTCCTTCCTTCCTTCCTTCCTTCCTTCCTTCCTTCCTTCCTTCCTTCCTTCCTTCCTTCCTTCCTTCCTTCCTTCCTTCTCTTATTTTTCCTTCCCTATTCATTCTCCTTTCTTCTTCCCCTCTTTCCTTCTTTTTCCTTCCTTGCTCTATTCACATCTTTCCTTCTTTTTCTTGGTCTTTCCTCTTTCCCTTTCTCCTTACCTGTCTCTTCTTGGATGCACAAATGCAAAAAGGGAAACATTTCTCCATTTGTTTTGTTTTGCTTTTAGTTTGTTTTGCTAGCTCTCTGCCAGTGAAGATGGTTTTTGCTGGCAGAAGGCTGTAGGAGGCTGTCCAGACCTAAAGTGGGGCTTGGGAGGGTCACATATGGCCCTCTCAAACTCCATTTTCACTGGCAGAGGCACCACAGAATGGTCCTTCACCATTTCTATGGCTCCACCATAGGCCAGGATTAAGCACTGCACATGCTGTCTCCTGCCTATGGGCCTTGTGTTTGACACCCCTGATATACAGTTTCAGGAATAGAGAAGTTAGAAATGCCATGAAAAAAACATTTCAAATAATCATTTCCAATCATTTTAGGGTTATTTTTTATTTGACCTTCCAAAGATTTTGTGCTGAATTTCTTTCATTCATGCAATAAATGTGTCATATCACTGAGTAGAATAAACACCCATTTCCCTGTTTGGGAGTTACAGAACCAAAGACAAAGCACATTTTTTCTATTTTTCCTTGTTGGCAACCAGTATTAATGAAACTAGAATCCTACATATGTACATGAATTATTTTAGTGAGACTTATTTAGAGAAACAAATATTAAATTCTAATGACACTCTAGACAGCTAAGGATTTCCAATTATAAAGATTCTGTAGCATTCTGATGCATGGGTGAAAGCAAGTGTTGGAAACAATTATTCAATTACATAGACACCATGTGGTTCTTAAACCACTTTGGTTCAGGGGACCAGGAGATTGTGAGTTCTAGATTCCCTTCGCCATAAAAGCCAGCTGAGTGACCTCTCTCAGCCCAACCCACTTTAGAGAGTTGTTCTGGTGGGGGAAATGGGAGGCAGAAGTATTAGATATGTTTGCCACCTCATTTTAACTATTTATAAACATATATAAATACTATAAACACACACACATACACACACACACACTCACATTAATGGCATCTTTCAGTATGTTATGTTTAGTTTTGCACATCCGGTATGCAATAATATTTACAATTTAAATCTCTTTGCCCTAAAAAAAAGCAACCAAATTACTCTATTTTTTCTTAAAACCCAGAATACTGAGCACACAATATATGGATGGCAACAACTGTACCGTGTGAATAAGTTCATTCTTGTGGGATTGACTATCACCATTACACATCTTTTTTTTCTTAAACAAGTCTAGTCTATTCTTTTTTCTGCAATTGGTACACTTGATGATGTCTCTTGACCAGATGTTGGCGCTTCTTGTTGACAGAGTCTGAAAGCGTCTCAGAGTGGATAGACCTGCATGGTTATTTTTTCTTCATGTATTTCATTTAGTTTACATTTGGTGCATGTTCCCTTTGGGTCTTCTATGGGCAGGCATATATACATGGAACATGTTTTGCAAATCACAAAACTATCAGTCTCTTTTTCCATGATTATGTTTTTAAGGTTATATTTTCCTCTTGCAATTGCCATAATTTTAAAACATTTTAGAAGTTCATTTAAAATTTAAACATTTCAAACATTTCAAAAACATTGAATGATTTTTGTTTCCAAAAAATTTAAAAAATCTAAAACATTTCAATTCCTCTCCTTTTGGGACCCTATTGTGACTAGTATTGAAGCAGAACTTAAATTTAAGTCAGGTTGCCCTCTAGACATAGTTCAAAATCCAAAGATGTATAAAGAATGATAGATGAATAAATATTTGAAAGAATAAAACCTAAGCTGAGAGGGAAAAAATGAAATCTTAGTTGAAAAGAAAATATGAAATCTCAGCTTGGACTTAGGGTCTTTCTTTGGCATTTAACAAGTCTACTGCAGGTAGTCCTCGACAGATGACAACAATTGAGAATAGAATTTCTGTTGTTAAACAAGACATTTGTTAAGTGAATTATGCCCAATTTTATGTCCTTTATTGCTAGACTTGTTAAATAAATTACTTAAGTGAATCAGAGAGTTCATTAAGCAAATCCAGCTTCCCCCATTGACTTTGCTTGTCAGAAGACAGCTGAGAAGGTCACAGATGGAAATCATATTACCCTGGAATGCTGCAACTGTCATAAATACAAGCTTGTTGCCAAGTGATTTTGATCAGGTAACAACCCCTGGTTTGCCCAATACACACAATACATACGTATTTCCCTGGCTTAGCTGATAAAGGAGGAGAGTCTGTGGCTTAGTGGTTAACACATCTGCCTAATATGTAATACAGCCCAGGTTCGAATCCCAGCAAGGGTATGGCTAGCTGATGAGGGCTAAATAGCTTGAAATAGATCTATACTAGTCTCCCTTTATTTATTTATCAGCACAAATACAACATAAATGTAATAAAGGCAACAGTAAAAATATTGGGTTTCTGTCTGGATGTTCCCCTGTGACGAGCCGATAGACATAGAAAGGAAGCAGTAGGCTTCCTCCCATATTTGGGCATACCAGGGGTTGTGACACTAAATACATACATACATACATACATACATACATACATACATACATACATACATACATACATATATATATATATATATATATATATATATATATATATATATACACATGCATACATACACACACATGTATGTATATGTATGTATGTATATATATGTATATGTATGTATATATGTATATATATATGTGTGTGTGTGTATATGTTTGTATATATGTGTATATATGTGTATATATGTGTATATATGTGTATATATACATATATATACATACATATACATACACATACACACGTGTGTGTGTGTGCGTGTGTGTTGTATTTGTGCTGATAAATAAAGGGAGACTAGTATAGATCTATTTCAAGCTATTTAGCTCTCATCAGCTAGCCATACTCTTACTGGGATTCGAACCTGTGCTGTATTGCATCTTAGGCAGATGTGTTAACCACTAAGCCACAGAGTTTGACTCTTTATCAGCTGAGCTGGGGTGATAGGTTTTGGGCTTAAAGCGTGGTCGGAGCTTCCGTTTTTCT